>NC_082674.1:2400000-2720000 GCF_025265405.1 Mesoplodon densirostris
TGTCATTTTTGTTCTCCTAACAGGAAACTTTAAATGTTGATGAAGTCCAATTTATCCATTTTTTCTTTACGGTTCATTCTTTTGGTGTCAACTTTAAAAACTCTCGGCCTAGTCTTAGGTCCTAAAATTTTCTGGTTTTGTCTAAAAATTTTATAGTTGTGCATTTTACATTTAAGTCAGTGATCCATTTTGAGTTAATTTTTGTAATGTATGAGGTTTTCATCATATTTCTTTTTTAAAAACATATATATGTTCAATTACTCCAGTACCATTTGTTTAAAAGTCTTTCTTTTCTGCATTGAATTGCTTTTGCACCTTTGTCAAAAATCAGATGCCACCAAAAATGGCAGAGTAGGGAAATCCAAAACCCCATCTTGCCACTAAAGCAATGATTAAATTGGCAAAAACAGTCACGTTGACTTTTTGGGAAACTCTGGAATCTAATCAAAAACTTAAAACACCCACGTGAAACTTCTTTCTTAATAAAGAAAGAACTTCAGTAATTTTGCTGAATTTCAGTAAAAGAGAATTGTGATATTTTAACTGACCTGCTTCCATCTCCCACTCCCCAGCTCACTGAGGGCTGTGAAGGTGGCAGCCCCCAGAGAGCAACATTGGCCTCATTTTCAAGGAACTGTGGCTGTATTTCACCTTCCTAGGGGCTCCCTGAAGGACTGGCTCAAGGGCTTGCCTTTGTTCCACTGCCTTGGACCTCTCCCAGGGATGACCCAACTCCCAGGTGATATTTGTCCAAGGTATTTAAAGGCACATGTGGTGTCTGCAACCACCTGGAGCAAGGGATGCACATCACAGAAATCAATAGACACACCAAAAAATCCTGGAAGGAAGATACTGGGGAAGGAGACATTTGGGGGAATGAGGGATCTGAAAAGCTCCTGCATATCTCAGGGAACATCGAAGTCCACAAACACATGCAGGGCTGGACACATGCTCATAAAAACCTGAGACGACCCTACACTTCCACCTCTGCCTGATGTTTAGGCTCCATAAGAAGAGGAAGTGATGGTTATGGCAGAGCCGTAAATGGCCTCACTAAGCATTGAAGGAGCATTCCGACACAGAGCCAGTCTGCAAAGACCAGGAGAGGTTTGTTTTGTTTGTTTGTGGCTGCAGGCATTTAAGAAATCTCTGCCATATCACTCACAGACCACTAACATAATGGAACAGAGACGTCAGTGACCATACATGACAAAGAATATAGTCTTCACAAAAAAATACTTAGGAAAAGTCACTAAATCAAACAATCCAAACAAAAGCAACAATAAACCCTGGCCGGGGGGTGGGGGTAATTTCCAAAGTTGCCACACTATAATATATTAAATGTCCAGTTTTCAACAACAAAAAACTATGAAATTTTTGCAAAGAAACAAGAAAGTGTAGCCATTCACAGGAACATAAGAAATTTATAGAAAAGTGTCCCTACAAGACATTGCAGTTACTGGACAAAGACTCTAAATTAACTGTCTTAAATGAGCTAAAAGAGCTAAAGAAAACCATAGACAAAGAATTAAAGGAAACTAGGAAAATGATGTCTTATAAATAGAAAACACCAATAAAGAGATAGAAATTACAAATAGGATTCAAAAATTCTGAAGGTAAAAAGTAAAATAATTGATATGCATGTGCAGGCAGAGGAAAGAAGCAGCAAACCTGAAGATACCTAAATTGACATGTTCCAGTCTGAGGAGCAGAAAGAAAAATGAATGAAGAAAAATGAACAGTGCCTAAGAGGCCTATGGGACACCATCAAGCATACCAACATACATGTGATGGGTGCACATGAAAAGATGTTCAGCATCATTTGTCATTAGGGAAATGCAAATCAAAATCACAATGAGATACCACTTCATATCCACAAAGATGGCTGTAATCAAAAATATGGAAAATAATTGTTGGAAAGGATATGGGTAACTTGGAATTCTCACACATTGCTGGTTCTACTTTAAAATGAGGCAAAACAGTTCCACAAAAAGTAAAACGTAGAATTATTACATGATCAAGCAATTCAACCCCAAGGTATATACACAAAGGAATTAAAAACAGGTGTTCAAACAAAAACTTATATAAGACTGTTCACAGCAGGACAATTCACAATAGTTAGAGGGTGGGGACAATCCAAATGTCCATCAGTGAATGAAGGGATAAACAAATTATGGGATAGCCGTACAATAGAGTATTCTTCAACCATAAAGAGGAATAAAGTTCTGTTATATGCTATAATGTGGGTGAATCTCAAAAATATTGTGCTGTGTAAGAAGCCAGACACAAGAGGTCACAAATTGTATGATTCCATTTTTATAAAATATTTAGAATAGGTAAATCCATGGAGACAGAAAGCAAATTAGTGCCTACTGGGGGCTGGGACGAAGGGGTAAAAGTTTTATTTTGGGACAATGGAAATATTTTGGAGCAGATAGAGGTGGATGTTGCACAACAATTTCAATGTACTAAATGCCACTGAATTGTCCACTTTAAAATGGTTAAAATTTTTGTTTCATGAATTTCACCTCAATAACAAAAAAAAATAGTTGGGCATATTTGTGGGTCTATTTCTGACCTCTGTTCCACTGATCTCTGTGTCTACTCTTCTGCCAATACCACACTGTCTCAATAACTATAGCTGTATAGTAAGCCTTAACATCAGGTAGAGTATTTCCTCCATCTTATTCTTGTTTTTCAAAATTGTTTTAGCTATTACAGAACATTTGCTTTTACACATACATTTTAAAATAAGCTTGTCTACATCTACAAAAAAAAATTTGCTGGGAACTTGTTAAGAATTGTGTTAAGCCTATATATCAATTTAAGTAGAAACAACACCTTTATTACATTGACTCTTCCAATCCATTAATACAGTATGTTTCTCCATTTATTTAGGCTTTGTTTTATTTCTTTAATCAGCATTTTGAAATTTTCAGCATATAATCCTGTATATGTTTTGTTAGATATATACCTAAGTATTTCATTTTCTTTCCAGAGATTGTTTATAGTAATGTGTTTTTAGTTTTGATTTCCACATGTTTATCATTGTTATATAGAAATGTGATTGATTTTTACATGCTGATCATGTATCCTGATACCTTCCTGAACTCATTTATTAGCTCTAGGAGTGGTGGGGGTGGGGAGAGTTGACAGATTCCTCGAGATTTTCTGTGCAAACAGTCATGTCATCCGTGTTATTTCTTCCTTTCCAATCTGTATGCCTTTTATTTCTTTTTCTTGTCTTACTGCACTGGCTAGAAACTCCAGTAATGTGTTGAATAAGAGTGGTGAAAGTGGACATCCTTGCATTATTCCCAATCTTATTCAGTCCAGGGGAAACTTTTTAACAGAAAAGAAGTTAAGGACTAAAAATTACCCTCTAGTAAGACAGGCTGGATCTTGGATACACCAAGATTTCTAAGAAATTAACCTGTGGAAGGGGACTTGGAGAGAGGACCAAAAGCAGGTAGGAAAATGCTAAATTGTGGTAACAAACGGGAATCAGCATTTCCAGCTTAAACCAAAGGAGTGGGTGTCTCTCTGTGTAGAGAAAGAAGTATTTGTCCAAATAAGTTGTATTTACACTTGAGTAAATACCATCACGTGGATCACTGTGAGTCTTTAAGATTGCATCTTAGAGTTACTTCCACCTTATTTACCTAAAAATGACAAAATTATAATACACAGTCTCTTTACTTGTGCACCTTAAAAATCTAAATATGTTTCTTTATTTTGAAAATATCACAGAATTAGAAAAAAATTGAATATAATCAAATATCCTGTGTCCAAGGGTTAAAAATACAATTATTTTCTCAGGGTTAACTGGGCCTTCTCATTACTCATTTCAACATGTGTGATCAAATAGTCATCTTTTCTTAAACCTAAGGGCTTTCCTAGTTATTGTCATTGCCATGGATCCTCCCCTAACATTCTCAGCCATTTTACATAGTCAGGCTCTATTTTTTCTCCTTGTCACAGGATGTTGAACAGAAATCTGCTTGTGTCCTGAATTTTGGACTTACTGAAAAGTAGAAGAACAGGTTCAGCTGCTCTCACCCCATTATCTCAACCAGACCATATAAAGAGAAAACAGAAATTCAAAAGGAATTCCTTGAAATAGGAGTGTTGTTGGCAGCCAGAGAAAGACTCCATCTGAGAAGAGGGTCCTTATGGAAGAACTCTAGGGCTTTTCCCTCCTCTTTCTGTGAAGTAGGGGAGGGGTATCCCCATTTCCTGAAGTCAAGCAAGGAGGGCTCCCAGAGGAGCTGGGGCACCTACATGAGGGGCTACTGGCTCCTTGCTCCCTGCTGGACGCCAGCTGAACCCAGCCTGGCCACCAGGCAAAGCACAGAGAAAAGGTTCAAGACAGCACTGGCCGTGTCCCTGTAGTGAGGGGACATGTGTGAAACAAAGGCCTGGGTCTGCTCCTGTCCTAGAAATCCTGAAGATGCAAGTGGGGCTGGAGCATCCCTGACACCACCCTGATTCCAGCAACGACCGAGGCTATCGACCAAAAGACCACACGGCAGGCCCAGCTGCGTGAAACAATTTTCTGCCATCTTGCTCTCTGATCCCGCATCATCCGGAAAAGCAGGAAGTGGGGAGAGCAAAGGAGGCAGCGGGAGGCAGCGGGAGAGAAAGGCCCTTCCTGCTGGAGGGCTCCAGGCCACAGAACAGCCTGGGAGAGAAGAACTTTGCATCGAATGTGAGGCTGGTCTTTTCGTGGACTTTCAAATGCTCAAAAGTGAGTGGTATTTACCCGGACAGGACTCAGCTGTGAAGTCAAAAGCAACTCCGAAGCTGTGAGATCAGCCTGGGAGTTCAAATAAAGAGAACCACTATTAAAAGAATCTACGGAGAACAATAATACCATTTCCTGTTTGTATCCACTTATTTCAGCCCATTTGGAAATCAGTCACATATTATGAAAAATTAAACACATGCAGAAACGTGCAGAGAATGAAATTAAAAACACCCAAGTATCCTCCATGCAGCTCTACCATGTGGTGACATTTTGCCATATATGATTTATATTAAAAGAACAAATATTTAAATATCAATGACAAAATCGAACCTTAAATTTTACCATTAACCCTCCCTTCCTGAGAATTAACCACTATCCTGAATTTGGCATGTATCACTCCAAACATGTTTTTATACTAGCACTGCATATGTACAGATCAGGCTGTAGGAATTGTTCTGTAATTGGCTTTCTTCAGTTCACCATTAGATTATTGAAATTTATCTACCTTTATACACATAAACACATATATGTGGAGAGAAAAAGAGAGAATTTAGGCTCATTCATTTTAAGTACTATAAAACTAATCTCTCAATATACCATAACTTATTCATTTACCTATCAATGGCCATTTAGATCGCTTTGATTTTTTGTGATTTTAAGTAATTCTGCAATACATGATTTTATGCATGTCTCCTCTTGCATATGTGTAAGAGTTTCCCTGGAGGTGTAAACCTAGAAGGTGAATTACTGGATTATCTCTATTATATGTTGCCAAATCCATCTCCAAATTGTTCTAATTTATACCACCCAACATAAACTCACAGGGTCTCTGGGATAACCCCCTTATTCTCTGAGCACCAACTGCTCCAGGCCATGCACTTCTATGCACTCTGTTTCCCATAAAGGGGGGATGTCCAGACCAACCAGTGGGTCTTCCAGCCCTTTCCTTCAGGCCCACTATTCTGGAACTGATTTAACTGTCCGTAGCCAAGCATCTGCTGTGGGCCCCCACCCATCCAAGCATTTTGACAACATTTATTTTATGTTATTGAACTAACTGATGAATTTTTATTATTTCATTTTATTAAGTTTTATTCTTTAAGTTAATTTATTTATCTCTTTTTCTTATCCTTCTGCTGATGATTCAGCCATTTATTTAACAAATGTTGTCTTAGTGTTACCAAGTGCCAGGCCCTGCCTTAGTGACCAGGACTATGGATGAAAAAGATAAAGTTAAAGTTCTCACCAACATGGGGCTTAGGATTTAGTGCAGAACCAGGTAACAAAAAGCAATCAGTTAAATGAATAATGTGGTTTCAAGTGCTGATAAAATAAAAGGGTAAGAGTTAAGAGAACTACAGAGATTTGAGATGGAACACCTCTCTAAAGAGATGACACCCAGTAGAGGCTTAAGTGAACTGAAGAAATGAGCTGCGTACAGACAGGAGAGACCCTGCCAGCAGAGGCCACAGCAAAAGCAAAGATCTAAGACACACAGGCTCAGCATCGTCAAGTAACGAGCAGAAGGGCTGCGCCGGGAGGAAGCAGGCAGGGAGCGCAGGTGACGGATCCGCTGGGAGGTCTGGGCAAAGAGCGACATGATCAGAGAAACGATTTGAGAGGTTGTCCTGCTCCAGAGAGCAGACTGGAAAAGGGGCACAAGTGGAGGCCACCTGGGGCTACAGGAGGCCATGGCCGTGTCCAGGCAGGAGACAGTGGTGGCTTGGACAAGAGGAGCAGCAGCAGGAAGGCTGCAGAGAGGTCAGATCTGGAGAACACTTTGAAGGTCACTGTGACAGGACCTAGCAGGAGAGTCGCCAATCTTCAACTCCCTTCTGGAATTCTCGGTTTTCTAGGATGATGGGCTTCCGGGGAAAATGGATCCTAGGAGGTTTCTGGTCCAGCCCCAGGCCATGCTGCTTGCTCCTCCAAGCAGGGATTCACTGTGATGGAGAGCTCCTGCCTCAGGGGCCTGGCCGAGCCCCCCAGCGATGACCATGAACGAGCTCCCCTTACACTCAACCCCGCCTCCGGGAAGCTCCTGCTGTCCCCCAGCTCTGCCCTGGGGCCCCCAGAACAAGCCCAAGCACGAGGTGCCATGTCACACATTGCCCTTGCGGGCTGCTGTCAGCCACCTACCCCGAGTCCTGTTCAGGCCTCACACCTCCCAGGACCCTCCAGACCCTCCCCCTCCTCTCCTCCCAGCCAAGCCCGCCACGCACTCGGCAGGAATTTTCTGTCTAGTCTTCAGAGCCAACGATGAATATGGAAACCTTCTTGGCTTCAGCCAATGATCAATATGGCCTGGAATCAATAGGCTCAATCATGTGAAGGGATAAAAGGTTAATAAGAGGTTCCATTGACCCTTTCCTGGGGTATTTTCATATTTACCGACTTTTTTTTTTTTCTTGCTGCGTTAGGGCTTCATTGCTGCCCGCAGGCTTTCTCTAGTTGCGGCGAGCGGGGGCTCCTCTTTGTTGCGGTGCGTGGGCTTCTCATCGCGGTGGCTTCTCTTGTTGTGGAGCATGGGCTCTAGTTGCACGGGCTTTAGTAGTTGTGGCTCACGGGCTCAGTAGTTGTGGCTCGCGGGCTCTAGAGCACAGGCTCAGTAGTTGTGGTGCACGGGCTTAGCTGCTCCGTGGCATGTGGGATCTTCCTGGATCAGGGATCAAATCCGTGTCCCCTGAATTGGAAGGTGGATTCTTAACCACTGCACTACCAGGGAAGCTCCATATTTACTGTCTTTAAAACAAGAATGAGGTCTGAGAGGTGAGTAACAGGCGTCGAGGTCTGGCTACCACAGAGTCACATGGGGGCGAGGCTGTCTTTCCAGCGATTCCAGTTCACACCAGGGACAGTAGGAGTGGGACCCCCAGCTCTCCTTGCATCCGGCTGCTCCACTGGGTCAGTGCTGGCTGTGGGCTGGTGCTTTGAGCATCTGGTAGCTGAACAAGAAGGAGCCCCAAGATAGGCAATGCCTGCCGCGGGCCAAGGATGAGCTGTGCGCACAGCAGCCGGAAGGTGGTCACCCTTGAAATCGAGTCTGCTTCTCTGTTTGCACACAATTCCCATGTGGACCAGCAGAGGTTGATGCTCACCTTGTTGCCCTAGCAGAGCAAGACTAACCATTGCAGTTAGTTTACCAAACCCACGACGCCAGGCCAGCAGTGCACTTGGAAGCACACTATTTTCCCCTCAAGTTTTCCCAGGTAAGTCCCAGGCAGGTGTGCCCATGCTTTCTTAGTCAACCAGAAACTTCTAGCTAAGACACTGGACTGCATGTCAGGATTTCTGGGCTTTAGACAGTGGCCTTGGTGACATTTTAGCCCCAGTGATTCTCTGTTGTAGGGCCACCCCACCCCCTGTAGAACGTCTAGCAGCATCCTCGGCCTCTACCCATTAGATGCCAGCAGCACCTCCCTGCAGCCATGACGATCAAATGCCTGCAGTATTGCCAAAGGAGCAAAATCACCCCCAAAATCGCCCCCAGCTGAGAACCACCGATCCGGCGAATGACTGCGCCTATGGGGTCTTCATTTTCCCTTTGGGTCCAGTTAGTCTAGAGTGGCCCCCAGGGCCACCCCACTCCATCAGTCAGGACCCCATCATTCCTCCAGTCACCCTCTTCTCCAAGCCGTCAAAGCCTCTGGATCATTCACCCAGCATCTCCTCCCCGACTGTGGCCTGGGACCATCTGCGTCAGACCACGGGGGTCCTGGTAGAAACCTGCTGAGCTCGTACAGCTTGGGCACACAAGACAGGTGACCCTGTGTCCCGACCCAGACCGTTCTGACCACCTCGCTCTTTCTAAGCTGCGTGGCCTGCGGCTCCTGGACGACAACGTTATTTTCAGTAGAAAACCCAGCAATCTGTGCACGTTATTAGGCCTCCAAGGCGACACAGGCAGGGCTGGCGCATTCTGCTTTCTCAACGCCTTCTAATGAAAGGATTTCAGTTTATTCTGAAAAGTCCTCATTCTCTTATGAAAAACGTGCGTGCAAAATGCACAACTGTAGAAACATAATCCTGTTCATTAAAAAAAAAAACTCTGACAAAAGCTCATTCCCTTTCAAGGGCTGTTTTTCTTAACCTTCATGGTGAATAAACATCATTTTCACCATAAGGAATCTAATTCCTACAGCAATTCTATAACAAACTGAGAAAGTTGCCAGGAGGTAACTTGGCTAGGCAGCTGAGGAGACACCCATGTAGCCTCCGGGCCCTGGGGTGGGAGGAGGGGAGGCCACGGTCCTCTGCACTTCAGCCCCGCTTCGGGGGGGTCCTCCCCTGTCTCCCTGACCCTCCCCATGGTGAGCCCCCATTACACGCCCTCTGTGGGCTGACTCTCAGCAACCACCTGGCCCAGGTGGAGGGAAAAGCAGACAAAGGCAAGGGTCTCTGCTCTCCTTTGGGGAGAGAACCTTCCCTGTGCTTGGCTCTATTAACACACATTCACCACTGCTCGTGAGGTGCTAACAGCCTCTGTCTACCCTGGGCCCAAACGTCCCCCAGCACTGCTTGACCGCTGGCATTTCTGTCCCATTCCCCGCCCACAGGAGCTACTCCCCGGCAGGCCCCATGCGGTCTGGCCTGGGCATGCGCAGCCCAGACCCCTAGGATCTCAGGGAGAGCCCACGCGTGGACCCCGGGGTTCCCCCATGCACGGCTCCCTCCTCCCCTGCCCCCCCCTGCTGCCCCCAAGTGTATCAGCTTCCCCAAATTCTGACCTTTGCCTTCTTGGCCCAGTGGGATCACCGTGCGCCTTTGGACTCCAGCTTTCTGTGCCAAATGGGAAGCTTACACCAGGGCAAGCACGGGCTCACCTCATCAGCTTCCTCCACTTGGGGTCACAGTCTCGCCCTGCCTGCTGTCCACGCCTGAACACAGGTCTCGCATAAACGTTGCCCGATCTTCTGGCTGTGTAACATGGGGGGTGGGGGGGTTCGTCCAGGGCCGGTTACTCTGCTACAGCCCAAAGCAGAAGTTCTCCCGATGTCCTTTAATCAGCTCCTTTCACCCAGCTCAGCTATGATCGCTGGCAACCAGGAACCCTGTCTAAGCCACGAAATGATAACATCTCAACATCTTCTTACAGCAGATAGGTGTCGTGGCACCGTCTCCCGTGGTGTCCCTCAGGGCAAAATCATCACTGCAGAGCACAGCTCAGCAGAGGAAGTCTTCTGTAGGGAACGGAGGGTAGATAAAACGCAGTCCCCAGGCAAGTCCTCGTTGGTCTCGCTTCATCTACGGAGAGCTCTCAAAGCACCTAGAGCAACAGACTCCAACCTGCAAATTTCAGAGACATCACACCCTCGGGGACCTGGGAGTCACTGTGAGGTTCCACTAACCTGTGTGACTCCAGGAAACAGCCACAGACTAAATTTACACTGTATTCAAATGTGTGTAGATGCTGCTGTACTTTATAAAACATGATTCCATTTTAAAACTATAAATAAATGCACGGTAGTTTTATCTATGCTTTTTTCTCAATCAGCAAGTGTTTAAAGATAACCCACAAAATCGTTGAGGAGGGTACGCTGAAAGTTTTTGAGATGATAAAGGGGGCTCATTTTCTAAAACATCAGGAGGGCTGGTCCAGGCGAGTATGTAGTCTGCACCTCTGGCCTTCCCCCACCCAGGACTGTGTTACCAGCCTTTGGTCTACATTGGCTCTGGCCACATCGAACACAAGGCCACGCTCCCGGACAGAGACAGGGCGCAGGCTCTGGGCTACCGGCTGAAACAGGCACCCTGGGCCTTTAACAGCAGGTGAGCTGAGGGTGAGGGCAAGCATCATCTCCTCGAGGAAGATAAAGAACGTATTTAGAAGATCTAGCCACCAAGGAGGTATCCCACGTCTCCTCAGAGGTCACCCCAAGGAGCCATGAGCACCACGCTGGAAACGCCGGCTGTCAAGTCCAGTTGGTGCACTTGCCCCATCTAAGGCAGCACATATGACCATCAGCAGTGGCTGGAAATGTGTACGGGGCAATGAAAGCCTTTCTGGTGACCTGGCATGACGCCTGAGTTCTCCTTGGCCGTGGCTGTGTCCCACTCTGCACACCTGGAGAGCCAGGGCGAGGGGCAGGGCGGCAGCGGAGATGCTGAAAGAAAAGATGGGGGGCACACTGGAGCTGGAGGGAGGGAGCTTCAGAGCGAGTCCTCCACTGGCTCAAACTGGTGTCTTACTTTAAGGCAAGAAAGAGGGAAACAAAAAAGAACAGAACACAAATAGAGGATGAACGGGGTGGGGGAGGACCAGGCGGGAGAAGCAAGGGAAGCAGGGGAGCAGGAGGGTGAGGAGACAGAGCAGGGAGGAGGTGGGGGTACAGGGCAGGCGGCTGCCGTCCAGGGGCCGCCACATCTGGACCAAGGTCGGCACGGTCTGGTCTGTCCACCCAGCGGGAGCGCGGTCCCGCACTGCACAGGATTCCCACGACCGTGCAGAGAAACCCAGCATCGGGGGCCCCGGCCGGACTCCGGGGAGTCGCGAGGGTGGACACCATGGCGCTGGCGACTCCCCACCTCAGTCTCACGGTCCCCACTGTCCCCGCTGCCTCCACAAACCGGCCCACCCCCTGCTCTGCGTCTCTGCACCCTCCCCGGGGTCCACTGTACCGACATTCACAGCTGTGGCTTCAGGGCACCTTTCCTTTATTACTCACATACATTTTATTTACACATATTTGTCTTCTCCAGGTAGCCTCACGGGAGACATTTCATTTTTTTTCCCTACTCCTGTAAAAATGCGTTTTCATGCATTATTCATGGTTTATCAATTCCCAGAAATACCCAGCACACTCGGTGGGGAGTTGGGGGGGTGGGGGGGCATGGAATGATAGTCCAGCTTTGCCAGACTTCAGTATGATCTTCAATACTTTGCTCCTGACTCATTTTATTTAGTTAAAAACATGGATTCTTCTCGTTTCAATATGAAACAATAGTTGCCAAGCGTGAATAGTACCACTGTCTTCACAAGAGCTGTCGAGGGCTCCCTGAGGGCCATGGACCATGGCTTGGCTTTCGGTCCTGAAAACTCTCCTTCCCTCTGACCATGAGCCCCGCCTGGAGCGCAGATCCCGTCTCGGGGGCCTCTCTCTCCTGCGCCCGACACCTGCCCGGGAGACGGGAAGTGCTAAGTGACCTCGGATGAGTTAACGAGCTCACGGAGGACTCCGAAGGCTCCCCGCCGACAGCAGCCTTGGTATCTGGAGCGGCCCCAGCACAGGACACACAGGAGGTGCTGAAACAGGAGGCGCAGCCAAGCCAGAAGCCCACACGGTCGGTTCAGGGAAGACCCGAAGCACAGGTGGATGAAGCACGAGGTCCAGGGGGGACCCCACTGCCCGTGTGTCTGCAGGAAGGAAACGCCTCTGGGAAGCAGTGCCTCCGCCCCGGCTAGTGAAACGCAGTTTAGAGAGAAGACTGTACCCATCGAAACTATAATAAGGAATTGATACGCTTGCACAATTTCATGCTGATTTCAAAGGCCCACCCTCTCCACACACCTGGGGCCGGGCAATGCTGGGGGCACCTGGTCAAGGTCATGGAAATCATGCCCGTGAAGCTCTCATCGTTTGGAAGCTTCTCCTCACCAGCCACCTCCCTCGGAGTCAGCCTGCTCCACATCCAGTTGGGAGAGTGTCTGTGAACGTGCATGCGTGCGTGTGTGTGTGCACACGCACATGCGCACGTGTGTGTCCTCCCATCCGCTCGCTCAACAGTGGGCTTTGTATCGACACCGTGCTCGGTGCTCAGGGCTGCAGGGACCATTTCTCAGCAGAAATATGAAGAGCTGGGTGTGAATCAGCCTGGGAGCAGCTTCACCAGCTAACAGACCTGCTCTCAGATAACAAGCGTTGGCGAGGGTGTTGGAGAAAGGGAGCCCACCTGCACTGCCGGTGGGAAGGTAAACTGTCACAGCCACTGTGGAGAACAGTGCGGAGGTTCCTCACAAAATTAAGAATAGGACTACCACGTGACCCAGCAATTCTACTTCTGGCTCAACTGGTGTCTTACTTATTACTTACTTACTTATTTTTCCAAAGAAAACAAAAACAATCATTTGGAAAGATATGTGCGCCCCCATGCTCACTGCAGCACTATTTACAACAGCCAGGAGATGGA
Source organism: Mesoplodon densirostris (assembly GCF_025265405.1). NCBI lineage: Eukaryota > Metazoa > Chordata > Mammalia > Artiodactyla > Ziphiidae > Mesoplodon > Mesoplodon densirostris. The sequence goes on from NC_082674.1 coordinate 2,412,875, forward strand.
AACAAACTAGGTACCCATCAATGGATGAATGGAGAAAGAAGAGGTGGTGCATACACACAATGGAATATTACTCGGCCATAAAAACAGAAGGACAGCTTGCCATGTGCAGCAACACAGATGGACCTTGAGGGCATTATGCTAAGTGAGATAAGTGAGAGAGAGAAAGACAAACACCGTATGATCTCACTCACATGTGGAATATAAACAGCAAACAAACAAAAAATAAATGTACAAACCAAAGCAAACAAAAACAAACATGTAGATACAGAGAACAGAGGAGTGGTCACCAGAGGGGAAGGGTTGGAGGGAGGGCAAAACGGGCGAAGGGGGCACCTGTGTGGTGATGGACAGACGCTGAACTTCTGGTTGTGAGCGCCCTGTAGGGTGTCCAGAAGTAGAAATATAATGCTGTAATATAAACAAAACTTATATAATGTTATAAACCAATGTTGCCTCAATAAAAAAAAACAGTAAATATTAATAATAAAGACACAGGCCCCACGTGACTGAGACCCTTAGTCACTCTCTTGGAGGCAAGGCCAAAGAATTAGGATTTTCAAGCAGCCCTCACCCTCTGCTCGTCCCTGGACCACCTTGGGAGATGCTGAGCCCACATGTTTTGGGGATCAGTTACTTCCCAAGCGCTGCAGGCCTTGAGGAGCACTATACTGGGAGCAGGGTCAGGATGCTGTTCCCAGGGGTCCCTGGAGGGGGAGCCCGAGGTGGGGAGGGAGAAGCCTGAGTCTGGAGGCCCCCAGCCAGACCCTGTGCCTGATGGGCAGAGGAGAGGCAGATTGGTTTTCAACTGTGCTTAGTTTTGCCTTCTGGGGTGGGGTACAATTGGCTCTTTAAAAAAAGTGGTTTGGGGGCTTCCCTGGTGGCGCAGTGGTTGAGAGTCCGCCTGCTGATGCAGGGGACGTGGGTTCGTGCCCCAGTCCGGGAAGATCCCACATGCCGCGGAGCGGCTGGGCCCGTGAGCCATGGCCGCTGGGCCTGCGCGTCCAGAGCCTGTGCTCTGCAACGGGAGAGGCCACAGCAGTGAGAGGCCCGCATTATCACAAAAAAAAAAAAAAAGAAAAAGTGGTTTGGATCCCCAAACAGCTCAGGTCATAGCAACAGCCCTGAGACCCTCAGGCTCGGGGTTCCCATGGTCACTCACAAGGGACACTGACAGGGAGGGAGACCAAGCCCACCAAAGTGCCCTCTGCATACTGCCATGTGTCCTTAGAGCTGGGGGGGAGGAGGCGTTCACTATAGTTGGTCCCTGCAGAGCAAGGTCCCTGCTTTGCAGACAGGGATGCTGACAGCCAGAGAGGAAGCTGACTCTCCAGGACAGAGCTCCACAGCCAGGCACCGGGCGTACAGAAGTGTTACTCGCTGTTCTCATAAGCACCCCTTGAACCTTGGGGGCTACAGTGCTGCCCTCTTCACAGTCGGCTTCTCACGTCCAAAGTCAGGCATCCATAGGAGGTGACTCTGCATGGCCTGGTCACCCTGCCCGGGCCCTGCTCACCACGGTCCCCTCCTCACCCTGCTCCCCGGCTTGGCATGCAAAGCTGCCTGGTACAACCCGCCTCATGTTTGTAGGACTAAATTTTTCAAGAAGGGACCAGAGGGAGGTGGGGTAGGAGATGCCGGCTGGATGCTTCTGGATGGTGGGCCCCTGCCTCCACCTCTCTTCCAGATGCTGACATCAAGGTTTACACCCGGCAGAAGTCTCGGGAATTTTTCCCTGAGGAAGCTGGCTAGCCTGAGGGAAAAGCCCTGCCAATTCTGTCAGCCGGGGCTCCATGACAAAATCCCTGGCCCCCCGAACTGACATCCTGCAGCAAAGCTCCCCACCCACCAAGACCTACCAGGCCCACAAAGCTGCCATCAGGTTTCAGTGAGCCATTCATAGACACGAGGAGAAGTGCTGATTATCACCAGATATTTGAGGGAAACTTCTAACATCAAAAACAAAAACAAAACAGACAAACCCAGAACAAGCAAACAAAAAACTCAACTCAGACAGAAAAAAAGAGTGTAAATCCTAAATTATCATCACAAGGATATACATATATATGTGCGATGATATATGTATATGTATACAGTATCTATGTGAGATGCTATATATAGTATCTATGTGAGATGATATATATATAGCATCTAGGTGAGATGATATATATATATATATATAGTATCTATGTGAGATGACATATATAGTATCTATGTAAGATGATGTATATATATAGTATCTATGTGAGATGATATATATATAGTATCTATGTGAGATGATATATATATAGTATCTATGTGAGATGATATATATAGTATCTATGTGAGATGACATATATAGTATCTATGTAAGATGATGTATATATATACAGTATCTATGTGAGATGATATATATTTATAGTATCTATGTGAGGTGATGAGCTAGATGGTGGACCGTCCACTAAACCTATTGGGTTAATCACTGCACCATTTAAGTAAGTCAGATCATTATGCTGTTCAACCTAAACTTACATAGTGCTGTATGTAAATTATATCTCGATAAAACTGGGGTGGAAATTGGAAAAAGTTAGAAACAGGAATATAAGAAAAATTTTAAAAGAAACTATCATTAATTTGCTCAGCAAGAAATGAACAGAAAATGAATTTGTAAAATGAGACCACTATGCTATATAAAAAAAAATTCAGAGAAAAAGAAAAAAACTCTTGGAAATTAAAAAGCAGAATAACAAACATTGAAGATACAATAATAAGTTTGGATTATAAAGTAGAACAAAATAAAAAAAGGTGGAAAATGGGATGAAAGTTCAAGAAAGTTATAGAATCAGTTCAGGAGATCCAACATCAAAAAAAAAAAAAAAAGTAGCAGCACAGGAAAGAGACAGAAGAGCAGAGAGAAGGAAATTATCAAAGAAATAATGCGAGAAAGTTTCCAAACTCTGAAGGATAATTGTCTCCAGCACTTATTAGCCCAGCCCTGTGAGCAAAAATGTCCACTAAAAGCACCACCTTGTGAAGGGTTGCCAACATCAGGCTAAAGAGAAGACACCGTGTGGCCTGGTGGTGAAGACACAGGCCCAGCAATCGTTCCACCCGGCTCTACCACACACCGCCTGTGCAAACTGGGACAAGTCAGCCCGCCAAGTCCCAGGAGCACTTGTCATCCTATTGCAATGACTTGTTCAATTACCTGGCTCCGTTTATGTACTATGAACTCAGGAGGGTAAGGACTGTCTTATCCTGTTAGACAATAGATCCTAAACCTCTGGGACAGTTCTTGGCACATAGCAAATGCTCAATAAGTATTTATTGAATGAACGAGTGAAGGAGGGGAAGAGCGTGGGTAAGTCAAGTGGCAGGTTGAGGACAAAAGGAGCCACCTAGCTGCAATGTCCTAATTGCCTAATAAATTATGAACAGTTCTTCTACTACTCATGCAACATTTGTAAAGGACCTACTGGGCGGCAGGCACTAGGAAGGCAAACACGAGTGGGATGCAGTCCCGGGCATAACGCGGGCTCGCATTACGATCACCAGTCATCCCCTCCGACACACCCTCACACGCTTACGTGCGTTTCCCCAATGCCTGGACCTCCGGCAGTGAATTTGCCAGCGCTGAGCATCGCAAGTCAAGCAGGACCCCCGAGACAGACGCCACCCACTTCAAAGAGCCCAAGTAATCCTGGGGTCACAGTGTTCGCCAGGAACAACACAGGGCGAGGGCCCGGCTGTGCTGCACCCACAGAGCACCTGTGGTTCTCACCTCAGAGGGCTGCCGTCCAAACACCCCACAGGCAGACACCTGCTTGCTCGGCTTCAGGATGTGATGAGCTCACAGCTGGAGGAGTTTGCCCCCATCAGCCTTGACTGATAAGGCTTGAAGAGCAGCTCTTTTCTACCTCATTACTGTGCAGCTACCACCGCCGAGCTGCTGGCATAAATAAGAGCTATTCCTCCTTGGCTTATAATAACCTCACTCTAGTTTCTTCTTCCGGAAGCAGTTATAGTGTAATGATGTCATGTATTTAAACTTGATCAACATAATTACTATCAACATTTAATTGATTCTTGATTACAATCAATTATATTTCTGAAACAATCAAGCATCCTACAATTAAAAATAATTGATTCATTAGCACACCCCCTTACTTGACAATTACACAAATGCATTATTTATGTAATTAGACACATTTACAGTTCATTATTCCACATTTTCTGCTATTGTTACAAAGCTACTAAACTCTCCGGCTTACTTTTTAATCTTCCTCTGGCTAATACTGAGACGGAACACAAAGTTTATTCAAATGGATCCAGAGAAAAATTGGAAGTTACCTACAGCAGCACAACTAAGTTATAATTCAGAAGCCTGAGTAGCACATCAATTCAAAAACAAAAATTAACCAATTTACCTCCCATATTTTCAGAGGAAGATGTGAGGGCCCGGGGTAGCTGGGATCCGATCATGTATTTTACCAGCTAAGCGCAGGCCAAAATCTTCCGAATGTGGAGCAGGGGAAGGGTATTAGAGAGACAGGAAGCAGGCTGACCCAGAACAGCGGCTCCTTCGGCCCAGGACAGCAGCTGAATCTGCCCTTGACCCTCCCCCCTCCCTACAGGGCCCTCTGACCTCCTGCCCCCAAAGGGCATGGCTCGCTCTGCTGGGTGGCCACTGCAGCCGACATCTTAGTCCAAGCTGTTCCCTGCTCTCCAAAGGCCTCTTTCCCCGTCTCTCCCAATAACCCTTGCCCCACCGAGTTCTTTTTTCAAGATGGTCAAACTGGCATGTGCATTTTCCTTGTTCACTCCCAAAATTCTATTGCATGAAGATGAGAATTCATGGGAGCCCCTGAGTCCACACTAGAGCGAGGCTCAGGAACAGCAGCCGTAAGTGGGCCACAGGTATCGGGACAGCTTTCCGGAGACAGAAGGCAGGGGGGGTCGCACTAGTGGACAAGTTGGAGAAGGTGACACGATGGCTCCATCCACCCCCGGGAGAAAGGGCACCAGAGGCAGAAGCCTTCATCCCAGCGGGGCAGCGGGGCTGCCTCACGGCGAATGCAGGGGCAACTGGTGTTAATCTGGGCAGTTAATCAGAAGAGTTTGTATGCAATCCCCAAACCACTGCTTCCCACCCGCAGAGTCCCTGACTCCCAGGATAAAACCGGGGGGTGAAAGAAACCAGCCAACACTCAGGAGACATGGGCCTTCTCCTAGGGGTGCAGCACCCGTGAGGAACAGAGACTGGCCACCCCAGAGCATCGCACGGGAAGGCGAGAGGCCAGGTGTGGGGAGGAGGCGTCGCGCTCAGGAGGCGCTGCTCTCACACACACCAGGGCACCACATGCACCCGGGCTGCGAGGCCCCTTTCACACGCCCCACCCTGCTAACGGAGGCATGTCCTTGAAACAAACAAATGTGGACGCTTCACAGCCAGTCCACGTGTCAGGGACCACTGATTCCGAAATCCATGTCCGAACATGGAGAAATTTTCGCATTTTGTGGATAAATCTCCCTTCAGCAATCCAATGTTAAAAAATAGGTTTCCTTTTACACACAAGTATCAGCCTGGCCTCAGTTTCCCTCCCACAACAGTAAATACGAGACAAAAGTGAAGCAGGGACTTCAGGGTGCTAAGGAAAGTTGGTGACCCCAAAATTCTATACCCAGACAAGGTTTCAGAGCCAACACCCACGGGCCTGTCCTCAGGAGTGCACGCCAGGCCACCGGCAAAGACATAAGGAGAAAGTCCCTCAAATACTGGCAAAGGGCAGCGTTAGAGCCACGTCATCAAACAACGCCGGATCATTGTTATAAATTAGATGCACCTGTCCTGTGTATTTCTTGAAAGTGAAAACATTTAATGTAAAAACAGCCTGGGGACGATGTAAGGGGGAGACACCCAGGAGAAAGAAGGTGAGGTCAAAAAATAAATGTACCAATTCCCTCCACTTATGTAGGCAAGATCGATAAACAGGTTTCATTCTTAATGTTATATTTAGACAGTATATGCTTTTCTCTTTTCCAGGAAAATGAGTCACCATAATTGAATCAATAAGCAATAGCAAAAAGCTGTGTGAAATTGAACATGTTGTTCAAGAATTTTTCTGAGCAAGCTACCAGCCCCAGACATTTCACAGGCTAGGTTTTCTGACTGTTGTGGAACAGATCATTTCCATGCTAGATAAATGTTTCCAGAGAGCACAAAAAGATGGCATGCTTCCCGATCGTTCATTTCCCAAAGCCAGCATATCCTAGAGACACGAGCAAGAACAGGTTGAAGAGGAACCTAAAGGCAGATGTCCTTTATGAAGACAGACACAAAAATTATATGTGAAATATGATAGCAGTGTGTTAGCAACAGTACATCTGCTACAGACATGAAACAAAGTAAGGACAGATCCAGAGCAGGAGTCCTTTCATACTGAGTGATCATTCATCACAAATACAAAGGAAAGGAGAAAAGCACCATGATGACGTCAAGAGATGGTGAAAAGCATTTGTGAAAAGGTTTTAATAAGCTAAAGAAGAGGAATGTTTTCTTGACAAGATTAAAAACACATCCTCAAACCGCAAAGCCAATGGCCAATACCCAACAGTAAACAAGGGGGAAGACAAGGCAGCTGACTGTGGCCAACATTCTGTGGCCACACAACAGAGTGAGAAAGAGCAAAACAGATTTTAAAAGATTGAAGATATATATATATATATATATATATATAATTTTGCCCTTTTTTAATTGGTAAAGAAGAGGCAAAACTGACATTACTCAAGTATGATATGATTGTCTACCTGAAAAAAATCAAAAATGCACTAATTTTTTAAATTCCATGAATATAAACATAAAAAAGCAATAGTTTTCCTACATGTCAGCCTTAACAGTTAGGGCAAAAATGGAAAAAGAATCCTATTTACAGTAGTAAAATTGAATATCTGGAAATTAACCCCACAAAATGTACACTGAGCTCAAAGGACTAAAGCCACAAGCCAGGCAGAGCAACACAGGAAAAGATTTGGACCAATGGATAAATACAGTATATTCTACATCAGAAGACCAGTGTTAAGATGTACACACTCACCAAACTAACATGAATTTGGTGCAGTGAATGAAAATTCTAATGGACTTGTTTCTGTAGAGTTGATCATAAAGGACACCTAGAAGAAGGCAAAGTAAGGAGAAGCAAGGAAGCAAAGAAGAATAACTTGGAGGCACATAGGATCCTCCCTGCTGAGGCGCCAGGGCACAGAGAGGCCCAGAAACACGGCCAGCTGGGTCTAAGCAGTCAGCATGCAGGTGGCTTGGCATCCAGAGGTGAGACCTGGCCGCTGGGGCGGGACCCTGACTCCACCTTCGCAGAGTGTGTGACTTCTCTTCTCCAGCTCCGTCATCACTAAAGCCAGGGTGACAGCATGTCCCGCAGAGTCTGCTATGCACATCAAAGAGGTCAGTACGTGCAAAGCCCTCAGCAGAGGACCTGGAGCCAGGTAAGTCCTATAAAAGCATGCATGACATAACACAGACAAATGGTGCAAGGAAATGAGTTAATGGGCAGGGCGGGGGGTGACCATGAATGAGACCCAAATGTGCTCACAATGCACACCCACTGCAGGGCTCAGAGTGAAGTCGCAAAACAATTGTGAAGTAGCTGTCGAAAGTGTAGATGGACCTATCACCTTGAGGGAATAAAGTGTTTCTAACCTGAGAGGGAGGGAGGGAGAGAGGGAGGGGAGGGAGAGGGAGGGAGGGGGAGGGGAGGGAGGGGAGGGGGAGGGAGGGAGGGGAGGGAGGGGGAGGGGAGGGAGGGGAGGGGGAGGGAGGGAGGGGGAGGGAGGGAGGGGGAGGGGAGGGAGGGAGGCAGGGGATAGAGAGTCATGAAATGCAAAACTGGAAAACTGGGAAAGGCAGCAGTTTTTAGAGTCAGAAGTCCTCAAAAAGCCGAGAGGGGTCAGCTTCCATTTGGGGGTCAATGCGATGGGCTACAGCACCTCCACAAACCCAAGTGAAAATAAACAGGTCGGGGCAGAAATAATTTCTGGCCTAAGATTAGGAATTCCTCTACCCTCAGCCTTTAATCTATGGGAACCTCCAGAAAACAAAACAAAAAAACTAAAATATCTCCAATAAATGTCATCCTTATTTTTACATTAAAAATATCTTCTAAGGAAGAGCATCTCCTCATTAGGGCTACAGAATTCACATGAATACGAAAGAATGAGTGCTATGTCCGAGAGGAGTGCGCCCCGGGCCCCACGCTGTGGCTGTGATGGGGGAAGGCCTCCCGGTTCCCCTTCCTGAGTCCTGCTGCTGCGGCTTCACGGGCGGAGAGCTGCATCCAGCAAATCAAACTGCAGGACGTGAAGCACCGCTGCTCCCGCACTGCGAGCTCACTGCCCTCATTTGTAGGAAACACAAGGCACTAAAATTCTGACACCACGTTCCTTAGAAAGAATGGCGACAGGAAGAAGAAATGGCTCAACATGAGTCCAGCCGCCCAGATGAGTCACAGCCAAACCCGGACAACCGACCTAGGGCTGCTGTGATTTATCCCATGAGATGCTGACCCCAAAGTCAAGTAGACACTGAACACTCTGGAGAGTGCTGTGTGGGCACCATCAGGCCGGGGCTGCAGAGGAAGCCGTGCCCTCGGCAAGGACTGGAAGGATTTTTACAATTACCAAACAGCAGCAACTGACGGGAAATCTATCCGTAGGCGAAAGAGAGAAGGAGGAGGCGCTTGTTTCTGGTGCTGCCGCCCCCCACCCATACCTCCCTCCTCCGTTTCTCCCCACCCACCCCACCCACCTAGGCAGCAGCTTGTCTGGTCCCCAAAATGGCCTGTTGTGTGACTGAAGACGTGACAGGAGGGTAAGCGTTACACCATGGAAGATGCTCGCACACGCTATCTAATCTCAGCCATCTCGGAGAGAAGCCATGGCCCCATCTTTCAGAAAAGGAAACGGAAGCTCTACAAGCGACCTTGCCAGAGTTAGCCCAGGTCTGTCATGCTTGAGGCCCAGGGTGGAGGGCTCCAGGGAGGTGGTCAGAGCCCCGGGTCCTGGGTGACGGCGGGAAGGGGACACTGCACACGGCCTCTCCCATCTGCTCCCCACCCGACCCCTGCTCTGACTGGCAGATCCCCCCATCAACGCCCTCCTGGTCAGGACCCTACTTATCGTCAGGTAGGAGTTCAGTGACCACCATGCCGAGGCAGCGAGGGTGGATGATGGACTCGGTCACTCGTGCCACCCCCTCGACAAGGACCACAGAGGGCCGAGGCAGGGCCGGGCCCAGCGCTGCTCCCAGGGTAGCGGAGAGGCAGGGCCCCGACCGTGCAGACGGCAGGAAGCGGGAGGGGGACAGGGGTGTGTCCCGCTGTCACGGGATTTGGACAAGAGCACTGAGGTTCCCTCCTGCCGCTTCCACCATCTAGGATCCCGGCCCGGCCAGATGATGTGAATTTATCAAAACCCTTCATCTGTACAACGAGCCGACGCCTACACACATAGCCACGCTGTACCTTCTCAATAAGGCGGCTGCGCGGGTCATACACAGGGGTTGTGAAGATCACGACCTGAATCCCGGGAGCAGTGGGGTATGAACAGGCAGAGAGGAAATGAAAGGCTGACTCAGGCTTCAAGAGGACCAGAAACATAAAATGCTTGATTCCTGCTGGCGATGGGGTGAGCGAGATTACAATATTATTTTCTGAAGAGATATGACTCTTTTAATTTCGCTGGAGTACCCAGCTTTAGACAGGAAATCAATTGTCTATTGTTATCAGCCTAGGAGAGGAAATAAGGGCCCACGTCCTTGGGCTGCTGTCTTGGATGTGATTTATTGGAAACAAAGGTTGACTCCTTGATACAGACGCCTGATGGTGGCCCTGGAGCCAGGCTGGTGTGAGCTCAGGCAGCAGTCAGCGGAGCCGCTGGGTGACGAGGGGACAGCTGAGGGCACGTAGCCTCCACTCAGCCGGTCCAGCCACACCAGGAACCAAACACCCTGGCAGACACAGCATCCTTCCCCATCCGGCCTGGGCCGACAGCCTCCAGCCGTAAGTCATGAAGACATGTTCCAGCTCCTTCCTGCAGGACTCAGGGATGCGCCAGGGAGATGCCGGCCGCACCACTGCCCAGACAGGGCATAGTCACAGCGCTGTTCCTTGTGGAGTCTCTAACAGACGCGGGAGCGACTGAGAGCAACAGGACACGTTGGGCCTGACATCCTCCACGTGCCCGTAACGACCGCTCCGTGTGTGCTCCCACGGGCACACGGTATACATACCACATACACACTGTGCAGAGCAGATGTATCTGGAATGTTTCCTAGCTTTAGTAATTGCGTCTTTCGGAAGGCAAAATCCCTCCCTCCGCAAAATTGGTTTTTGATTTGCTGGCGTTTGCCTGACAGGATGCATCTCCCAGGAAGAAACAGCGCTGTTCCCTATGGCAGCCTTGCCCCCTCTCCTAAATTCCAAGCCGTCTGTTCCTTTAAATCCCACAGAGACCAGTCAGCTGCCAGACAGCACTCTATCCCTGAAATTATTTCCCGGGCAACCGCGCTCAGAGCCCGGAGGAGCCCGAGGACGGAGCTGCTGTCAAGGGGGCACACGGGGCCCTTACAGGGGGACCGGACGCACCCACGGGGAGCTGAGGTCACCAGGCTGAGCCACGGCCTCGGGATGGGAGCCTCCACCCACCCCACCAGCAGCGTCCAAAGGAAGGTCAGAGGCAGAGGAGCCTGTGATCGGGCGTCGGGAGGACAGCCGGGCGTCCGTCCACCAGAGGCCAGAGGCTGACTGGCGGGTGTGCGGGGACAGGCACAGGGACTGGATCCAGCAGAGTCTGTACCCTCCTCCCTCCCTCCCCGCTCTGCGAGGCAGCTCACAGAGTGGCCCCTGGACAAGGTGACTGCATTTCTGAACCAAAAATTGAGATGCAGGTTTTAAAAAGAAAAAAAAAGATTATTTTCATTTGTAAGTTTACTCGGGACGTCATAAAGGGATTTAACAAGTCATATGTAGTTGTATGTTAAAGAAATAGGTTTATTACAAAAATGAAACATTATGAAATAAGAAAAAAGGTACTCACTCCTGTTCTCATTCAGCGCGTGGCTGCCGTGGGGTCCCTGTCACCACACTCCACCCTCCTGGGTCCACCTTTAGCTGGGGGGCTGCGGTGGAGGTGAGAGACAGACACGTGCACAGAAACGACCCCTTTAGCTTGGAAGCAAGAGCCATGAAGGAAACAGCCGGCTGAGGGATGGGGTCACAGGGTGATAATGGACCACTTGGTTTCCTGTTGCTGCCACAGCAAATGACCACAGATGCAGCTGCTTAAACCACAAAACCCTTACCTCACGGTTGGGTGGAACCCAGGCTGAACCTCCGGCACGGGCGGACAGTGCTCCTCTAGGGATGCTTGCGGAGGAACCGTTCCTGCGAGGCCACTCCCAGATCCAGAGGCCGCCTACATCCCGGGGTTCGTGGCCCCTTCCGCCAGCCTCAAACCAGCAACGCGGGTAGAGTCCGTCACAGGGCACCCCTGACTCACCCTCATGCCCCTCCCACTTCTAAGAACACTGGTGGTCCCGCTGGGTCGGGTAGCCCGAACCCTAGGGTTGGGCTGAAAGTGCACCCAGACCATCAAAGGTTTTAAGCGTCAGAGTGACGTGATCTGATTTCCATTTTTTGAAGATCACTCTGTTATTAGACATTGAAATGATATTTGAGATGTGTCTTGAGGGCACAGGCAGGATCCAGACATGAAAAGGCTGAGGTATGTGCTTTGGGTACACGGAGAGCAAGGACACAGGCCTGGAGGCAGGAAACCTAGACCAGAGAGATAGACCAGGAGCGAGGGGCGCAGGGCTGGGGGGAGGGGGGACGGGGGTGGGCAGAGCTGGGAGGGCGGGGCCTCGGAGTGGGGGGCAGAGCCGGAAGGGCGGGGCCCGGGGTGGGGCGGGGCCCTGGAGTGGGCGGGGGCTCAGGCACAGGGATGCAGGCTGTCGGGTGCCACGTGACTCTTTAGCAAGCCGTCAGTGGCACTGAAACTCTGAGTCAGCAGCTTCCTTACATCATCATTAGCTGCCATTAAAGAATCAATAATTGGAATAAAGGAGAATCTTTGCCCAAGGTCCGCTCGGGAGCTGCTGGGAGCGGCTGCCCTGGAGGACCTGCGCACTGATGACTCTCCTCACACACCCTCTGCCCGACCAGAGGTCTGTGGGAAGCTCGTTAACTTGGAAACCTTGCAGTCAACCCCGTCCGTTTCTCTCTGACCTTCCTTTTTAAATTTTTCTTGTTTCCCCAGTGTAGGAAATTCCACCTCAGAAAATCAGCCGCTCCCTGGGGTGGGGGCGAGGCGGAGGCTGTGTCTGCCTTGTGATGTCTCCAGAACAACAAGGCCCCTGCCCGCTCTTGCTGTCGGGATCCAGACTGCGGGCCGGGTTGGAGCCGAGTATCACCGGGATTTGTTGAAACGGTAAAATGGAAAATTAAGAGAAAATAGTCAGATGAGAACACAAACGTACCTCTTTGAGCTCTGTCCTGTCCAAGCACAGTCAGTACAAACTTCACACACACACACACGTACACAGGTACACACGTATACATGCAAACATGCATACACACACATGCACACACATGCGCACACACAAACACACGTACGCACATATACATGCACATACACATGCACACACATACGCATACAAACATGCATACACATGCACACACATACGCACATATACATACAAACATGCATACACATACACACACATATACATACAAGCATACATACACACACGCATACACACGCGCTCCCAGCCAATCGCTGGAACGACTCCGGTTTCCCTGGAAGTGCCAGCCACCCAGCCCCACGACACCCACCTCACTTGCAGAGACAAACAACACGCGAGACCTCCAGCTGTGACCCGAGGCTTTTGGGCAGGTCGCGGTGTCGCAGCCAGCGGTCCAAGCGCAGCGTCGGGGTGGGAGGCCGGCCCTGCTGCGCCAAGCGAGCCCCGCTGGGCAGCTAAACTGAGGCTGGGAACCAGTTAAGGGCAAACCCACTTCTCAGCAGACACGGGTCGTCTAACCCTCCTTTCCTTCCAAACACAGAGGCACCGCGGTCCAGACACCACATCCTGGGCCGGGGCCCCGAGGGCGCCTCGAAGCGCCTTCCTTCCCAGACAGCGGGATTTGCTTGCCCGCTGGGGGCTGCTGACCCCTCGTTCTGGGCTCAGAAAAGGGATCGGGTGAAACCGTGTGATTCTAGTTTCAACCCCACCAATCCACTCAAGCATGCACAATGGACTAAACTCTTCACCGCAGGGAGACAGATCCAGACGGCCGGCGCTGAACGCTGCACAACACCTCCCCGCCCGCTCACCTGCTGCCACCCTGGGACCTGCCACTACCTGGGCAGAAGGCACCTCCCCTGCTCTGAGCGCTCACTGTCTGCCCCGGAGCCCGGGAGCTCACAGGCGGATCTCAGACCGTGGCTCCTGGACTCCTGGATGGGCCTGAGTCCACCCTTTCCTTCCACCCCTAAAAAGAAAACCAGGTCTGTATCTGTTATGCACAGCCGAAGGGAATGCAACACGGTGCAGCCGCTGGGGAAAACAGTATGGATGTTCCTAAAACAAAAAATAAACACAGAACTGCCAAACGATCCAGCATTTCCACGCCTGAGTGTACACCAAAGAACTGAGGGTAGGGCCTCACATTTGTGCACCCGTGTTCATAGCAGCAGTATTCACAACAGCTGAAGGTGGAAGCAACCTATGCCTATGGATAAACGAATGGATAAACACAATGCAGTCCATCCACGCCAAGGAATAGTATTTGTCCTTGAAAAGGAAGAAAATCTGACACACGCTACAACATGGATGGGCCTTAAAGACACTATGCCCAGAGAATGAAGCCAGTGACAAAAAGACAGGTACTGTGTGGTTCCACTTACCCGAGGTCCCTAGAAGAGACACACCTGTAGAGACACACCTGTAGAGACACAAAGTAGGGCGGAGGGGGCAGGGCTGAGGGAGGAGGGGAATTAGGGTTTGTGGGCACAAAGTCTCGGGGGTTTTTTTTGCAGTACGCGGGCCTCTCACTGTTGTGGCCTCTCCCGTTGTGGAGCACAGGCTCCGGACACGCAGGCTCAGCAGCCATGGCTCACGGGCCCAGCCGCTCCGCAGCATGTGGGATCTTCCCGGACCGGGGCACGAACCCATGTCCCCTGCATCGGCAGGCGGACCCTCAACCACTGCGCCACCAGGGAAGCCCAAGCCTCAGGTTTTTAAGATGGAAGGTCCTGGAGATGGATGATGGTGAGGGCTGCACAACCCTGTGGACGGACGGACGTAACACCGCGGACCTGTAACGTCTGAAAATGGTTCAAATGGTACATCTTATCAGGTGCATTTTACGGTGGCAAATATATTCAAAAAGAAAAAGAAGGCCAGGTCTTAACCAGCAGAACCGCGGGGAAGGTGTTCTTGCCATTTGAACGCCTGCCCTTACGAGGCCTCTGGACCCTCAGCCGTGAGAAGAGTGTGGGCTGTGAGGCCAGGCCGGGGCCCACCACCCAGGCCCTGAGCAAACGGGGGCCAGCTCTGGCTTCCTTCTGCACAAAATGGCGAGAATGCCCACTGCCACATGGGCCTCCCAGGGAACCCACAGGGTCCCCGCGCGTGTCCAGGTGGGAGCGCACATCCCAGCCCCCGCTGCCTTCTTCGGAGCCCTGCCAGGAAGGAGGCATGCTGGCAGCCAGCTGGGAAACGCCGCCACGGGAGGTGTGAGGGGCACCCTGTTCACGGGACTTGTAAAACAGAAATCTGGCTGATGAAGACATACAAATGGCCAAGAAGCACCTGAGGAGATGCTCACCATCACTGGCCATCAGAGGAATGCAAATTAAAACCACAAAGAGCAACCACGGCACGCCCACCAGGACGCTGTTCTCCAAAAGTGTGGACAAGGACAAGTGTTGGCGAGGATGTGCAGAGATTGGAGCCTCGTACGTCGCTGCTGGGAGTGGAAATGGTGCAGCCGCTTCGGAGAACACTTTGTCAGTGTCTTACAATATTAAGCACATAGTTACCGTGTGACCTAGTAATTCCACTCTAAGTATACGCCCAGGAGAAATGAGAACACATGTCCACACAAAAACCTGTATGCTGTGTCAGCGGCAGCTTTATCCACAATGTCCCCGAAGTGGAAGAAACAACTCAAATGTCCATCAAGTGGTGAACTGATAAACAAAATACAGGCAGACCTCATTTTATTGCACTTCAGTAAAATGGGCAGATACTGTGTTTTTTAGAAATTGAAGGTTTGTGGCAACCCTGCACCGAGCACGTCTATCGGTGCCATTTTTCAAACAGCGTTTGCCCATTTTATGTCTCTGTGTCACATTTTGGTAATTCTCACAATATTTCAAACTTTTCCGTTATTACTATATTTATTATGGTACTGTGCACAACATCTTTGATGTTACTGTTACAAAACAATTAGGACTCACTGGAGACTCAGATAAGAGTTGGCATTTTCAAGCAATAAGGTATTTTTAAATTAAGGTCTATGCATTGGTCTTTTAGACATGATGCTATTGCACACTTAATAGACTACAGTATAGTGTAACCACAACTTTTACATGCGCTAGGAAACAAAAAAATTTGTGACCCCTTCTATTGCAATATTCACTATATTGGGGTGGTCTGGAACTGAACCTACACTATCTCCGAGCTGTGCCTGCGTGGTATATTCAAATAATAGAATACTATTTGGCACTAGAAAGGAAGAAGATACTGCCACGTGCTCCAACATGGATGAACCTTGAAAACATGATGTGAAGTAAGGGAAGTCAGACAAGAAAGAAGACATATTATGGGATTTCATTTATACTAAATGTCAAAAAACAAAAGGCAAATAGACTGAGAAAAAAGTAGATTAATAATTGCCTAGGGCTGAGGTCACAGGGGAGGGAGTATAAACGGCCTGATGTTATTTTTCAGGGAGATGGCAAAGTCCTGAAAGTAGACTGGGGTTGGCTGTACAACTCTGTAAACATACTAGCATTCACTGAACTGTACCCTTGAAACAGGTGAGCTTTCTAGTATGCAAATTATATCTCGATCAAGCTGTTTTTAACAGCAACCCTGTGCCCTCCCTCTGACGGCCACGCCCCTCTGTCAGATGAGGATCAGCCCTACAGCAGCAAAGAAATAAAACCTAGAGTCGTGAAATCTGCTCATTTCGTAGGAGCATTAAGGGCTCGTAAGAAAATGCCAAGCCCTGCAGGACCCTCAGGTCTCAACGTTTCTTCTTCACTGATGATTTTCTTTCTTTCCTCTTTGGCTGTCATGTGAAATGCATACTTTACGAGAGAAGAGACAAAAGTTATAGCCCAAATCACACCCTGGCTGAAATGAGGTAGCTGGCGGATATGCCCATGGAAACGCCGGGGGACGTGGGGTCAGCAGATTGCTTCGTGCCTTCCTCTTCTCCAATATGAATCTCCTCCAACAAGGTCAGCGCTGTGGCATTTAGATACAGGGCCTCTTGGGGAGATAATATGCTTGTGTGCAACATCATGGCAGAGGCAGCAGGCTGACAGGCCAGGAGGAAGAGCAACGAGAAAGACGGGGCCCTTGACGAGTATTCATCACACGTCAGGGACAGCAGTGCGGGCTCACCGAGGACTTAGTTTCACTTAAACCTCAACACAGCCTGTGTAGTAGCTAACATTACCCCACTTGACAGATGAGGAAACAGAGGTTCATTATGCGCTCCAGCGCTCGCAGTGCAGGGGGCCCGGGTTCGATCCCTGGTCAGGGAACTAGATCCCACATGCCGCAACTAAGACCCGGCGCAGCCAAACAAATAAATTAATATGTTTTAAAAATGTATGCGCTCGAGGCGGTGAAGCTGCATTCAGGGTCAGATGTGATGCTCGGGGCCTGGCCTCCCGGGAGACGGCAGGTGCCAGTGCTCCGGAAGAGCTGCTGAGATGCTGTCAAGGACGTTATGCCTCACAAGAGACGTGGTGGAGCCGACTTCCTAGGACAGAGGTCAGGAGAGGAGAAGTGACCGGCAGCAGACACAGCCGAGGTCCCCATCAGGCAGCTGGTAGCACGCTCTTAAGATGACAATGAAGCTAAGCTCCTTAAAAGGAAACAAAACCGGGGCTTCCCTGGTGGCGCAGTGGTTGAGAGTCCACCTGCCAATGCAGGGGACGCGGGTTCGTGCCCCGGTCCGGGAGGATCCCACATGCCGCGGAGCGGCTGGGCCCGTGAGCCATGGCCGCTGAGCCTGCGCGTCCAGAGCCTGTGCTCCACAACGGGAGAGGCCCCGGCAGTGAGAGGCCCGCATACTGCAAAAAAAAAAAAGGAAACAAAACCAAAACTCCAGAAAATCCTCATCTAGAATTTCTTAACCAGTTTGTTGTTGGTTCAAGGACTCTGAACTTCTTGAATTATTAATTATTAATTAATCATCAATAATTATTGTTAGAGCAATTATTAATCTTCTTTTTTCTCAGTCTATTTGTCTTTTGTTTTTTGACATTTAGTATAAATGAAATCCCATAATATGTCTTCTTTTTTGTCTGACTTCCCTTACTTCACATCATGTTTTCAAGGTTCATCCATGTTGGACCATGTGCTCAGTTTTACCTTTGAAACCGTCCTCGTCAAGAATGAGCACTAAGGCCACCCCAAGTCCCCGGCACCGCCCTCACCCTGTGTCTGCAGGGAGGGCCGCGAAGCTTGAATCCCACACACTCAAGGTTACCCTCTGTCTCTCACCGGCTCTGGCGGCACCCAGTTGATTTCCAAACCCTCCTCGCGGGCAGATCTACCCGCGGCCTCGCACGGACACAGCTCCTTACTCAGACACCTCAGCAGCGCTGCTGTGAAGCCCACGGCTTCTTCAGGGAGCGTCGCTCACGCAGACGATTGCTCCCCTCCCAGGGCAGCGGCACGGTGCGTGAACAAGAGTAAAAGCCACGTGAAGAGCATCCTGTCTCCAGCCTACAACACTGCCTTCCTGCCGAGAAAGCTCCTCCGTGGAAGCGGGGGCCTGCGTCTCCCCTGCTCCCCGCGGGTCCCGGGGAACGAAGCCTCCTGTGCGTGCTGCCGGGCAGGGCTGGGGAGTCCGGACCTCGCCACCGGCCCACTCTGGCTCCTGGCCTGTAGTCCCTCTGGGGCCCCCGGATGCCGCCTCCACCTGCTGGTCTGGGGGCAGAGGCGGCTGGGTGGCGACAGCTGGAAAGCCTTTCCGGGCTCCCGGCCAGGGCTGACCCTCCCCCGGAGCCATGTTCTGTCCTTTTCCCATGAGGAGTCCTCGGAAGCCTAACTCTCCTCTTCCCTTCGATGCCTGGTGTTCAGAGGCACAGACATGGGGAGGTAGTTCCTGGTCCTCCGAGTTCCCTTCCCTCCCCTCCTCCCCTCCTCCCAGGACCCCGGGGCAGCGGCGAGGACCTGTACGCACCCTGAACCACAGCAGGCCCTGCGCAAGCAAGTTTAACCGCCCGTCCGCGCCCTGGACGCCGGCCTCAGCCCCCGCCCGACTCTCACCTGCCTGCCGTCCTCCCGCAGTTACCTTACAGGGGGTTAAGTCACCTCTTACAAATTACTCCTCAATTTAGTGGCTTTGCACAACGACTGATTATTGCTCGAGACACCGAGGGTCAGGGATTCTGGCCGGGCTCACTGGACGGGGCTTGTCTTCACTTCACACGGTGTTGGCCGGGCGGCTTACTGGGCTGGAGGGTCCGGGTGGCTTCCTCCCATCTGTGAGGTCTGGACAGGGTTGTCCCTGGAGTATATGTGCCCTCCTCCGACGGCGTCTCCCTGTGTCCACATGGTGTCATTCTGTAGCGGGCAGAGTGGAGCCAGACGCCCAGAGCAAATGCAGGGCTGCCAGGCCGCTCGTGGTGAGGCCTGGCTCGATGTCAGTCCAGCACATTCAGCCGTCCAAGCGTCCCAAGGCTGGCCAAGATTCGAGGGAGAGGACGTCCTGGGATGGGAGGATGGCCTGGCACTCAGGAAAGGGCCCCATGGCCACCTGTGCAGGCCGGCCTCCACGTGGCCTTCTCATGTCCCCACGGTCCTTGTCTGCTGTGCACACTTGCCTGAAGCCAGGACGGGCTCCTCGATGACTCAGCCCCAGGAGGGTGTCCACGAGGACAGCTCCACTGCTGTGCATGCTCGACTCCCAGCTCTGCACCGACCAGTAACGTGACCTGGAACGAGTCAGTCACGCACCCCGGTGACCCGACTGTAAACGGAGTTTGCCTGCGCACACCTCGCAGGGTTGTCAGGAAGGTCACTGGACGGCAGGCCCTCAGTGGGTGGAAGCGCGTCTGTGCTGGGACAGTGCGGCAACGTCCCTCCAGACTCAGCGCCTGATCCCCAGGGGACCAGGACTCAGTCACCCTGCCCACCGTCCCCACCGTCTGTGGGCTCTTCCTTGGCGAGGCACTTAGCGGGATGGGGGGATGCGGGACTGAGCTGCGCCTCCTGCCCCTGGGGAACTTGCACGGGGAAGGTGGTGTCGACCGAATCAGGTCGGCGTGTGGCCGGGCGTGTGACAGCGATGTAGACCTCCCTGCACCTCTGGGGAGAACGAGAGCACCGTCAGCCCCATAGGACCAGCGCGTGGATGAGACAGGCAACGCGCACAGCACCCTGAGGACGGTGGGCACGGGACAGACGCGTGGACGCATCTGTGTCCCCACCGCCAGGCGGCAAGGAAGATAACAGGGCTTCTCCCGCGTCCCTCCTCCGACACCCCCCTTCCCCTCACTCCCCAGACCGGGCCTCATCACTTATTTACAGCGCGCAGTTTTACGCTATTTTCTATCAGCCGGGTGAACCCGCAGCGAGACGAAGCAGCATAAATAAGTGAACACACTCCATAAAGCCTCGAGGTGCCCGGACCCCGCATCGATCGCCGCCCGGCGCCCCCCGACCCCCAGCCCTCAACCTCTGCCCTCGGAGAGAACAGACGGGTCAGCACTTGCCCCGCTGCCCACGAACCTCGCTGAGCTGGACCCCGAGTCCCCTCCCTGGCTGGCCCTTCCTCTCGGTTTCCATCTGGAAAATGTCACCGGCTCTGGTGATTTACGCCACCTGGGGCATCGAGCTGCCCATGGCCTCCTTCCGGGGGCTCCATCTCTCAGAGCCTGACTTGGATTTACTGTGAGGAACGGACGTCCCTGGAACAGGAACGTCTCGGCGCCTCTGCTGCGAGATCGATGCCCGGGGCTGCCAGCTCCTCCAGGCGGGGCCTCTGCACACAGACAGGCCTGGAGAGCCGGCTGGGGACCTGCAGGCGGGTGGGGAGGACAGGCCTCGTCCTCCCACGAGTGTGGGAGCCTCGCGGAGGGGCCCGCACGGCAGCCCCCTCCGCCCTTGTCTCCCGCCCCCTTTGGCCTCACGTTGGCCCGACCTCCTGACCCCTCACCTGACCAGCACGGGCCCTCCGAGAGCTCCTTCCTGCCTCTTACATTTTTAACGACTAAATACATGTTCTTCCGTTCCATTACAACAACAGCCAAGTAACCTTCAAATGCACCTCTGTACACCTTTCTGAGCTCAGGGGAGGCCACGGGCTGACGGCTGAAAGGGGAAGAGAAGGCTTTATTAAATATGTATCTGCATCCGGCAACGATTTTCCACTCCACTGCTGCAACACAGCCAGGGGTTCCCTGCAGACACCCCGTGCTCGGCCCCAGCCCAAGTTTCTCAATTAAAATCACAAGGACACAGCTGCGTTTTCAGCCAATAGAAAGAAGCTTTCCTGAAAACTCCTTTTCTTCCTCAGACCTCACCTGACTCAGCGCCCAGGGCCCCTCCCGGCTCTCCCCGAGGCTCCCAGAGCCGAGGACCACGTCTCGGGGGGCCTCGCACTTACCCGGGCCCCTGGGCCCCCCGCTCGGCCTGCCCGCTCCTCCAGCCTCGGGTCTGTTCCCCTGGGGACGCCAGCCTGTTCTCAGGCGACAATCTCAGATGCCACCTCTTCTCTGAAGACTTCTCTGCTGCGTTCAGTCCTGGAGTCCCAGGAAGGACCACGGCTTCCTCCTCGCCACCCCCAAGCCCCCCGTCCTGTGTGACGGTGACCACCAGCACTCAGGCCCTCCCGGGGTCACGGCCTCTGTACACGGATGTGGCCTTGGCCTGGTCTGGCGGGTTGCTAGGTCGACCACACCCCTCCAGCCCTTGTTAAATAACCACAGGACTTTGAAGTGATCACCCATCTCCACGTCACTCCACAGGGAGCTTCAGCTGGTTGGAAGGGCTGGCAGGCCCAGGCCAAGGAGCCGCAGTGGCGCCCGGGAGGCGTGGCGAGGGGGTGAGGACAGGGCGGGGATGGCGGCGTGTCCGTCGTCCGTACGTGAGTGCCAGCCCCAGAGGTGCCAATGACAGTGCTGCTTGCACGGCCCTGGGACACGTGCAAAGGAGTGCCCGCGTCTCGCGGAGGCTGTCGCCCCGTGGGAAGGAACGGAGCCGCGAGGCACGCCACCCCGCAGAGGACAGGATGCCCGGTGACGGCGGGAGGCGCTCCCCTGGTGGCCAGCGGGGAGGGAGGGCGGCTGGCGGGGCTGCAGGCGGGTGTGCCCGAGCCTGGGCTCTTCCTGGGCAGCAGGGATGGGGGCATGTGCTGCCCTGCCGCCCCCAGAACATACCTGCCTTGCTGCACAAGATCAACTGTAGAGTAATGCTTCTGGAATAGAAAGTTAATTGTAAAAGGAACTTCATACCTCCTCCTCAAGATTACATCATGTTTATAAACTAGAAATAAGGTGCTGACATTCATGTCTTGATAGATTATAAAAGCCTCTCCCACCTCCCTTCTGCTCGGGCGGCCGTAACAGGATACCACTCGCTGGGGCTGGAACAGAAGCTCCGGGGCTGGAGGACGGAGACCGAGGCCTCGGCAGAGCAGCATCTGGTGAGGACCCGCTTCCCGGTTCCTGGACGGCGCGCTCTCGCTGTGTCCTCACCTGGAGCAGGGCGCTCGTGGGGCCCCACCTATAATGGTAGGGATCCCCCGTGAGGCTCCACCCTCGTGACACCGCCACGGTGGCCACTGGGCTCCAGCCGGGCGGGGGGTCCTGTGGCCTGGCCTGACCGGACTGAGGCGGCGTCATCTCACGCACACCGGACAGCTCCTGCTCTCAGGGACCCGCCTGCACAGACGCAGGAGGCTGGGGGTTGCCCCGTGGCAGCCACCTGCACCTGCTCTGCCCACAGGCCAGCATCCACGGCCACGGGGGCCTCGTCTCCCTGGAGCCGGCACTGCCTCTGGGCAGATGTCTGCCACTCGGAGGAGAGGGTTCCTAGTGCCACACTCAGGTGGTTTCCCCTTCTCACACGCAGCCAAGCATTCAAAACCGGCCCGTGTTTTTACTGAACCGTGTCTGGGGCATGTACTTATTACAGGGTTTCTCCCCCTAGAATTGTGAGCTCCTTTTCCTCACGGACAGAGAAGAATTAATAACCGTCGTCACCGTCACCCCGACACCGGTTCTCGCTCTGCTGTGGACCAGCCATTCCACGTTGGGGCCATAACTTCCGGTTTCCATCAGTTGAGGGTCAAAAACTCGTCGAACTCATCCAATTATACACCAAGCGCTGCGCTGTCGTTTTCATAAGTTCTCTCATTTCTTACTCCTCAGGAAAGAAGGAGCATCACTGTTAAAAATGCAAACAAGGAAACTGATGCACAGAGTTTTGACTATTGGGACAAGTGGTGTGGCCAGGAGTAGAACCTGTGTCTGCTTGGCTCCAGAGGCAGGGCTCTTTCAAGCACATCAGAGCTGTTTCCAAATACCATGCTACCACCACGCTAATTCCCTGCTGCCACCAAGCTGCCACCAAGCTGCCACCACACGGCCGCCATGTTAGTATCAGCTGCCCATTCAATTGCAGAAGACAAGGAGTCCATTGCTGGGAAAATACTGGCCGCATTTAGGACACGGAGGTCTGTGCTCCATTCCCTGTTCCTATAGGACCCAAGTTTGAGTTGTTTTGGTCCAAACCCACATGAGGCCGGGGTGACTGAACAAGCCTCCCACACGTGTCCCAGGAGTTCCCTTCCCTGGTGAGTGGCAGCCAGAGACCAGATCCTAGCATCCCCAGAACACCTCCCTGGGAGCAGGGGGACACGTCCACTCACTGTCCCCTACTTCAGTGTAAATCAATAAAAGTAGCCCAGTGGGCTACCTGGAGACACTTTGAATATTTTTAAAATTTAATGATTGAATGTAGACCCACCTACACCTGTTTCTTGTCGCACACGCAGACACACTCCAAGAGAGAACAACCCCCGCTGTCAGACGCTGTTCACCACACATCGTTTCATACCGTTTGGCCTGATCTGATTTCTCCAGGGTCTCGTATATTTTGACAAGTGCTTCCTCATCACTCTGATTCGGCACCGAAGCTGACAGTCCCCACCACTGGGCGCCAAATGGTCCATTCAGCAAAAGACTTATGGGGTCCTTCCCACAGCCCCGGAGGTGCTCTGGGCGCTGGAGATAGTGATGGAAATGTGCCATATCTGGTGGGTGCACACAGGGTAAAACCCCATATAACTGGATACGCACAAGTACAGATGAACACAAAGAAACCAGGGACATCAGAACAAGACTGGGGGGGCCACATCCATGCCAACATCTTGGTAAGAGATTGACTGTAGTTTTGCAAGATGTGTCTATTGAGGAAGCTAGGTAAGGAGTATGGCGGGGTCTCTCCGCGTTATTTCTTTGTTTTAATTTTAATTATTTATTTTTGGCTGCGTTGGGTCTTCGTTGCTGTGCGTGGACTTTCTCTAGTTGTGGTGAGCGGGGGCTACTCTTTGTTGTGATGTGCAGGCTTCTCATTGCGGTGGCTTCTCTTCGCTTACCTCCAGCACGGGCTCTAGGCGCACGGGCTTCAGTAGTTGTGGCTCGCGGGCTCTAGAGTACAGGCTCAGTAGTTGTGGCGCACAGGCTTAGCTGCTCCACAGCATGTGGGATCTTCCCGGACCAGGGCTGGAACCCGTGTCCCCAGCATTGGCAGGCAGATTCTTATCCACTGCACCACCAGGTAAGCCCTCTCTGAGTTATTTCTTACAATCAGTGTGAATCTACGACTACACCAAAATAAAAAGCTAAAAAATAATAAAGGCAGGGAGCCCAGATTTCTTCACTTACCTCCAGAGACTCTGACCCAGTAGGTCTGGCTGGGCCTGGAGATGGACACAGAATGAACTTCCCCAGGGACCTAGAGGTCACCAGGACTGAGGGCCACCCCCCGAGCAATGACGTCCTGTAGCATCGCCCTCCCGGCCTCCCATCGTGGGAGGGTAGAGGCGGACATTTCCCAGGATGCCTCGAATTCAGCCGAGCGTGTGTAGCTGCTTCTAATGTGACCACGGGGGTGAGCAACTCCCCTCACTTGAACCACCTGGTTTCTTTAAGGAGCTTCCAAACATTTTAACTGTCTCACTAATCAAATCCGGGGCGGTGCGGGCGTCCCCACCATGCCCTCCTTGTTTAATTAACCTGCATCTCCCAGCGGCAGGGGCGGGCCTTGCGCGCTGTGCTCTCCCCAGGCAGATCCACGTCTCGGGCTCCTGGGCTGGGTCCTGACGGCTGTCGTGGGCACAGTGCCCATGAACGATGCGATTCAAGGGCACCGCGGTGATCAAGGGGGAGGGTAGCGATCGGGAGGCAGAACACCGTGCTTTTTAATTATCTGCAGATCTCAGTGGCAAAAACAACATTCACGTTCTGTTCAAGTTAATATGATTAACTATGATTACTCATTTTTCTCTGTGTACTTGGTGGTGTGGTGCTCCAAATTACGATAATAATAACACCTTGTCTTATAGAGCCTTTCCTCCAAAGACTTCAAAATCTTCCAGAGATTGCTTCGACTTATCTTTCAACATTGCTGTGCGAAGAAAAAAATGTAAGACTATTGGCTCAGATTAATATACCCCATTTGGTTGGGGTTAAACTAAGACGAGAGATGGAAAGTAATGCATAAAAAGTCTGACATTTCCTCAGTGTCAATCCAGGGAGAGCTTCCAATTGCCCGTTAAGACTGTGTCTGTCGGGATATAAAATCTGACGGTACAACAGACATCTCAGCATCTTAACCCAGTGACACCCACTCGCTACTCACGTCACAGGCCCACGAGGCCCAGGGGACCGGGGGCCCTCCAATGTGTGGCTTGACCAGAGTGGCCACGGAGGCCTTACTGACCTCCGCGTTCACCTGGCTGTGAGCACAGCCCGACAGCAGGAAGGACAGCACAGGGGGGTTGGGGCGAGTCCTGGGAGAAACGCAACGCAGGGCTGTGCTCTCTTTTGGCCCCAATCACGCGGCCGGAGGAACTGTAAAAGCCTCAGAAATGCAGGTGTGCACAAGCACAGGTGAGCCTCTGCACCTGGAACAGCACGTCCACTGTCTCATCCCCACACTCGTGCTGCCAACTGCAGCCACCTTCTTCAGGAAGAACATCGAAGGAGAGGAAACCGTGAAAAATAACTCGCGCCAACCCACACGGAACTTCAGAGGTCACGAGGAAAGAAACAATCCCCACTTGTTTCTATAGAGAATCTACTTGCCCCCCAGACTCACTTTGATTCCTTCCGTTCTCCTTCTTAGCAAAGACAACAAGTCACTTCTGGTGCTGCCAGCCGAGATGCAGTAGGTCCACCCCAAGCTGTCCCTCCACTGACCACAGCTGGAAGCTCAGACAGAATCCAAACAGAGTGCCTGGGGACCCTGAAACGTAGCCAAGAGCAGGCAGACTGGGGAGGGAAGCCAAACTGGAGGAATGGTCAGCACAGGGGCCAGCTGCTTGGTCCTTTCCCTCCTTTATCTCGGCTTTGTCCTAATGCAGCCTTAGTCTCAGAACTCCCAGTGAGGGACCTCCCCGGTGGACCAATGGTAAAGAATCCGCCTTCCAATGCAGAGGACCCAGACTCGATCCCTGGTCAGGGAACGAAGATCCCACATGCCGAGGGGCAACTAAGCCCGTGCACCGCAACTACTGAGCTCTCGCGCCTCAACTAGAGAGCCTGAGTGTCACAACTAGAGAGAGAAAACCTGCATGCCACAACTAGAGAAAAGCCCACACGCCACAACGAAGACCCGACGCAGCCAAAAAAAAAAAAGAAAGAAATAAAATAAATAAATATTTTTTTAAAAAAGAGAACTCTTGGTGAGCAGGACAATAACTCCTGGCCAGAGGACGTGCAAAGGGGGACCTGAGAGGCAGAGTGTTGGGGGAGCCCGGGGTCCTTTTCCTCTTCCCTCTCCTGGCCCTGCTCCAAGGTGGCTCGATCATGAAGCCACAGCCACAGCCAAGGTGGGAGCTCCTAAAATGCCAAGAAAAGCCCACCTCTCTGGGGCAAACTGGGAAGATGGGCCCCTGTGTCCCAATGGATTGGGGGGCGGATCCTGCTTGTCTTTCCTCTTTCTTTTTCTTTTACCATTTGCCCTAAAAACTACCCCAGTTCTGTGAAACTGCAATACAGTGCATGGGGTGAGGCAGGGGTGGGGGGGATTGAATCTAAGGCTCAGAGGAACCAGAACTTTCCAGCCAAAGGACTGGGGTATGGGGAGTACTGGGGAATTCCTGAGTGGAGAGGGTTCAGAAGATGCACTATTATGTGTGTGAGCTGACACATGTCCCCGACTTGCTTCCAGCTGTGCAAGCAGGGGACCCACCTAAGGATGCACAGCAAGGCTTTGAAACGGAGCCGATACTGAAATCACTTCCCACAGGTGGTGGGAATGGCCCTGGGCAGAGGGTCTTACTCTAGAAAGTTTTAATGTTATTTCTGAAAAGGCAGCTCCCTTCTCTTTATCACCTTTACCCCCAGCCCCGTCCAGCGGCCAGAGAAAGGTGCGGGTCACCACCATGGGCACCATCCTTGCAGAGGACGGCAGCAGGCGCGATGGACCGAGTGTTTCTCACTAACAGACCCTTCCGTCCCGCCCAGCGCCACCCCAAACGTCCATCCGCACAAGAGCTCAGGTCACTGTTGGTACCTGCAGTGGACTGACTGCACAAGTTCGGCGACCTCACTCTGTGATCTCCAGAGGTTGCTCCACATTTGTAGGTTCTATTCTTTGGCTTGTTCCAAGGCAGCAAATCAGAATTCTCTTTCTTTTAAAACCAGAAAAAAGGGACTTCCCTGGTGGCGCAGTGGTTAGGAATCCGCCCACCAATGCAGGGGACACGGGTTCAAGCCCTGGTCCGGGAAGATCCCACATGCCGCAGAGCAACTAAGCCTGTGCGCCACAACTACTGAAGCCTGCGCTCTAGAGCCCGCGAGCCACAACTACTGAGCCCACGTGCCACAACTACTGAAGCCCGCGCGCCTAGAGCCCGTGCTCTGCAACAAGAGAAGCCACCACAATGAGAAGCCCGTGCACCGCAACGAAGAGCAGCCCCTGCTCGCCGCAACTAGAGAAAGCCCGCACGCAGCAACGAAGACCCAACGCAGGCAAAAATAAATATAAATTTATTTAAAAAAAACAGAAAAAAATAGTTTATACACAGAAGGAAAAGGAAATAAATCAGAATTCTCTATCTTCCTTTTGGAAGGGGAGAGAAGGAAAAAGGTACTGATTTTTACACAAGAAAAGTTTACGTTACGTGGGTGCTAGTTTTGCGGTTATAACGTTAAAGGCGGGTTAGTAAACTCTGGTGACTGGGGAGCCGGCGGAAGGGAGCTCGGTTGATTGGATCATCTTCAGTTAACTCGGCGGCCTGTGCAAATCCCTGATTTCAATAAATTAGCGGATGAACATGTATAACACGTTCACTAAAACATCTTAAACTGGGCTTCCCTGGTGGTGCAGTGGTTGAGAGTTCGCCTGCCGATGCAGGGGACACGGGTTCGTGCCCCGGTCCAGGAAGATCCCACATGCCGCGGAGCAACTGGGCCCGTGAGCCATGGCCGCTGAGCCTGCGCGTCCGGAGCCTGTGCTCCGCAACGGGAGAGGCCCCAACAGTGAGAGGCCCGTGTACCACAAAAAAAAAAAAAAAAAAAAAAAAAAAAAAATCTTAAACTAATTTATGTGCCTCTTCTGAGTCTTAGCCACAGTCACCAGCATCAGTGATCAGAGTTACACAGGTGGTGGGGGCTAACGGAGACTGAATTCTGCTGCATTTTTATAACCACAAAAGCAGCTGGGGTGAGAGTCTTCCAGGGAGATAAGGCCCCCCGTGCGCCTCCCGACCCCCCGCCCCACAGGACGGACACCTGGTCTCCTCTCCAGCCTTGCAAATCGATCCCTATAGACTCCACTTTACCCATTATTGTAACACAGCCCTCTGGCTGGTCTCGTTTTCCAGGCAACCCTGAACAGCTGCTCAGGGAATGTCCTCAAATTCACATCCTGAGCCTAGCCTGGTGCGCACACATGCCAGCCCTCTCGTTCGTTTCCCAGTGGCCGCCGTGGGTGCAGCTCAACCCGCCCGCCTGGCGTCCACGGCCCCATGGGCACCGCCCGTCCTCCTGCATCTCCCGAGGCCGCCCGGGCCCAGCACAGCTTCGGTCTCTCGAGCTCCCTGTTTCCCTCAGGCCTCTTCAAGTGTCATCACTGGCCTCTTTGACAATATCTTACCTCTTCTGAAACCCTTGATATTTTATTCTTATTTTAATTCTGTTTAGGATTAAATCACACATTCACCAGTCTGTTGCTTGCTTCTACTGTCAAAGAAAAACCAGAGCTGGATATCATGATAAAAACAGATTTTATTCAGGAGTAAGATGGGAGAAAAAAGGCGTCAGTACAGAAGCAGTACAACGGAAGCACGTGGGGATTCACAGCCAAGGAGAGGGTGGGGTTGGAAAATTACTCAGAGGAGCCATCAGGGATGTGGGAGGAGGAGGGAATCTGGGGAACCGGACCCAGCAGCGTTCTCGCTGCTGGCAGACGCGGGACCCTCACCTGCGGGAGGAGGCATCCCATTAGATAGGCAGATGGGGCGATTCCTGCTAGACCAACTTAGCAGGACTCTTGCTGTGACCGGACAACGCAGAGATGGATACAGAGGCCCAAAAGTTGAGGGCTAGTTGAAAAGCTGAGGGGGTCCTGCAGAGCGGGGTCAAGGAGAGAGTCCTGGTCGCTAGACTGTGAGCCCCAGGACAGGGACCCTGTCACCCCCTGCCATCCCATGCCTGGCACAGTTGCCCGCCTGCCCGCTGCGCTGCAGGGCGCTGAGCAGTGCCGAGGGCAGGTGGTGACGCATGGGGTGCGTGTCCCCCTGGCTGAGCAGGAGCCCCGTGCCCCCCACTCTCCCCACCCCGGCGCCTGGGCCCCGGCTGGTGGCTGTGGTGCCGGGGCTGCTGGGTGCGGGCACTGAGCAAATGCTGGTCGAGGGAATAGACGAATCACTGACCCCTCGACACCTGGTTAAGGGACTGAGGCTGAGATAAGTGGGGAGAGTGGACTGGCCGTCAGAGGCTGTAAGGCCGTTTCCCTAGAGCAACCGCGTCTAGCAGGGCCCCGGCCCAGGCCCCAGGCAGCGCTTCCATGCACATTTCTATGCCAGTATGTGACTAGAAGTGCAAATCAAAGCTCACCCACCACAGGAGAAGTCGGGGGAGAGGGCCCTGGTCGTTTCCATCTGGAAATGAATTCCGCTCGGTGACAGGAGGGGCCGTTACACACACCACTTCAAAGGAATGCAGTCAGGGGAGTTTTGAGGACGCTCAGTATGACAAGCTCCGGGTGGCTGCTGTGTGAGGGCTACAGGTGGGAGAGCGCAGTGGCCAGTCCTGGGTAACACAGGCTCTCGTCAGGATGGGTGGACTCTGCCCAGGAATCGGCATCCCGAGCACGGGCCAGAGGGTCCTGGTGACACTGCTGTCATGGGGACAACCTGTAAGAAGCTGCCACTTCTTGGGGCTCTGCATTGGGCCAGGCACTGTTCTCTTTTCATACGTTATAACATGAACCCTGAGGACACTGTTACGGGAGTAGGTACCACTATCCCCACTTTACAGATGGGGAAACTGAGGCACACGGGAGGTGAGTCATCCTCCGACAGGAAGCGGCAGGTCTGAGCCCAGGCCCCAAGCTCTGCAAGGCCCCCTGCACAAGCGGTGCCTGCCCTGACCCTCACGGCGACCCCGCTGGCGGGCAGAGCAAATTCTGCCCTCCCGATGGGTGAAGAAGCATGCTCGGAGGGCCCCGCAGTGAGGACACCAACAACGACTCCTCCATCCTAATCCACCTCGCTCTCCTCTGGAATGGGTCCCTGGGGACTCACCCTCAGAGCGGATGTCCTGGGAGAGAGGATGTCCCGGGGGAGGGAGGATGTCCCAGGGGAGAGGTCACCCCAGGGGAGAGGATGCCCCGGGAGCTGAGCCTTTCTGCTCTGCTCTGCTTCCGATGCATGGGCAGGAATGTTGAAGGTAAGGGCTTCACAAAACTCGGATGGCTGTGGATGGACCGTCTGCTCTTTAGAGGCTGGTCTGTTGGGCGCTTTGGCCGCTGGCTGGGGACACAGTCTGAAGGAGGAAAGGGTCCAAAGAGCTTGACAGAAAGGTGGCTCGGCAGCACCTGGACGGCACCCGGGTGCCACAAGCGCCAACCACAGCTCCCACACGAGCCTCCAGGAGTACTCAGCCTGCGTCACTGTCTTTGGGAGGGAACAGAATGGGCCGGGCTCCTGTCCAGATCTCGCCAGGACGACTGCTTTATGGCACCTGTAATGGATTCCACCCTACACTGCAACACATCATTTCTTGAACCACCACATGCTCTTTGCCCTATTGGATTTTAAAGCACTTTCAGTCCTTTCCCTTAATAAGATGACCCCAACAAGCTAAAGTTTAAATAAAGCAGTAACTCACTTTAACCTGTCTTCAGTTTATCACACCCAACATCTTGAATATTTCAAAAGGAGCACACATTAACAGTTTTTAGACAAGGATGCATGAAGGTCACACAGATTTATCCCCTCAGCAGGATGATGGATGTAGCCCAACTGTCGTGAAGACAGAGTGCCCTGCAGTGCGGACGCCTGAGAGGCACCGTCCCCTGGGAGTCTGCACGATCCCCTTGAGGTGGGGTCTGCGCTGACTTCAGGGGGCATAAATGTCCATCAGATCCTCCTTTCCTAGCAGGATTCTGCACAGCAGTTAATCTTACCTTAATCATCCCAGGCATGGGAACTCCAAGCATCAGCCCTGGAACCTTCCTGAGGCTGCAAGTAATTATCTGGGTTGCAGGCAAGCCCAAGGCAGCTGGAGGAGGTGCAGGGCCCCAGGGCTCCAATCTCCACTTCCTCTGACAGGGTCCCCATGAGGACCCTCACTGCTGGGATACGGGGTCCCTAGACTCAGACTCTGTACCCCGGATATGAGTGCCCTTGACTGACATTCCTCCTCCTCCACGTTTTTTTGCATGAATGGATAAATTGTGAGCTCTTCTGAGGCAGGACAATGTTTCATTTGCTTTATATCCCTAGTACTTTATATCCCTAGAGCCCAAAGCCCAATATATGTTTGCTAAAGTGATGACCTCAAATACTACTTTGCCAAGACAGATCCTACGGCACTCTGCCCTGAACACCTGTGATAGACCAAGTTTTAAGAATAAGCCCAAATGTTGTCACTCCATTGTTTAACAGTATTCTCTTAAAATTTTTTATAGTTTTGTATAAGGTTCAGGTCATTTTTGGAATTAAGTCTATCTATTCACTTAGTAACAACATTTGTTAGATGTCTATGGCCCCAGCACTGTGCTAGGTACAGATAATTCAAAGATAAAAATAAAATATTTGCATTAATAAAAAAGAAAGATGTCACATAAGCAACCTAACTTTCCATCTCAAGGAACTAGGAGAAGAACAAACTAAGCTCAGAGTTAGCAGAAGGAAGAAAATAATAAAGGTAAGAGCAGAAATAAATGAAATAGGAACCAGAAAAACAATAGAAAAGATCAATACAACTAAGCTGTTTCTTTGAAAGTTTAAACAAAATTGACGAACCTTTAGCCAGACTCCCCAAGAAAAAAAGAGAGAGGGCTCAAATAAATAAAATCAGAAATGAAAGAGGAGATGTTACAACTGATACCACAAAACCACAAAGGATCATAAGGGATTATTATCAGCAATTAAACGCCAACAAATTGGATGACCTACAAGGAATGGATACATTCCTAGAAACATACAACCTACCAAGAAGAAACTGAAAATCTGAACAGACCAATAACAAGTAAGGAAACTGAATCAGTAATCAAAAACCTCCCAACAAAGAAAAGTCCAGGACCAGATGGCTTCACTGGTGAATCCTACCAAACATTTGAAAAAGAATTAACACCAACCCTTCTCAACTCTTCTAAAAATTTGAAGGGGAGGGAACACTTCCAAATTCATTTTACTAGGCCATCATTACCCTGGCAGCAAAGCCAGATAAGGGCACTACAAGAAAACTATAGGCCAGTATCTCTGATGAATACAGATGCAAAAATTCTCAGGAAAACATTAGCAAATCAAATTCTGCAACACACTGAAAGGATCATGCACCATAATCAAGTGGGATTTATCCCTGGGATGCAAGGATGGTTCAACATATGCAAGTCAATAAATGTGATACACCACATAACAGAATAAAAGATAAAAAGATATGAGCATCTCAATAGATGCAGAAAAAGCACTTGACAGAATTCAACATTTTTCATGATAAAACTCAGAAAATTAGGTGCAGAAAGAACATAATTCAACATAATAAAGGCCATATATGACAAGCCCACAGATAACATCATACTCAACAGTGAAAGACTGAAAGCTTTCCTTCTACAATCAGGAAAAAGACAACAATGTTCATTCTCACAACTCCTACTCACCATGCTACTGGAAGTCCTAGCCAGAGCAATTAGGCAAGAAAAAGAAATATAAGGCATCTAAACTTAATAGAAGTAAAACTGTCTCTGCTTGCAGATGACATGATCTTATATATAGAAAATTCTAAAGATTCCACCAAAAAAAACTGTTAGAAACTAAAAAACAAATTCAGTGAAGTTGTCAGATATAAAATCAACATACAAAATTAGTTGTGTTTCTTTACACTAAAAACAAACTATCTGAAAAAGAAATCAAGGAAACAATCATGGGCTTGTTTCCCACGATTTTGTACAACAGTATCAAAAAGAATAAAATACTCAGGAATAAATTTAACCATGGAGGTGAAACCTCAGTACACTTAAAACTATAAAACATTCATGAAAAAAACTGAAGACACAAATAAATGGAAATATATCCTGTATTCATGAATTGAAAGAATTAATATTGTTAAAATGTCTATACTACCCAAAATGGTCTAGAAATTCAATGGAATTCTTGTGAAAATTGCAGTGGTATTTTCCACAAAAATAGAAAAAACAATCCTAAAATTCATATGGAACCTTAAAGTCCCTGAATAGCCAAAGAAATATTGGGCAAGAAGAACAAAGCTGGAGGCATCACACTTCCTGATTTCAAGTTCTATTATTATGGTATAGTAATCAAAAGCATTAAAAAAAGACAAATGGACCAATGGAACAGAAATAAACTCATGTGTATATGGTCAACTAATCTTTGACAAAGGCTACAAGAATACACAATGAAGAAACCATAGTCTCTTCAATAAATGGAGTTGGGAAAACTGGGCATTCACCAAGTGAAATTGGACTCAACACCAATGACCAAAATTAAATTGAAATGGATTAAAGATTAAACATAAGACCTAAAACTGTAAAATACCTGGAAGGAAACATAGGAGAAAAGTTCCTTGGCATTGGTCTTGGCAATGATTTTTTGGATAAGACCCCAAAAGCACAAGCAACAAAAGCAAAAATAAATAAGTGTGATTATATCACATTATACAGCTTCTGCACAGCAAAGCAAACAATCAACAAAATGAAAAGGCAACTTACAGAATGGGAGAATACACATGGAAATCATATATCTGGTAAGAGGTTAATATTCAAAATATATAAGAACTCGTACAACTCAATAGCAAAAAAACAAAAACAAAACCAAAAACCACCCAGATAATCTGAATAAAAAATCGGCCAAGTACCTGAATAGAGATTGCTCAAAAGAAGACACAGAGATGGCCAAGAGCTCTATGAAAAGGTGCTCAACATCACTAATCATCAGGGAAATGCAACTTAAAACCACAATGAGAGATCATCTCACACCTGTTAGAATGGTCATCATCAAAAAGACAAAAGATAAGTGTTGGCGACGATGTGGAGAAAAGGGAACCCTTGTGCACTGTTGGTGTGGATGTAAAGTGGTGCAGCCATTATTAAAGACAGCATGGAGGTTCCTCAAAAAATTAAAAATAGAACTACCATAAGATCCAGCAATTATTACCTCTGTGTATTTAGCCAGAGGAATTGAAATCAGGGTCTTGAAGAGATACCTGCACCCCTATGTTCATAGCAGCACTATTCGTAATAGCCAAGACAGGCAAATGTGCTAAGTGTCCCCTGATGGATGAATGGATAAAGAAAATGTGGTAGATACATACAGTGGACTATTATGCAGCCTTTAAAAAGATCATCTTGTCATTTGTGACAACATGGACAGACCTGGAAGGACAGTACGTTAAGTGAGGGGTCCCCAACCCCCAGGCCGTGGACCGGTACGGGTCCGGGCCGCACAGCGGGAGGTGAGAGGCAGGTGAGTGAGTGAAGTTTCATCTGCCGCTCCCCATCGCTTGTGTCACCGCCTGAACCATCCCCCCTTCCCCGGTCCATGGAAAAACCGTCTTCCACGAAACCTGTCTCTGGTGCCAAAAAGGCTGGGGACCGCTGTGTTAAATGAAATAAGCCAGACAGAGGAAGACAAATGCTGTGTAATCTCACTTACGTGTGGAATCTGAAATAGTCCAACTCAGAGTAACAGAGAGTAGAATGGTGGTTGCTGGGGACTGAGGGGAGGGGGGGACTGGGGAGACACAGGTCAGCCTGCATGCCAACCCCGCCCAGCCAGTGTCACTCTGTCACCCTGCCTGATGTCGGGACACACTGCAGAGGCGGTAAAATGCTGGCTCGCCAGGGGGGCCACGGGGCACGGCTCTGAGTGACGCCACCACTTAGTCCACGGAGCAGGGCTGTCCCAACCCCAAAGGAATCGGCCCGAGGAGGCTGATGCAGACCCTTGCAGGCCAGTCATGTGCCTGTGCCCGGCCGGCCGGCCTGTGTTCAGAAGTGCCCAGAGCCCAACACCCGCCAAAGAAGCCAGACTCTGACTTTGAGGTCCGGAGGTGGAGCCAGAGAGGAGCCGTCCCGCAGTTCTTCTGGAGACGGGAAAGGGATTAACAATTTATTGGACACCTGCTCGTCCCGGGACCTTGCATGCGTCCAACAATTTAGCCTGCACCTTTAGGTGAGGGCATTATTATCTTTTTACAGTTGAGGGAACTATCGCCCACAACAAGGAGATCCCCCAAGTGTCCCACTTAGTAAAGGGGCTGTGACCCAGGCCCTCTGGCTGCAAATCCCACACACCCGGTCCCTGCTCTGAACAATACTGAGAAGCGGAGGGGATCCCCTCGCGCGTGTGATGGGCTCCAAGGTCGTCACTGGGTCTGGCTGACCCAGGCGAGCTGCATGGCCGGGGAGCGGGGTGGCAGAGGCCCGCCCATGAGCACAGCCACCCTCTGCCCTGCGTTTTTCTCTGTCTGATTAACATTAAACAAAATGAATTTCTCCGTGGCCGACTGCAGAGCTGCTCCCATATGTAAACACGTACAGCCGTCCAGAAGGCCCGGCTTCGGGACGGTCCTACAGGACGGCCGTGCTGCCCAGGAACAATCCGACGTCCTCAGTCATGGCCAGAGCTGAAGGCCACCCTGTGGCCTGGAGAGGGCGGCTGAGGGGCAGCGGGCCGTGCCCTGAGCAGCCCTAGTGCTCACTCTGAGCACTCCAGGGGCAGGACGGGGAGTGTCCAGCCAGGAGCCCGGGGCCCCGAGCGCACAAGCCAGCGTCAGAGCTGGAGAGCCTCGAGGTCACAGGTGAGCTTCCCCGTGTTGTGCATGAAGCTGGGAGGGGAGAAGGAACTCCACCCATGTCGCCTGGCCAGAAAGTGACCACTCGCTGTTCTGTGGCCACACGATGGCGATGCCGCTGCCTCCTGGCCACGGGCTCCTCTGCCCGTCTGGGCCTGGTTCCTCCCCAGGGAGGTCGGGAACCACGAGCCCCATGTGGACCCGCGGGCTGCCTTGTTCAGGCACCGCGGGGCGCAGACTCGGTGTCTGCACGTGCGCCAGGCGCTGTGCCAGGACACCAGGGTCCCCACCGGGAAAGGAGGAACCCGGGAGGCCCAGTCCGGCTGCTGAGGACCACGGCCAAGGACGGAGGGGACTGGTCCAGAAAAGAGGACCGTGGGGACCTCGGGCAGCGGTGCTTCCCGTGCACTCTGAGCCGGACCCAAGACCACGCATGGGGCAGGCGGGGCCGAGTGACAGCAGCCGCCCCGGTAGGTGGGAGTGGCCGTTTTCACCCGAGATGCAAGACATGGCGTCAACTTTGACCACGTCTGGCAGATGCTGAGCCTGAGGACGGGGAAGAGGTGACTCCACGCCCACGGGAGCCCTCCCACGGGCAGGAGGTGGCGGCCGTTTACTCTGGCCTCTGGCGCCGGGGCCCCTAACGGCTCCTGTGGGAGCGCCCAGCACCCTGCAGCCACCACGAAGCACAATTTAAACGGCACCGAATGACAAGAGGAAGGCAGCTCCCACATAACCATTTTCCACACGCTTATTAAGCGGTGAGACACACCAGGGCGTGAATTATTATGCAATAACTCCTGCCTCGAAGCGATTTCAGCCCCAAAAGTCGGAGGATTCATCATTATCATATATTCAGTTCTATTTTTCTTTTTCAAGCCATAAAAAAGTCATGTCTAAATCTCCTAAACCCATCACGCCTACATCAAAGAGTGGATGGGCCGTGAGCTTCGACAGTTGAAAATAAGCCACAGCTGCTGAGCAGCGACGGCTCTTACAAGTTCTTCACCTCGGGTCTGGGTTCTGTTACTGGCAATGAAGATAAGTGTCCTGATTCTTATTGTGCTTAAAAAACAAGGCAAGAGAAGGAAGCTGCCAGCGAAAGGCCCCGTGGGCTCAGGTGTAGGAGGGGCCCGAGGCCCAAGGATCCGGCACGGGGGGCGCCAGTGCAGACAGGGCCTCGCATCGCTATAGCTGGTCGCAGACCCTGAGGCCCTCCCCAGGTCTCCACACCGGGCTCTGTCACGTCCCAAGGATTTGTCGCGCCCCACCATGTGGCGGGAATTCCACTAAGCCCTGGGAGTCCGCCCCACCAAAGCGCCCCGGGCTCCCAGCAGCACCAACGCCTAGCGGGCCCAGCGGGGAGAGGGTTCGTCAGCTGGCGGAGAGCAGTGATGCTGGAGAAAAGAGGGTGGGACACGGGGCAATTCTGCCGAAGTCCCTGAAGCTGCCTCTCTTGTCCTGGTAACTGGCTTCAAACACTTTTAACAACAGCTGATTACTACAAGCCTCGAAAGTGTCCTGGTTATTTTCTGAATGAAGCGCCGGCAAGCCCCTGCTTCCCTGCCATTAGTCGGAGGTGCTGACGCCCACCGCTGACATTTACAAAACGACCGCACTGTGTCACGAGGGGCAGAACCCAGGAGGGCCCGGGACACGCTGCTCTAGCAGCCCGGGGAGCCGACGCCCACCCTGGCCTTGGGGAGCCCGCAGTCGTGCGCAGGCGAACAGGACCCACTGGCCGTACCCGGGCCTCAGTCACACGCGCAGGCGTGTGCACGGCCGCCCGTGGAGCGAGGTGCCCTGCCTGCATCTCCCTCCGTCTTGGAACCCAGAGGCCCCGTGCTGCGTGGGTCCGGAGCGACGCAGACGAGCGCCCCGTCCGCCGGCGTGTGACTGCAGGCCTGTCCCCCCGGGAGGAAGCCGTGAGCTTCCTGATGGGTGGCCGAGCAGAGAGCAGCAGCTTGTCCCTGAAGGCCTCTTGGGTGACGACACCCCGCCTGGGCCGCCGGTCGCATGTCCTTGGAGAGCCAGGGGCTGGGCTCCCTCCCCACACGCCTGCTGCGGGCCCCCCACCCCACCCCCGGGAACCTAGCAGCCTGGGAGCCGGGGCTTTGCAGGACTGAGACCCACACCCTGCGCTGGCTGGGGGCCGGCCCCTCCCCCGCCACACGGCCTGCAGGAGCTGCCGCCTCCTCAGATCCCTCCCTGTGAGGAGACAGGAATCGTCTAAGAAACGCCTGGGCCGTTTAAGCAGGTTCCGGCCCGTCAGCGAGCCGCCCTATCAGAATGTCTGCGTTCTGAGCTGCCCGGTAACCCTGGTCCGCGGAGCTCTTCTTCAGAAGATGGCGCTTGGGGTTGAGGCTCCTCAGCCTTCCATTCTCTGTCCTCTTCCCCAAGGGTCCACCCGCCCCGGCTGCTGTGGATGAACTGTCTCCTCCCAAATTCACGGGTTGAGGCCCTAACCTTCAAGGAGGAGGTCTTTGGGAGGTGGTGAGCTCACCTGATAACAGGGACCCAGGGAGCTTGCTTCCTCTCTCTCCCTGTGAGGACACAGCCAGGAGGCACCGTCTGCAGGCCAGGAAGCTGGTCCTCCCCAGAGCCCAAGCCCGGATGTCCAGCCCCAGAGCTGTGAGGTGTCAGCCACCGGGCGGGCTCAGGCACTGGGGAAGGCTCGCCGCCCGGCGCTGATGAGAGTTCAGGGTCTCCCAGCCCCGCTCTGGGCCCCGACTCCCAGTCCACTGCTTACTGCGCGTCCCCCCTTGAGGCCTCACCAGCATCTCAAACTACAGCCTGAAACGGAATTATCACCACCACAGCCGCAAATAAAGATTCGTGTCTCCTCCGTCCCATCCCGTCAGAGTCACCTCCATCCTCTGAGTCGTGTGAGAAATCAAGCTCTAAACCCAGAGACGTCCCTGCTCCTCCATCGCCCCTGCCCCCGCTCGCTGATGGTGTTTCCAAGGCGACTCCTGCATCCCTGGTCCAGGCTTTCTAAGCGCCTCCTGCCGCCATTCTCTCCACGTCCTCGCTGGGTCACGGGGGCAGCGGGACAGAGCTTCTGGATCACGAGTGGTCAGTGCACGCACCCTGCTGGCCCCTTGAGACACGCAAGGCCAAGGCCGGCAACCGAACCGACCAGCGGCCTCTCTGCACACCCTCCCCACCCGACACGTGCGACGGGCACGCCCAACACTCCGGCGCTCCCCTGCTCTGCCCAGGCTGTGCCTCTCCTGGGGGCCTTGCGGGGATGATGTCGGGGTCTCAGGGGACAGGACGGTCGCCCGACTCGCTGGGGCACGTCCCCATGCGCAGAGCAAAGAGGCCAATAAACTCTGATGGCCCCAACGCCTGTGACGCCGTGTGAAGGTGACTCCGTTTACAGCCGCACACAAGCCAGGTGCTGTGAATCTGCCGATCTCCTCCTGGAACCTTCCCGGCTGCGACCAGATCACGCGAGCTCAGCCTCCCACTGCCCACTGCTCCCCTCAGCCCTCCCTCCCGCCCAGCGGGGCTGGGGGTCATGCTGAGTTTTGGGCACATCGGTTTGGGATGCAGCGCATCCTGAGTGCAGCTAGACCCAGGGAATGCTTTCTGGCTTCATGTGAAACCTGGAAAATCGTAATTCCACTGTCTTCTCCATCGAGATATTTAAGTGGAGAAGGAAGGCTCCCACCTGCTCACAGAGGGAGAGCCTCACCCCTCCTTTACCTGGGCACAGGCGGCCGGGAGAGTGAGCAGGCTCCTGCCCTGCTCCACATTTGTGGCCCAGCACAGCCCTCACCGGTCTGCGATAAAATTCCCTACGGACCCCACTCCTGCAGCGCCCTCCCCAGGCCCCCTCACCCTTCACGACTTGGAGCTTCCAGGGGACCAGAGATTCTTCCTGCCTCCTTCCTGCTTCTGCCCAGAGCCCCCACGGTGCCCCCACCTCCATGGCAATCTGATCACGCCGCATGAG
This sequence comes from Mesoplodon densirostris, assembly GCF_025265405.1. Classification (NCBI taxonomy): domain Eukaryota; kingdom Metazoa; phylum Chordata; class Mammalia; order Artiodactyla; family Ziphiidae; genus Mesoplodon; species Mesoplodon densirostris. The sequence goes on from NC_082674.1 coordinate 2,452,848, forward strand.
CACACACGTGAATCTCCTGAGAAACACCTGGGCTGTTTAAGCAGGTCCCAGCCCCACCAGTGAGCTGCGTTCTGACCCTCCCGGTAATTCCAGTCCGGGGAGCTCTGTGTACCATCTTCTCTCCTGTCTCCAGTCATTCTCACCCTGGGGAGCCAGGGCAACCTATCCACCCATCTCCCCTCCCTTCACCCATTCCCCATCCATCCCCCATTCCTCATCCCCCCTCCCTCCACCCATCCCCCACTCATCCCCCCATCCCCCCACCCATCCATAAAATCTTTGAGCACCCATGTGCCAGGCCCTGAACTGTGCACTGAGGGACTGCAGTGAACACAGAACAGGTTTCGGGCCCCCATGACACAGTCCGCTGCACTATTAACATTTATCAATACTTCCCACGTGGGTAAGTGCCATGCAGAAGCAAGTCATATGAGAGAGACTAACAAGGCGGAACTACTTTAGACCTAGTGGTCGGGGAACCTCTCTGGGGACTTATACTGAGTCTTGAAGGATGAGCACAGCTAACCAGGCAAAAACAAAAGGGCACCTTCTCCGTGCCTTGATCACAAAGGAGCACGCCCCATCTTCAAAGAGGGTTCATTTGGAAGCTAGAGACGGAATCATCTTCCCGTGCTATAGCTTCAGCTACGTCACCCTTGGGCACCAAACTTCCCGCAGCCCTCCCAAGGAGTGCCTAGTCAGCGCGGTCTCCTTAGAGGCACCCCCGCCCCCGGTCTGCCCGCTTCTGCCGTGCCCTCCTGAGACTGAAATCCATGGGGCGGTGCTGAGTCACTTATCTTCGTCTCTTTATCTTCTTTCCTTTTCTGTTGCTGCTTCCCAACAATGTGTCCTTTTACTACGGGGATTATTTTAGGCTGATTATTTTGAAGGAGCATAAGATTCAGGAAGAAGTCTTGCTTTTTATCCCCCCATTTCCTGCCTAAAGGAGTGCAGATAAAGGGCCTGGTCCAGGAAGTGCAGTACCACCAGAGACGTCCACAAAGAAGACTGGTGGGGTTGGGGGGGGGTGCTCCAGGGCCTGGAGACCAAAGTCCCATCCACTTCCCACTGTCTCTGCGTGGCCCAGCAAACACCTGTTTACCAAACATTTGTTTTTCCACTTCCGTGTGAATCTCTCCTCCCCTGTGAAGTCCCAGACCCTCCCCACTGCCTCAGATGGCTCAGGCCTCCACTGCCCAGCCTGTCCTGGGGTCTCGGTCTTCTCATGGGGCCTCTGGACCTACATAATTAAATTTGATTTTCTCTGGTTGTCTGTCTCAGGTCAATTTAATTCTTAGGCTCAGCCAGAAGAATCTAAAAAGGGTAGAGAGAAAAATTTTCCTTCTGCAACATATTATGTAATTTCTGATCTTTTGGACCAATGTATATGTGTTCCTATTAAGATGACCATTAACACCCATACAGTGCTTACTGTCCTAAGTGGGCTATATGGATAAATTAATTTAATCCCCCAAAGCCCTGTGAAGGTCATCCGATTCACAGGTAACTGAGGTAACTGAGGCATCCCCGGGGACGTGCCTTGGCCGGCGCTGAGCCAGGCCTGAGCCCTGGAAATCCGTCTGGGGAGCCTTTGCTGTCACCGCTCGGCCACGTGGCCGGGAGGGCCATGGGCGTTCGGAAGGGGCGCCCCTCGTCCCGTCCTGCTGGACCCCAGCAGGCTCAGTGAGCGCTGGCTGAGCTGACTGCCACTCAGGGGGGGAAAGGCTGTCCAAGGAACCGTGGAGTTTAACTCAGCGCGGAAAGGCTCGAGGCTGACCGAGCGCGACATGAATTCGAGGGGCAGATGAACACGGGATGGGTAACAGGAGGCGGCCTCAGGGAAGAGGCAAGAGCTGAGCTCGGCCGCGGAGGACGGACAGGCGGGAACCACGAGAAGACGTGAGAGGCGTGTTGGGTGGGGAAGGGGTATCAGGAGCAGAGTCAGGGAGGGGGACGTGGGCGGAACGCGCCAGGAGAGGGGGCAGCCATGGACAGTGACCAGCACGTGGTCTTGGTGACTCTGGAAACTAAGGCTGGAAATCCTGGGTCACCGCGCTTCAGGATTCAAGACTGTTGGACCCCGGGGGCAATGGGGTCCCTGAAGGCACCTCCTGTGGGAGTGGGTCTAGGTGCTGCTCTGCAGTAGCCATGTTTTGTTGTTTTTTGTTTTTTAACGATTTTATCTAGATTTTATTTGTAGACCCTGAAAATTCCCATAAATTCCAAGGATCACAGGAGAAACAAGCTTATTTCTTTGAGCTTGCCTGAGATAAAATCTCCCTTAATCTTGGGTCTTAAAATATAGCCATGGAGAAATTTGGTTTCAATATGACAAATCTCCAAATTTCCACCTGCATCTCAACTTTCATTTCATGCACATTGATTGCAGCACTTTCTGTTGTAATTCTATTTTATAACAGCTTGTAATTATTTTATGGGCAAATGTCTAACTCTTCATCTCTTCACATGGATTATTTTCTTCAGGTTCTGAAGTTCTCTTCTGCTCTATTGTCTGTTTTTCCTCTTGGTTCCTTTAACTTGTATGTTTTTTTTTCAAATAACTCACATCATGAGCAAGACATACTGCTGGGCAATGTGGAGGTTATAAAAACACTGTAGGAGCTTTTCCTTATCCTCTTGGGCCTTCCAGTGGACTATTCAGGAGAAGTTTTGCAAAGGAAGTGGGATTTGAATTGGATCTTGGAATCTCTGAGAAGTCTGGCTCCAAGCCAAGATCCTGCGTCGTCGTTTTCAGGCCAGAGGACAGGTGATGTCAAAGGCCTTAACTGGCAGACCTCGCAGGGAAGCTGCCCTCCCCACACAAGACTTGTACACGGCCAGTTCATCGCAGTCCCCGGAGTCTCAGTCAGGGTCTCAGGCCCCCTGGCTGGCCATGCTCTCCCACCTGCCAATGCAGGGGACACGGGTTCGAGCCCCGGTCCGGGAAGATCCCACATTCCACGGAGCAACTAAGCCCGTGCACCACAGCTACTGAGCCTGTGCTCTAGAGCTCGTGAGCCACAATTACTGAGCCCGTGTGCTGCAACTATGGAAGCCCTCACACCTAGAGCCCGTGCTCTGCAACAAGAGAAGCCACCGCAATGAGAAGCCCGTGCACCGCAACAAAGAGTAGCCCCCGCTTGCCGCAACTAGAGAAAACCCGCGCAGCAAAGAAGACCCAATGCAGCCAAAAATAAATAAAATAAATTTATTTTTAAAAATAAAATGACTCAGTTTATAAAGCATACATATATAAATGTGAAAAAATAAGTAAACATAAAACATAAAAAAAAAAGAAGAAAAAAAATGGGACGAGCCCATCTCAGGCTAGATCCACCAGTGAATGAGTTTCATTTTTTGAGTTTTGAGGACTGAGGGTCTGTAGCCAACCTTTGCTTTGCCTTGACCTCTGAGGTCCGCCTGACCTGTGTACTGCAGAGGCCCACTGCCCCGGGCAGCCGTCCCAGCACGAGTCCGTGCAGAGCCTGCACGCATTCAGTCGGTGCCGAACGTGTGCAGGGTGATGCTCTTGGTCCTCTCCCAGTCCAGTTGTGAGTGTGGGAACGGGCAGCTGCTGTGACGGAGACTGGGGGGCCGGCCCCTCTGAGGGGGCCCCCCAGGAGGCGAGGGGCCCAAAGGTGCAGAGTGAGGGGTGCAGGCTAGGGGTGCGGGAGCCTGCGCTGGGCCTGAACGGCAGAAGGACCAGCAGAGGCAGCCAGGGCAGAGGCGGGGCCGGCCGTGCGGAGCCCAGCAGACCCCGGAGGGACCCTCAGTCTGTGCTGAGCACACAGGATGCTGCCCAATGCGGGGCTGGACCTGGCCTCTCGGGGGGTCGGTGCAGCCAGCGGGGTGGAGGGCGGGCGGCCGTCCGCAGGGAGACAGCAGAGGCTGGAGCCCGAAGGCTGCTCCAGACACGGGCCCACGGGGCGCCGTGCTCACTCCTCCTCACCCGCTGGAGGGAGCCCAGCAGGGCTGCTGAGCTGCTCACGACCTGATGGCATCGTGTTTTAGGAGGCGTGGGGCTGGGTGCAGGGTCAGCGACGACCTTGCGCAGCTACCGGGGCTCCAGGGGATGAGCCTGCGGTGCAGCCAGAGGGAACCCAGGAGCAAGAGGCCTCACAACAGAAGGACAGGGAGCGGGCGGCCCTGCAGGGGGCACAGGCGGAAGGCCCACCTGGCCCTGCTCTCCTCAGCCCCACCCCAGGGCCCAGCGCCTGGCAGTCCACGTGTCCCCTCAGCCCCCTGGCGGACACACGTCCAGACCAAGCCCGCTGCCCGTTGGCCCATCCCGGTCCACGTGCCTTGATCTGGTCTCTGCCCACGTTCTCGTCATTCTTTTGTTTTTCTTGTTTTTTCCTTTATTTTGGTCCTTTGGATTCTCTTCCCCCTCTCCTGGAATCTTCACATCGTTTTCTGTGCCGTGCGTTTGCCCCTCCGGCCGCAGAGGCAAGGAGGAGGCCCAGGGTTGGGGGAGGACGGGAGAGGACCCCGAACCTCCGCTCGGAAGTCTCTTCTTATGTTGCAGTGAAAGCTGCTCTGCTAGAGTCCACCTTAGGGCTGTCCTGACACTCGGTGGCAGCCCCCCAGGAGCACACCAAGCATTTAAAGGCAGCCCTACTCCCCCACCCCAGCTTTTCCACCTCCAGACGACACGGCTCTTGCCATGTGTCACAGACTGGGGCCTGCCCTCGGCGCGCCCATGGCCCCGGCTGGGCTGCCGCAGCTCCCCGCCAAGCAGGAGGATGGACTCTGCCCTCATTCACGTGACGCCCCCTCCCCTTCCCCGGCCCCAGGCCCCCAGCCCTCCAAGAGCAGCTAAGTCCCAGGCAACACACGCCACAAAGGGCTGGTGGAAAAGTTTAGGTCCAGAAGTGCACTGTTCTGACCCCTGGCACAGCCCTGGGGTCTCCGTGCAGCCAGGGCCTGGCTTGGTAGGTGTCTGGGGGAAACGGATCACTCATCTTGCCCCTGCTTCGTGCAGTCGGACAGGTGACAGGGAGCACGACCTCTCAGGGTGACATCAACTGCGCCAAGCGCCAACCCTGCAGTGACAGCCCACAGGTGGCAGGTAATGGTGCTGCACAGCCGGGCAGGGGGACCAGGCACCTCCTCCCCAACTCCAGGCAGAGGTCCACATCACAAGCCCGGCTCATCTGCAAGGAGGCTCAAACATAACAAAGAATGAACAAGACTGCCCTCCAGCCCTGCCCTCCTGCCCGCTCCATGGAAGGAGGCCCAGAGGCCTAGCTTGGAAAACAATCTGGGCACCGCGTGGGTGCTGGGAATAAAACATGCACGTTCATCCCAAGCTCCTGACTTGTCACCCCCACCCCACGTTTCCCCTTTGGTAATCACAAGTTTGTTTTCGACATCTGTAAGTCTGTTTCTGTTTTGTAAATATAAGATAGATAACCAACAAGGACCTACTGTACAGCACAGGGAACTCTGCTCAACATTCTGGGATAACCTATATGAGAAAAGAATCTGAAAAAGAATAGATACATGTATATGTATAATTGAATCACTTTGATGTACACCTGAAACACAACATTGTAAATCAATTATACTCCAATAAAATTAAAAAAGGATAAGACACATTTGACTAAATGCAATAAATTTTTGTATAGCAAAAAGACAAAACAAAAAAATTAAATTTATTTGATAAATTCAAACGTGTACATTAAAAAAAAAAAAAGCAAACATTCTCTCTGCATCGTCACACCTACCGCACCCTTCTGTCTGGTCCTGGACACGAAGGCCATCAGGCTGCACGCGGTGAAGGAGGGGAGCCCACGGGACCCGTGTGGACGGGGAGGCGACCAGGGACCAGGGCTGCCCCAGACTCCAGCAGAGCACCGTCAGGCCCGTCCACTCCCGGCTGAATCCCTGCACCCACAGACGGCTCCGCTTACCTCACAAAGACGTCAGCAAGGTGGACCGTGTCACGTATTTGGAAGTGTGCACATTTTACAACATGACTGTTATCTGCACCGACTCACAGGGGACCCACTGGATGATGTGACGGCTGTAGGTGTGAGAACAGCAGCCCTGGGTCTGGGGCTTGGTCCCCTGGCACCACCGCTTCCCGCAGCCCGATCACTCTCCCCTCTCGTCCTGCAAACGGCCAGCGTTTAAACACGTAGCTGTCCCCCTTCTCGAAGCGGACAGCAGCCCTGCTGGCCCCTGCCTGCTGCGGGACCGTTCGGAGGTGCCGACATGTCTGCAGGCTTATTCCTCCCCATTCTCTCTTGAAGCCACTCCGCCTGCTTCCCGTGACAGCTGCTGTGTCAGGTTCTCCAGTGACCCCCATGCTGCCAAGCCAATGGGCTCTCAGCCCACCTGATGCCCCACAGAGGCAGTGACAGAGCAGACAGGCTCCCCAGCTTCCAGAACACCCCACACACCGGGCCCTCCCAGCTCCCGGTAGCCTCTTCCCTCCCCTTGGCTGGATCCCCTGCGCCCAACCTCACGCCGGGGCTCGGCCTCTGGTCTTCTCTCCAGGGACGCCGTTGGCCCCGAGCTCAACACGCCCGTCTGCACCAGGAACACAGACTCCCACCTCCGCTCGCCCAGCCTGGACCCTACCCCACCCGTCTCATGTCTCCAGGCACCTGGTTGGCTGGGCCACGTGACCACTTCACAGGCATCTCAAACTCAACAGCCCAAACACGGCTGCTCATCTTCCTGCCCCACCCCCCAGCCTCCTTCCTGTCTCGGCCACCGTCCCAGTTGCTCAGATCAACCCCCTGGGCCCTCCCGGGTTCCTCTCTCGGCCTCACACCTACTCTAATCTGCCAGTACATCTGACGGCTCCATATGCCAATCCATCCAGAAAGCAACCACGCGCCGGCATCTCTGCACCAGCGCAGCTGGCGTCACCGGCACGTCTGCACCCCAGGCTGGCTCCCTCGCTGCTCTGTGCCTGCGTCTCCACAGGGACACATTCAGTTATGTTGCAGGGAGTTCTGGTCCCTGATAAGATGGAGGAGGCTCTCCGAAAACGCAGCCACATGCGGACAGGACTTATGAACAGCTCTCTCCTGTCATTTTAGGAAAACGGAGGTTTGTTTTCTGGCATTCCAGCCTCCCTGGCGGCAGTGGGACAGTCTGCAGAAGCCTGGGACTGGGGGAGGGACGCCTCCTCTCCTACTGCCCGGAGGCTGTGTCCCGGGAGGGGCCATGCTCCCTCTCTCTGTTCTCCCACCGCTGCCCGGGCGGCTCCGGCATGGAGACGGTGCAGCAGAACAGGGGGAACAAAGCCACTGTCTGATGTGTAAAAAGGAAAGCACCAGAAAGATCTCGAGAGGGACGAGCTCATGAAAGCACCCCATAAAGTTGTTCAGGAACTCCTCAGTGATAGACACACAGCTGAGCAGAACAGGACGGTCCGGAAATAGCCCTGCACAAATAGGGCCAACTGACTTTTGACAAAGGAGCAAAAGCAATTCAATGCAGGAACTACAGTCTTTAACAAATGGTGCTGGAATACTTGGATATCTATAAGAAAAAAAAAAAACCCACAACCAAAACCTCACACCTTATTTAAAAGACTCAAAATAGATCATAGCTCCAAATATAAACTGTGAAACTACAACTTTTAAAAGAAACATTGGAGAAAACTTTCCTAACGTTGGATTTGATTCCAATATTTCAATCTATAAAAAAAGAAAAAAGTTGGGTAAGTGGGACTTCAACGAAACTCAAAACTTTCGCTCTGCAGAGACGCTGTTAAAAGGATGAAAAGAGAAGATAAAAACTGGGAGAAAATATTTGCAAATTACACAGCTGGCCAAGGACTTTTATCCAAAATATATAAAGAACGTTCTAAATGTATTGGACTTAAACACAATAATTAACAATCGATGTAACTTTAAAAACGGGCTCCACCAAAGAAGACACACGGGTAGATGGTGAGTTAAGTGCGCGGAAAGCCGTTCCGCATCATTGCAGGGAAGCACAAGTGACAGCACCCTGTGCCCGTGGGCGGCTGAGAAAGCCGAGCGCCCGTCTGCCCCTCGGAACGAAAAACGCCGCGGCCCCTCGGGAAGCAGTGCAGCAGTTTCCTCCCATAGAACCCAGTGCTCACACTCGTCAGCGCTGACCCTGAGGCAGGGGCTGCAAACTTTTTTGTCAAGGGTCGAACGGAAAAGATTTTAGGCGCTGAGGTTGCCTGGCCACTGCTGCACGTGTGCCGAAGCACTTGAGTAAGGGCAGTGCTGCGTGCCAATAAAACTTTATTGACAAAAACAGGTGGTGGCAGGGATTTGGCCCCCATGACCTCAGGCTATAGTTTGCCAACGCCTGCCCTGGAAAATGAAAACTTCTGTTTACACAGACACCCACACACAAATTTACAGCAGCTGACAGGGCTTCCAGCAGGACTGCAGACCCCACGTGAGCCCAGAGCTTTGCCTCGGTCGCTGCGGGGCTGGAGCATCTAGCACGGCGCCTGGCACACAGGAGGCGCTCAACAAACACCTGTTTGTTGAGGACTTTCACTAGAGCTGTTTTGCACTCCTCACAAATGCAGGTCTTCCCTGGAAGCAGAAATGCCGAAGGGCCTTAAACACCACCAGCCCCTGCCGGCCCCTCCACCACAGCCCCGTCTGCCCTCCGTTCACCCACGGTCCCCACTCTGCCCATGAACTCTGACCCCTGAAAAGAAGAAACAAAACCCAGATGTGCCTCTCCGGGCTCACAGCGCAGCTAGAAACCACCACACAGACACTCCGGGGACGACAGATGGCTTCAGCATTTAGAACGAGTCCATTCTTAGGCTGAAGCCCGTTGTGAAAAAAGGAGTACGCCTGACAGCCATCTCGGTACAGACACGACACCTGGGCAGGTGAGGCCACGCCCAGAACAGACCCCTGGACCCACGGGAGGAGGAATAGGCAAGAGTCCCGTGCTCAGAGTTTTAGGATCACCTGACAACGTGGGGTTTCAACGGGTAAGCGTGCTGGGTGACCCGGGAACACGCGCGTGACCTCCAGGCGATGAGGATGCCATCGGAGCAAAGGAGCAGGACCCAGTGGGGCACCATGCCTGGGGATGGCGCCCAAGGCCGGCAGGAGACCCCTGGTCACTGACAGCGCCAGGGCTCCCCCAGGCCAGGCCCGAGCACAGGTAGGTCAAGCCCAGGACGAAGCATGGGAGGCCCATCTGCCTTTTTTTCTGGACCAGCACGCAGAAAATGAACAGAGACCAGGTGATGGGGCCATACCGGGGGCAGAGCTCCTGAAGAAAGAGCTGGAGCCCGTGGAGTGTGGCCCTGCTCCTTTTATTTCTTTTTTAATCTTGAGAGAAAGATGAGTCAACATTATGGAAGCAAATTACAGTGAGACTCCTGACACCCTTAAAAGTGAGAAGAGGAAGTGGGCAGCAACCAGGCAGAGGCCAGCCTGCAGAGCCGCAGCTCGGTCTGGGGACGGTGTTTCTGCTTCCATCAAGGGGAGACTTCAGGTGTCAGTGGTCGGCTGGCAGACGCTCTGTCATTATTCACAGGTGCTCGCATCAGGGGAGAGTGATGCTGGTTCTCCCAGACGGGGCTCCGCCTGGAAAGCCAACGCCTGCCACGCGGCTGCCCGTGGCTGGGAACCTGCCCAAGGACGGCCTGGCGGGTCAGAGCAGTATGTGGTACTTCAGCGCCCGGGGTACCCTGTTGATGACCAGCCTCCCGTCATAGCTCAGGGAGGCAAAGAGCCAGGGGTCGGCCGAGGACCAGTCCACGGCGTACACGCTGTCCTCGTGCTCCTCATAGGTGGCGATGACGCTGTCCTGGGGAGGCTCCTGGCTCCTAGAAGGCACCAGAGACACGCGTGCGTGAGTGAGGCGGGCGCCCTGCCCGGCGGTGGCAGCGGGCCTGGTCTTCTCACCTGAGTGATCGGGCGGTCCCCAGGAGCCAAGGGGGTCAACGGGGGCGCCCCTGCAGGAGCCCAGAGCCATCCCGTCCCCAGCTGTGGGCCCTCGGGGCTCATGGGGGGCCCCCTACCGCCTAACACCTCCCTCCGCAGCTCTGCAGCAGGACGTGCTCGGGCTCGGGGGACGGGGGCTGGGGAACGTTCATGGGGCTAAGTGGACAACGGCCAAAGCTCCTGTGACATCTGCCAGAGGGACCTGGGGACCAGCCGGCACAGCCCCGTGGGGTGGGCGTGGGGAGCCCTGCTCAGGACGAGGGTGAGGGGCTGGAAGGCCGGCAGACCCTGGCCTGGGCTGTGACACCTCCCGGCACCCCATTCACATGGGAGTCGCTCGCCCCTTCCCTGGGATGCCTGTCCGGGTGGTGCTCACGTGCACGGCCCTGTGTGGGAGCACGCGGAGCCGGGCTGCCCGCCCGGGCCTCCAAAGTCATAGGCCTGCCACGCGCCGGGCTGCTTCTCCACCCGGCAGGGCCTCCTCAGCACTTTCCTCCCCATTTCGTGACTCTCTCTACCCGAGGAGCTCTCAGCAATCTGGGACTCTTCCCAAGAGACAGCCCGCCCCACGTGCCCCCTGGCTCGGACCCTCACGCATCCCACGGCCCGACCCTCCCAGGAAGCCAACCTGCGGTGGCCGAGTGCCCGGGTACAAACGCCGCATACAAGTCCTCAGGGGACTCCCATTCTCCTGAACTCACTAAGACATGGAACCAACCCCAGGAGCAGGCCTGCGGGACACCGCGGAGGCACCTCACGCCAGTGCCGCTGCCCGGCACGCCTGCATGCCACATGCGCCTTCCTTCCTACTGCGCTTCTCTGAAGCTGGCCGTGTGCAGGCAGGACCCCTGGATTAACACACGGGGCCAACAAAGGGGCCACCAACTCTGTCCCTGGTACAGACGGGGCTCGGATGCCTGCTTGGCCATGAGAAGAGAGGACAATAGAAAACACCCAAGCCCTGCACGTGGCAGGTCGCCAGACTGAAGCCGCTGCAACTGTATCTAAATACTGAGTTTGAATAGAAAAATGATTGTGTTTGTCTCAAGAGAGACAATCGGTAGACTGCCACCAGCCAGCTTCTCCCACAGGAATTTTAGGATCATCTCAGGTGGGCAGAGGAAGAAATCAGACAGCAGAACAGTGTGAAGAGTCTCCCACAGAACGACAAACCCTCTCGTATTTCAGGGCTCAGACCACTCAGCTCGACAGGGTTTTATTCCAGAACCTCCTCCCCTGGAGGCGGGAGACTCGACTCCACGGTAGTGTCTGAATCACAACAGGAAGCAGCCGCCGCACACGAAGGTGCATCTACTCCAGGAACAAGACGTGTCTCCTTTACACCCACGTTGCTGACAAAGGACACGGGCTCACCCCGCCGCTGCTGCCCTGGACCAGGCGGCCCTGTGTGAGCCCCGAACCCCAGGACCCCACAAGTCTCGGGGTGCGACCCCACTGTGAAGAGAGAGCCCCTGAGCAGAGCAATCAGGATTGGAAAGAGTTTGGAGAATACTCAGCCGAGACGGTGAGGCTGCGGGAACAGGCAGCGAGGTTTCCCGCACGGCGCCCAGCATCTCGGGGGAAGCAGTGCGGGGGGGCCAGGCCGGGTCTGGGCCCGAGGTCCCCGCCTTGACACCTGCCAGTGAGGGTGGCCAGTCCACGACCCGATCCAGGATGGCACGGCCAGGAGGGATGCCCGCCACTGCCTCTCCCACAGGGTGTCACGAGGGCCGGCGGACGTCGCTTCTCACTACCCAGGGCTGCAGACGGGCCACGGTCCTCACAGCCTTACGTGTGATGCTCAGTAAGAACGTGGACAGACACGCGTTTCAGAGGCCACAGCGGACGGCGCGGCTGCCCTACCGGACTCCATGGCCCGTAGCCCCTCGCCTGCAGGCAGACACACCGGACACCAGCGGCAGGGACCAAGCCACACTGCACACCAAGCCACGCCCACAGCCACGCCCACACACCGAGGGCCGCCGCACCAGAGCGCTCACCTCTCCTCCTGCTCGCTCAGGTCGTCGTCGTCCACCAGGTGGCCGAAGGGCTCAGAGGAGATGGACACCATGTTGGAAAGGATGACCCTGCTGTCACTGCTGCCCGTGAGGATGAGCTGGTCGTGCGAGTGGTTGTAGCGGACGCCCCACACCCTGTGGGAGGACAGGGAGGCTGGGTCCCACCCGCTTGTCTGTCGCTGGGTGGCTCCCAGCAGGGGCAGGCGCGTGGCACGGCTCTGAAACCTTCTGGATCCCGACTAACAGAGACCAAATGGCAGCACGGACCCCAGGGGGGAGGTTTACTGCTCGGGAGCCACACAGGCTTTCCAGAATTCTAAAGGTAAAAGCTGCCCAAGAAGCAAAATACGGACTAGAGAGAACCTGTGACATAGGTCGCACCCCAGGGCAGCCTCCCAATGGCTGTTCTCTGGCCGGGTCACTAGGCCCAGGAGCTTGTGAGCTGGGCGGCCCGCCGGCAGACCCAGGGGACAGCAGAGAACCGGACTGCCACTCGGGGCCAGGGGACGGAGCTCCTCCCCAGACCGCAGGAATTACGGCCACTCACTGAAACTGTCCAAACCATACTCCAGCATTCAGGTGGTAAATACACACACACACACAGATATGCACATGCACACAAGTGCACACACAAGCATACACACCCATACGTATGCACAAAGAAGCGTACATACACACACCAGTACACACGAACATGCACACATACACAAGCACACACATGGAGACAAACACACAAGCGCACACACACTCATACACACAAGCATGTACACACAACATGCTTTATTTGAATAAAAACTGGCTCATACTATGCACGATTTTCTATGACTTGATCTCTTTCACTTAGCAAAAAGTAGCCAGCACATGGTATATACATAAAAACAACGTCTCAGGGAGAATGGCCAGTCTTGGGCGCTCTGCGTGTCCCTGCACACAGCCATCCCTCACTCCCCGCTGTAGTGACGCCACTGGACAGACTTAACCAATCCCCTGCTGCCAGGCACTGGGCAGTTCCCAGCCACTGTGCACAATGCCACGTGTACATCTGTGCACGTTCATTTTTGCCTATTTGAACCGGCACTATTTCAAGAGAAAAAGAATCGAGTGTTTTTCTTCTTTTCCTATGTTTACGAAGCACAAACATTCAGATTTGGAATTAGTGTTTCTTTAGGAAAAATAAAACGGGGTTGATTGAATGATTCACAGCAGCACAAACTAAGCTGGTTTGTGCCTTTCCAAACGGTGAAGTAATTAGCAAAATAAATTGCCTAAGCCCCTCCCCCAAGCGGCCCGCGAACGCACCAGTGGGAGTGCTCCTCCAGCGTCTTGACGGGCTCGGTGACGTTGCGGGTGTCCCAGAACTTCACCCTGCAGTCGTCCCCGCAGCTGGCCAGGTAGTACTGCTTGTTGGGGTTGAAGTCCAGGTCCCGCACCAGCTGGCCGTGTGCGCTCTCAATGCAGTAGATTTGGCTGTGCAGGGGCGGAGGGGGGTGGGCACAGGTAAGAGGTGAGACGAGGGAAGCCAGTGAATGCCCCCTGCACCTTCTCCCGGACCCCATCCAGCGCAGGATCCAGGCGGGGCGCTCCTGTGTGCAGGCCACGCCTGCGACCCTGCAGAAGGGTGGCTGGTTGGCGGCACTCAAAGGTGTGACCTGGAATCTTGAGGATGAGAGCGATCCGGAGGGATGAGACTGCCACGGAGAAGCAGAGACAGACTCCGGACAGAAAGGCTGACCAACGTCTGGAAGGACGCAGTGAGACGGGAGAAGGAAAAGGGAGGGGCTGGGAAGTGGAATACAGCGCTGTTGGTGTCGGGAGATGGAGACAGAGAAAAGGCAGGAAAGGCTGGGAAAGCTATAGAAACACCGAAGGAAACAGTGCTCGTCACGGCTGGGCCTGTGCCTCATCCTCGCACACGACCCGGGTGCCGACACTGGGCGGGGACGGGCGCGGGGGCCGAATCGGCCACACCGCTGTTCAGAGCTCACGCATGCCCGTACATGTGTGTGCTTGCACGTATGTACACAATGCACAAGCATGCACACACCAGCCATACACACATGCACACGCATGGGTACCTGTGCCCACACATGCACGTGTACACACCCACACATGGGTGCACCAGTGTGCACAGAGGTGCAGGCACACATGTACGCACAGACCTAACTGAAGCCTCGCCATCCACCTCCTGGCTGCTCCTTGCAGGGTGTGGAATCAGAATATTCCATCTCCTACAGCGACCCCCTCTGATATCACAAATGCAAACCAGAGGTGCAGGTCACCTGAGGCAGGACAGTGGCTTCAGACAAAGAGCTTGTGTCCCAGCAGGATGGACAGGGGCCCCCGCCAGGCCCACAGTCGGCCCCGCGAGACACCCCGTCCACTCTGCCCTCTCCACTCCCTCCCTCGGCTGTGACTTCACCTCTCCTGCAAACACTGGACCTCGTGCTCTGCACGGCTCCCATTGGGACTGCTCCCGTAACCAGCTCCCTCGCCTGGCACCAAGGCCTCCACAGTCCCATCTCACGCCAGATGACCTCAGTCCTTTTCATCTTTTCTTCCATGTTGGGTTTTCTGGCCCCAAAAACCACTTTTAAATCTTGAACCGGTGTTTACATCCTGAACCTTCCCAATAGCCGAATATTTTTTACTAAAACAAGATACCTGAACCTTAAGATCTTCCGAGTGAAACAGGGAAATGAATAAAATTCAGCCCGGTGAGGTCCTAGGGGCCTGGGGGGAGTCACACAGGCAGAGTATCGACTCAGGCTTTCCTGGGGCTCTGGGGGCGGCGATCTGAACACAAAAGCACAATGCGTTCCAGAAGCAGCACTGAAAGCACCAACACCCAGGCCGTTTGCAAAAGAGACGCGACGCCAAGGAGAAGAGCCCCCGGTCGCCTGCTGCCCGTCCCCCCAGGGGCAGCAGGGCACTGCCTCCCAGGGCCCCTCCTGCCCCCTGGCTTTGGGGTCTGTAATGTCAGTCTTCAAGGTTCTCGTCTAGAGACAGACATCTTCACATCCTTCAAAGAACAATGAAAACGGGAAAAGATAGCTGCAGGCCCTGGAGGAATGGATTCCAGTCCCGACATCCAAGCCCACAGCTTTCAGCTTCTGACAGGAAACCCAACAAACCCCCCCACACACGGCACAGACACACACACACACACACACACACGTCGAATACTGATTACCCCCTGCGCTTTCAGAGGGGCCGTGGACCTAGATTTAAAGCTGGGCCCCCGCCCTCGAAGGCAACACGAGCTATTTCACGACATCCTTCTTTGCAGCTTAGTGATAAATTACGGTGTGCTGAGGGGATAAACTGTATCTTAAAAAAGACTGCAGGGCCCTGTTGCCATGACAACAGTGTGCACACCACCACTCCTTCACCGTCAACGCCACACCTGGCACAGAAAAGCGGCTCTCCTGTGTCCCATTAGAAGCACTAGCTGTGTGTGTAATGACTTAAAGGACAAACTACGGTCACCCCATGGGTGTGCATCTCGAAGGTGCAGAGATGGCCGAGCTCCACACGCTTAACCAGGGGACGGCAGCCCTCACCTTGTGGTTGCTGACCATGGAGACCAAGAGTCTGTGGTCACCACCTCAGGCCTGAGCTGCTACAAAAGCCCGACCTTGATCTCCACCGGAGACCTCGGCTGCCGCCGAAGGGCACCCACAGGAACAAGACCACCGGGGCGGGGCGCGGACCCCCAGCACGGGTGCACTCAAGATGGGGCGGAGAAAGAGGACGAGGCATACGACTTCCCACAAAACCGAGGCCAACACAGACAAGCCACATGGCCTCAGCACACGAGCCCTGGTGGATGGACGTGGCGGGGCAGACAGGGGAGGGGCCTTCGGGGCGTGTCCCGGGCCCGGGCCGTCACTGACCTCATGGTCCGCGTGTCCCACCCTCGGACGGCCGTGTCGTTCGCCGTGGCCACCTGGGTGCAGTTGTGATGCGGGCTCCACCGCCCCGTCGTGAACCTCAGCTGTCCCTTCCCTTCCAGGGACGCCGAGCTGGCCAGCTGCACATTGGGTGATGTTTTCAAAGGAAGAAGAAAAGACAAGGAATTTGAACTCTTTTCAGAGCATTTAAGAGGATATCTTGTACAGGCTATCATTGAAGATAATTACTGAAAATAATTAGGAAGCTCTGTCTTTGTTTCCTTCCCTTAGAAGGTAAGAATGTTTGAACCTTATTTGGAAAAAAAATATATAAAACTGAACGCAGCAAAAAATAGAAGGCACGTTAATAGAGCCTCTATTAGACAGGACTTGCCAGTGTGGGATTAGGGAGAATCTGCTCGAATCTGAAGACAACACGCAGCAGCTCCAACATCTGGCTTCCTCCAAAAACAAGGCCGAGGCCCGCCGGTCCGCACGGCCGAGCCCAGGTGGAGGACAAATGGCTGCGACCCACCCAGACGTGTGCTCAGACGCGGGCCGTCCCCTCCCTGCCGCGAGGATCTCGGCGTCCGTTACTCGGGGGTTAACTAAACCCCAACAGGTAACGGACAGCGGAGACCCTCGAGACCACCAGCACAGTCGAGGCCAGGCCCTGGAGCGAGCCTGGGAGAAGGGCCCCCTCCGTCCCCGACCCCGCTGCCCCACCGGCCCTCCCACTTGCCACCTGCGATCTTATGCACAAAGGCCTATCACGCGGGGGCGTCTGAAGGCAGGAGGGCTCTGGGCTCGTCTGTAGTCCTCGGGTCACTTGACCCTCCGTGATTCACTTCACTTTACCCTGAACACCAGCCTCGCCCTGCGGACACCCTGAAAGGGACCCGGGCACGGCCGCGGCAGCACTGGACAGAGGCCCGAGGGTGTCATCGGGCCCCAGACTTGGCCCCGGCCGGGGTGGGCACACGGAGTGGGCGGTCAGTGCGAGGAGATCGACCAGAAACCTGGGGAAAACACCCGGTTTCCTCTCCAGAGAGCCTGGCCCAATTAAGAAGCCTGACGGCGGGCACGTCTTTAAAAACGACTTCCGAGTGAGAGCCCCACTTACTCTAGTGCTCACTGCAGCAGAGGTCGCCCAGCCAGGATACGCTGACCAGCCGGCAGCGGCAGCTCGCCTCTCTCTCTTCTGGACAGTTTCGTGTCTCAACCTGCCCCAGAAAAATCCTTCTCCCAAAAACCCATTTTCCTGCCTCACTGATTCAGCAAATCACGTGGATGATGGGCCTCGTGCCCGCCCATCTCGGCCGCTGAAGTCCTCGCGGGCGCACACGCCCCCCTCCCGGGGACTGAAGCGCTAGAGCTGACGGGAGGAAGGAGGACGGGTGTCCGTGCCCGTGAGCGCGGGGGGGGGGGGGGGGGGGACGGGAGGGACACGTCACATCTCTAAGGAGACACGCAGGCGGCTCCTGTGCCGTCCCGGGTTCACGGGGAGCCCTGCTGGGTGTCCGCCCGGCTCCTGGGCCCCAGCCCTGCCCTCCCCTGCCCCACCCCCTGCCCACAGACCAACAAGGCAGCGGGGGAGAGAGCCCGTCACCCTGGAAAAGCGGGGGCTCTTGTTTTATAAGACCCCAGTTAAAATACCTGTTCTGCCATTACAGACCGAGCACCACTTGTTAATCTCCTTTCCACAAAAGTTAAAGGGTTAGTCTGGTCTGGGCGAGACGTGTGTTGTGTTAGTGTCGGGGGGACCCCACCAGGCACGGCGGCGACGGAATGAAACAGGGGTGCCCACCCGCACCTCAAGGAGGAAGTGCCCGCACTCTGGGCACTCCCAGGGCTCACATTCAAGCTGCCAGGGAGGCTCCGGGGAGCAGCCATTACCCAAGACAGGCCCCAGGGTGCCTGGAGTGGGGAGAAGGGCCAGGGAGAGCGGCCGAGGGTGGAGGAGAGCAGCTCCCGAGCCGGCAGCTCAGCGGGGGAAGCGGGGCCTCCCGCCGGGGGGACACACCCCGGAAGCTCCCGGTGGCCACGCAGAGCCGCACCCAGCAGCGCCCCGCCCGTGGAGCATGCCCGGTGGCGGGCGCAGAACTGAGCCTGGCCGAGGGCAGCGCTGCGGGGCGAGAAGAGCCAGAGGCCAGGCGAGACGTCAGGAAGGACAGAGTGGCTGAGGGACAGAAAGCGGGCCGCCGGCCAGCGGGGCCTGGGTGCTCCCATGGGACCTGGCAACACCCGCTGCCCAGGCCGCGGCTCAGGCCACCTGGGCAGAACCGGGCCTGAGCTAGCTTGGCGGAGGGGGCCACGTCGAGGACCCAAACCCAGGGCCGTCCCAATGCCTCCCCTCCAGGCCAGCACCCTCATGGCCACCCACGAAGCGTCCGCGCCCGACACCCCACGAGCAGGCCCCACGGGGGACCCCACTGATCCTCAGACTCACCCCCAATCTCCTGGAGGACGCTGACTGGCTCAGACGGGTGGGGAGCCCGCCAGGAGGGGTCAGCAAGGGCCAAGGGGCTGGGGGCAGCAGAGGGGCTGCTCCTCTGATGACTGGCAGTGGTCCCTCCCCTTTTCCCCTGCATCAGGGGCCACGGCTTCTCCTTCTCTCATCATCTGAGCAGCGGAGGCAAGTCAGCCCAGGAGCAGGGGTGCCGTCGCCTTCAGGGGCACATGGGGGGCACAGAGCACGGATAGGTCACAGGGAGGAGGCCCGGTCCCCAGGCAGGACGCAGAAGGGACCACATGGTGTGGCCACCGCAAAGCCATGGAGGAGAAAGGGATGGTGGCAGGAGCCTCACGATGCAGGACCTGGACTCCCAGCCACAAGGGACGGCCAGTGAGAGCCGGTGTGGGCAGAGGGCATCTCGGCCTGCCCGCAGCAGTGACAGGCACAGCCTCCTGAAGAGGACGGCGGCACGGAGCCCCATACCCTGAAACGGGCCTAAAACACGAGCATCAGACACACAGGGTGAGCTTTTCCACACTGGGCTTCGGCTTTTCCGACTGTGGCTGGACGTTTAACATCCACGTTGACAGCACCAACCAAGAAACAGTTTTATGGCCTCTCCTTTAGGGAAAAAAAAACCAGCCAAAAGAAACATGTACAGGTGCCATTTCAGTTTTCTGAAGACTAGTTAAGTAAGATCAACAATCAGGTACATAAAACGGTTGGGTATACAACTCAGCCATAAAAGAGAGAAATTCTGCCTTTTGCAGCAACATGGATGGGCTTGGGGGGTATCATGCAGACAGAGAAAGACAAATACTGCATGATATCACTTATATGTGGAATCTAAAAAATACAGCAAACTAGTGACTATAACAAAAAAGAAGCAGACCCACAGGTATAGAGAACAAACTAGGGTTCCCAGTGGGGGGGAAGGGGAACGACAATGTAGGAGGACTAAGAGGTACAGACTGCTGTGTATAACATTAAGCTACAAGGATGTAGTGTACAACACAGGGAGTATAGCCAATATTTTATAATAACTATAAATGGAGTATAACCTTTAAAAATTGTGAATCACTACAACGTAAACCAGCTATACTTAAATAAAGACAGGTTCAGTATATTTTCTAACTAATCAACATTCAGTGTTCTAATTAATTTTCTATCAAACACGTGGATTCATTATCAAACTCTTCAGAAGCATAAACACATAAGGTCCTATCATCAGAAGACAGGCACCATAAACTCAGCAAAGTGAATTCTTGAAGAGGCTGGTGTGAGAAGCACCATGAAGTGTGCCAAGCGGGGAAGATCCGTAACAGTGCGTGAAGCACCCAGGTCGAATCCTAACAAGCGACGCTGCCAGCAAAGCTCTTTGCACTTGCTCTGCTCTGACTCCATCAGGGCTCCAGCAGAAGTTAAATCAGCAAAACTTAACAAGCACTGTCTGCTTCCAAAACCCACACTGAGGAACAGCCCGCGAGGAACCCAGGCCCTGGGTCCAACCGCATCCTGCGGCAAACGCGTCCGTGAGCTCGGGAGCAGGTCCTCCCGGTAGAGCCCTCGGATGAGACGCCAGCCCCACGGACACCTGGCCTGTGGCCTCACGAGAGACTTGAGGTTGCAGACTCTTGACTGTCCCCCAGGAACCACGTGATGGCCGTGCTGGGCAGCGGGAAGCGCTAACTGGGTGGTCATTTGTTAGGAAGCACAGATAACTGATAAGGTGTTAACCTGAGGCAGGGGAGACTCCGAGTGAACTCAGCAGCCGAGAGACGGCCCCTGCCCCGGCCCCTACTTCACAGAGAGGGGAGGTGTCTCGCCCTGGGCCACACAGCCGCAGTGCAGAACAGGACCAGCTCCAGTTCCAGCTCCACTGCACACTCTAGTGCAGGAAACACCAGGGCGACGAAACGCCATGCCCACAGGTGCCGAGACGTCTTCAAGGTAGATTTTAATGAAAACCTGGAAGAGATCTCACCATCAGTTTTTAAGTTGCTACTCAGGGCAGCATGGTGCAAGTCGTAAGGTTAATCAATCACTTTTTCTGGTTTCCCGGTGACACAGAGACAGAACTCAGCAAGAACTCCAGAGGGTGCGAAGCACACAGCACTCTGCTTCCCAGAATTAAAGAGAAATATTCAGTGCTTCCCAGTCCAGAAGGAATGATTAAAGGCTCCCCAAATCCTCTCTGAAGGAGTAACTAGTGCAGGACAAGAGCAAGGAAGGCACCTTCCATGAACAAAATGCTGTGACTGGAGCCTTCAGGAGCGGCTCAAGGGAGGCATGAGGTTCCAAAGACCAAAGCTGCAGCCCCGCCAACAAGCCCCACGGCACCGACAGGGGACCAGACCTGGGGAGGGGGCGGGCCTAGAGGACGCGGAACCGAGCACGCGCTCATCAGCACTGAGGGTGACGCAGGACCAGAGGGGACAGTGAGCGCCACCGCACCCCCTCTGGAAGGAGCGCCTCGGCGAAGCAACAGCAGGGCTGCAGCTTTGAGCGTAAGAGACATAAAGTGTCCACGCAGGCAAGTCCACCGCGTGCCCCGGCCCAAGCTGCCGGGAGACAGCAGCTTGTCACACAGCAGACGCCGCCACCACCAGAGCCCCTCTTCTGGTCAGACCCCCGCAGAGCCCCCGGGGACCGAGACGGCCCTGAGCCAGGGCTGACGGGCTTGTCCCCCTTGCCAAAGACGGGTTTAGGCCTGGACACACGGTCGTGCCTGGAAAGGGGGCAGAGGGACTTCCAGGAAAGGCTTTCCTTTCAAACCAAGGGAGACGCGGGAAGGAGGTCTGCTTTCTCCTCGTGGATGCGGTGGGAATCTGGATGTGATGCCTGGAACCGCTGCAGTCACCTTGCGGTCACGACGGGGAACAGCAGTGACACGTGGACATGGCAGAGCAGAAACATGCAGAGCATCTGGGTCCTCTGCTGTTGAGACACTGAATTAACCAACCCCAGAGGGGCTTTGTTTCCATGTTTCTTGTTACAGCAGATGATTAAACCTCCTCTCTACCTAAGTCACTTCTTATGTCCTGCAGCCAAATGCGTTCTAACCGACACACCCGCGATGCCCGTCTGAGACGACGCCAGGGATGCCTCCAGCTGTGGGAACGGCAGCCCCAGCTTTGAGCAGGACCCCTGAGCTGGGTCCCCGCTCTGCTGCCTAGTGAGTAACCTGACGAGTTACTTCGTCCCTCTGAGGCCTGGCTCTCTCTCCTGTGTCTCACTTGTAAGACGGGGATATTAAAGAATCTGCCCCCCAAGGCTATGAGGATTCCATGAGATGACATTCCTAAAGAGCCCAGACAGTGCCTGGAGCTGTGCCCCGCCTTCAGGGACAGGGCAGCAGGGGCAGGGTGCCCTGTCTTCTGGCGCACAGGGTGGGTCCAGGGTCGTGGTGGGTATGGGGCTCGGCAGGACTCCCCCAGGCCCATCGCTACCCTCAGGACGTGGAAGAAAGGGTGCTGCCGCCCCTGCCCCTGCTGCCAGGGTCAGGGCAGGTGGGCCCCCTCCCCTGCGCGTGGCCCACACCGGAGCCAGACCCAACAGGGCTGGCGGCTCCCACGCCCAGTCAAGGACTCTGCCAGCCCAGAAGAAGCGTTCCCGGCTCCACAGAGCTGACACGGGAAGGTTTTGAGGGCAGCCTCCTGGAAACCAGAGTCCTCCTGTGTTTAGAAAATGCACACGAGGCAGCAGGTGCCAGCACGGGTGAGGAACTTGAGGTCATTTTCAATTTATTTTTAGTTCATTTCCAACAGGACTTTATTTGTAACAACAACAGAACCAAAAGGGCTTTTCCCCTTTGCTGCACCAAAACCCAACCTCTCCTTGTGGAGAAAAACGTGTGTCTGACACCCACAAACGTGGGCTTGACCTCGGCTCCAGACTCAAAACAGGAAAGGTTGTGAGGGCAGATTTAAAGTTTTTGGCCAAGATGGACGAGAATGTAACAAGTATTTCTGTCACACCAGCGATACACTAGTGATGTGCTGGAGAGACAGACCTCACTGTGGCTCATTCTTTGGAGAGGGAGGAAGAGGGAAGGACAATGAAGCTCAGAGCACCAGGAACTCCGTACCAACCAGAGCTCACTGCTCCTTCCTGTCTGAACTGGGATTAGCACTTGCTGACTTCGGGGAAAGTAACCTAATTGCCAAGTAAACACAGACTGCTCTTCGGCTCCTCGATTTCTCCGCCCTGTACCTCCTGCCTTTGCACTAGGATCCTACTGGGTGACCCGACACTCAGTTGTGATCCACTTGTGGAGCCCGCGCATTCTAGCCGCTCGATCCGTCCACGCGTCCGTGCATCCCTCCGTCAGGCCTGTACAGACCGCTCGTGGTGCACCAGGCACCACGGGGGATGTTGTCCTCACATAATGTTACTGTTAAACTGCCCTACTCTACAGATGTGGACGCTGGGGCTTGGAAGGCCAAGCAACTCACCCAAGGTCACACTGTGAGTGGGACTTGACTCAACTGTCAGTGTTTCTCCCGTGTCCACGTGTCCCCAGTCCCCCACGTCCCCTTAGCCACTGGCCCACGCCTGCCCCAGCCCATTCCAGGAAAACCTGAACATTTGAATTAAAGGCTCACCTGCACACTACAGCCCCTGTAACTGGTGGCAAACTACAAAAAAGCAGAGACAATATCTCCATATTTGTCACACCCCAGGCTGTGTGGCCACGGCAGGCATTCAACCCCAATGTCAGTGACAAGCACGTCAGCCCTCCCAGCTCAGCAGCTGCTTTTTCTCACACACTCTTAGTTTCTAAATGTACATTTACTCTTTCTTACAGAAAGAAGTCTTTTGCAAGCTCAGGAAACACTTCCTAGCTAAATACCTCCGTTCAGCCCACTCTGCATCTAATGATTTTTTCCAAGATCCACCTGGAAGATTAAAAACTACTCATTGTCTCCAATATTTACAAAACCAAAAGGCATATGCAGCTATTAAGCTATGATATTAAGATATGTTACTAAATCCATGTTTTCTTAGAGATCATGGCTTCTTTTTTTTAAACAAATATCCTAAAACATAAATTCAAATGACTGCTATCTGAGAGCTGTGGCTCTAAAGGTATTATTATGGTAACAATGCAGACACCACTCAAAATATTTTGGAATACCTTTTTACGAGTCGCACAAGAAAACCAGTTTTCTGTCCATGAACAGAGAAATGGATAAAGAAGTTGTGGTATATATACATACACAATGGTATATTACTCAGCCATAAAAAAGAACAAAATAATGCCATTTGCAGCAACATGGATGGACCTAGAGATTGTTATACTGAGAAGTAAGTCAGACACAGAAAGACAAATATCATATGATATCACTTATATGTGGAATCTAAAAAAAAAGGGGTACAAATGAACTTATTTACAAAACACAACTAGAGTCACGGATGTAGAAAACAAACTTATGATTATCAGGGGATAAGGCAGGGGAGGGATAAATTGGGAGATTGGGACTGACAAATACATGCTACTATATACCAAATCTGTATGGAAACACAAAAGACCCCGAAGAGCCAAAGCAATCTTGAGAAAGAAACATGGAGCTATAGAGGAATCAGGCTCCTTAACTTCAGACTATACTACAAAGCTACAGTAATCAAGACAGCACGGTACTGGCACAAAAACAGAAATATAGATCAATGATACAGGATAGAAAACCCAGAGATAAACCCACGCACCTATGGTCACCTAATCTATGACAAAGGAGGCAAGAATATACAATGGAGAAAAGACAGTCTCTTCAATAAGTGGTGCTGGGAAAACTGGACAGCTACATGTAAAAGAATGAAATTAGAACACTCCCTAACACCATACACAAAAATAAACTCAAAATGGATTAAAGACCTAAATGTAAGGCCAGACATTATAAAACTCCTACAGAAAAACATAGGAAGAACACTCTTTGACATAAATCACAGCAAGATCTTTTTTGACCCACCTCCTAGAATAATGAAAATAAAAACAAAAATAAACAAATGGGACCTAATGAAACTTAAGAGCTTTTGCACAGCAAAGAAAACCATAAATGAGACGAAAAGACAACCCTCAGAATGGTAGAAAATATTTGCAAATGAAGCAACTGACAAGGGATTAATCTCCAAAATATACAAACAGCTCATGCAGCTCAATATCAAAAAAACAAACAACCCAATCCAAAAATGGACAGAAAACCTAAATAGACATTTCTCCAAAGAAGACATACAGATAGCCAAGAGGCACATCAAGAGATGCTCAACATCAGTAATCATTAGAGAAATGCAAATCAGAACTACAATGAGGTATCACCTCACACCGGTGAGAATGGCCATCATCAAAAAATCTACAAACAGTAAATGCTGGAGAGGGTGTGGAGAAAGGGAACCCTCTTGTACTGTTAGTGGGAATGTAAATTGATACAGCCACTATGGAGAACAGTATGGAGGTTCCTTAAAAAACTAAGAAAAAAGAAAACTAAGAATAGAACTACCATATGACCCAGCAATCCCACTACTGGGCATATACCATGAGAAAACCATAACTCAAAAAGACACATGTGGGGCTTCCCTGGTGGCACAGTGGTTGAGAGTCCGCCTGCCGATGCAGGGGACATGGGTTCGTGCCCCGGTCCAGGAGGATCCCACATGCCACAGAGCGGCTGGGCCCTTGAGCCATGGCCGCTGAGCCTGCGCGTCTGGAGCCTGTGCTCCGTGACGGGAGAGGCCACAGCAGTGAGAGGCTCGTGTACCACAAAAAAAAAAAAAAAAAAAAAGACACATGTACCCCAATGTTCATTGCAGCACTATTTACAATAGCCAGGACACGGAAACAACCTAAGTGTCCATCAACGGATGAATGGATAAAGAAGATGTGGTACATATATACAATGGAATATTACTCAACCATAAAAAGGAACGAAATTGGGTCATCTGTAGAGATGTGGATGGACCTAGAGGCTGTCATACAGAGTGAAGTAAGTCAGAAAGAGAAAAACTAATATCACATATTAATGCATGTATGTGGAATCTAGAAAAATGGTACAGATGAACCTTTCTGCAGGGCAGGAACAGAGACACAGACGTAGAAAACAGACATGTGGACACGGAGTGGGGAATGGGAGGGTGGGACAAATTGGGAGATTAGGATTGACATATATACACTACCATGTGTAAAACAGACAGCTAGTGGGAACCTGCTGTATAGCACAGGGAGCTCAGCTCGGTGCTCTGTGATGACCTACATGGGCGGGATGGGAGGGGAGGGAGGTCCAAGAGGGAGGAGATATATGTATACATATAGCTGATTCACTTCGTTGTACGGCAGAAACCAACACAACATTGTAAAGCAACTATACTCCAATAAAAAAAAAGAAAAAAAGATAACTAATAAGTACCTACTGTGTAGCACAGGGAACTCTACTCAGTACTCTGTAATGACCTATATGGGAGAAGAATCTAAAAAAAATTTTAAAAGAGTAGATATATGTATGGCTGATTCATTTGCTGTACACCTGAAACTAACACAACATTGTAAATCAACTGTACTCCAATAAAAATGAAAAAAAGAAAGACAGAAAGAAAACCAGTTTTCAGAGAGTTTGAACATGGTTTCCACTAACTAGCTTTACATTATAAAGCCTGCTTAACTATCTTATTTACTAGATTTTGCTCCAGATAACTTTTGACTCTTTCCCAAAATCTAATCCCCGCTCACAGGACAAAATGCTGCTGCCCATCCAAGACACGCAGATTCTAAGCGCAAGCTCTGCAGGAGGGTCGGCTGGGCGCGTGTGCACGAGAGGCCCTCAGTACACGTCTCTGTGGGACGACGGGGCAGAGCGGGCCTGAACTGCAGACACACATCTGTCACCCAGGCCACCTTCAGAAAGTCCCTTGCTTCCTGAGCCTCACTCTTCTCACCTGTGAAGCGAGGGGTCAGATTACAGGATCCGAGGTCTGTGCCCCGCTTTAAAGGAGCTACTTTAAAATGAGTGAGCAAGGGCAGGCTGTTGCACCCTCAGTGAGTCCTGGCTACGCCTGCACAGCGGGTCCAGGGAGCCCCCGCGGCCCCTCGTCTGCCCCCAGCCAGCGATGCCCCCCAGGCGCCTGGGCGGGCAGGACTTTCCTCTCTGTTAGAGGCAAGAGCTGTCATGCCCTCGGGCATCACAGGCATCGAGGGAGGGAGGTGAGGGGCCCAGAGGAGGGCTGTGACCTTCAAATTCCCTTCAGGGACATCTGCGGCTGGGAGGGTGGGGCGGATGCACTTTTCATTACAGCTCCCACCAAGTGCAACAAAAACTCGGGACTTTATACACAGAACAAACACAGGTGGGGAACAGGCTGACCAGGGAGGGCCCTGGGGCACGAGGAACACACAGAGTCGAGGGTCTGTTTTTTCTCTCCCGCATGGGGCCCAACCCAGAAACTTCCCTGGGGACAGACCCCCAAAGCTCCAGGAATGCTGCTCCCTGCAGCCCAGGGGCCAGGAGACTTCTCGACAACTGCTCCACTCCAGACAGACACCCCACCCAGGACAGTGAAGGCCCCGAGACTCTGTCCTCGCTTGAGTCCCCAGAGAGGGCACAGGAATTGTCTACCAACACCGATTCACGAAGGACCATGGCTGAAATGTAAAATGCAAACTGTAAAACCCTTAGGGAAAAACACAGGAGAAACCCTTCAAGATCCAAAGCTGTTCCCAGAGTCCTCAGACCTGACACCCAAGGCACCATCTGTAAAACTCATACACTGAACTTTATCAAAAAGAAGAAGCTTGCAGACAACGGAATATCTCTCGGCGCTAAAAACACACGAACTGTCAGGCCATGAAAAGCCACGGAGGAACCTTACCTGCAATGACTAGAGAAAGAAGCTGGCCTGTAAAAGCTACACCCTGTACGACCCCAGCTCTAGGACACTGTGCAAGAGGCAGAACTGCAGGCGAGTAAAAAGATCAGTGGTTGCCACAGGCTTAGAGGGAGGGAGGGCCAGTGGGGCAGAGGGTTTCAGGGCAGTGAAAACACCCTGTATGAATCTGTAATGGTGGATACGTGTCAGCACACGTGTCCAGATCTGCAGACGCACGGCCACAGGTCAGCATGGGCTCGTCACTGTAGTAACTGCCCTGTCTGCCCGGGCCTGTGCAAGGAGGGATGGGGAATCCCTGCACTTTCCCTTCAAATTTGCTGTGAACCTAAAACTGCTCTAAAAGATAAAAGTCTGTTGAAAAAAGAAAAACCTCAGCCCTGCGAAGAAGAAGGGAGGCGACACCAGGATCTGCTTTCCCAACGGGACCAGGGGCTTGAGTGACAGAAACGCACCCTCATCTAGGGCTGCTGTCCAGACCCCTGCTGTCTCGGGGGCGGGAGTGAGGCCCTGGTCCTGGGGCGTCCGGAGGATGGGTGTGTCCCGCGGCCATCAGGGCGGAGGCAGAGACGAGCCCCCACGCGGGGCCACGCGGCCTTGGCTGCGCTGCGGGCACCCAGCCTGCCAGGACCGCGCCGCAGGTTCTGACCGGGGTCCCGCTGAGCAAGCCTCCCTCCTCTCTGTGGCCACACTCGGAGCCCAGGAAGCCGGGGGAGGTAGGGCCACGGGCGAGGAAGCGGGGAGCCCGGGCCGCACCACCAGGCCCGACCCGCCTCTGCCCTGGTCCCAAGGGGCTCAGCCTGCGCCCAGTGCTCTGTGCCCAGACGGCAAGCACGTCCTGTGCTCCGGGCTCAGCGGGCACGGCTGCGTGGAATGGTCTCCGGTCACCGCCTGCTCCGCGTCTGCCTGTGCTCGGGCCTCCTATGGTACGTTGTAAACCTTGGACTACGAATTTCTGAAAACACACTGTGTCCTTGAAGCCCGTTCTCTCCCTTCAAAGAAGTGCTCCTGTGGGCAGCTGCCCCCAGGCCTGCACCTTGAGTGGGTGACACCGGGCCCCCTTCCTCCCGCTCTGCCGCCCCTGCACCTCAGGAGAAGCTGCTTCTTTCCACAGCCAGTGAAAGGAGCTAGAACCCAGAGATGCACGCGCACAGACCCAAACAGGGAGGCTCCGCCTTGGCCCTCATTGGGGTCCAGGACCCCATGGAACCTCCGCCTCAGGCCTCCCCTGGGCTCCACTAACGATTATAAATGGCAGAGAGCCTCCAATTTAATTGCAAAAGGTAATGATGCAGTGAGCATAAGATTAGATTCACCGCAGAAGGCAATATCCTCAAACAATAAGAAAAAAAATTGAGGAGCCGGGTATGAAGACGGTCGAAATCGAT
The DNA here is from genome assembly GCF_025265405.1 of Mesoplodon densirostris. NCBI lineage: Eukaryota > Metazoa > Chordata > Mammalia > Artiodactyla > Ziphiidae > Mesoplodon > Mesoplodon densirostris. Next base: position 2,481,381 of record NC_082674.1, read on the forward strand.
AGGAAGGTTTCAGTATTAAATACTCCAGCCGAGGGTCGCAAAGTGGTATCGACAAAACTGCTGACAGCAGATAAAAAAGGGGGAGAGAAAACGAAATTGGTCTCTGCAGAAAATAAGTTACAGATTAATCACCCACCATAAAGTCATTTTGAGATGACTGAGGGTCTGAAGAAGTGTTCACGCTTTGATGACAGGACGGGGCCCGCAAAGTCGGGGCCCTGGGAGCCACTTAATCCTAACGCCACCGGCTCCCCTTGGTGCCTCCTGCCGGGCGGGGCGGCAGCCGCTCAGCCGGCCCCGAGCATCCTTTGGACCAGGACCAGGCTCCCCGCCCCGAGCCTGCCTCGAGCCCCGGCACTTTCATAGGAGAGCACTGTCCCTTTCTGTCCTGAAGTGCAGTCTGGAGGAACACCCCACCGAGAGGTAGGCTGGAGCTAGTGGACGGGAGGGGCCCCTGGACTCTGGCCCAGACGGCCTCGCAAGTCCGCCTGGAAGGTGGGGGACTGTGCAAGCATCTGCCCAGACCTGCGGGGGCCACGAGGACAATCGGAGGCAGCCAGTTTCCTTCGAGTTCCCTGCTTGAGCTTGAAAGTCAGGGTGAAATTTCTGTTCTACTCCATGATACAGAGATGTGTCTTTTTTTTTTTTTTAACTTTAATAAAAATAGTGATTTCTTTCCTGAAGTATTATACTCTTAAGTTCACATTGAAGCCTGGGAGACACCCTTCTGACAATGCAGCTTTAAGACTCAGACAGGATACCCCATACTGTGAAGGGTCTGCCTTCTGGGTCACGTATCGACAGTGATAAATCACCACTCACGCATCTCTTCACCCAGAGGGTGAAGATAGGCTTTACGAACACTGTGGGTACCACGAGGGGAAAGTGCTGACCACGCATCCCGGGAACAAGTGGATAAGGTGAGATGCAAGCTCACTGAAGAAACCTGTCCAAGAGACGCTGTCCATGAGCCCGTGGCAGGTGGGCCCCAGGCCCAACTGAGGGGGTGGCATTAGAAGCTTTCATTTCCAATGTCTTGGTTTTCTCTCTAAAGTTGTCGCTTTGACATGCAAATGCAATGAAATTATGAATGCATGCAAAAAACACATTTTATAAGAGGAAACTTTAAGGGATCATATATGAAAATATACTAATTGGCAGAGTATTTACTCCATGAAGGACAAAGCATTCAAAGTGATGAATATTTGAAAGCCAAACTGGTTCCCAAGAAGGTTGCTGCTAAATATTAAACAGGTCTGGGAACGAACAGGCCTGTTGAGAGAGACGTAACCTTCTGGTTGGGAACTTGCAGAGACAGCTACTCTCGGCCTCGGTGGCAGGATCTGAGGGTGACATGTGGGTGCGCGACAGGACGGGTGGAGACGGGACGGAGAGACAGTCTGTGTGCAGGCCAGGGCTCCAGCGTCCCCGTGGACAGATGGCTGACGTGCCTGACAGCTACACCCTCAGGACCGTGCACACACGTGAATGAAAGGAGGGCAGGCTGAAAGGTCACTGGGTCACAGTCAACCATTATTTTCACAACCAGGAAATTTGCCTACATGACTGCTCCTACCTGAAAGATGAGTTTAACCAAATACACATTGAAAATCCATTCATTAGAAAGACTTATACTTGAAACGGAAGACTATAATTTTGGATATCCTGCTAACTCTTTTGGACAAATCATGGCCAAAGGGGGGAGTTTTGTCAACATCCAGGGTTCTGTGTCCTATTTGTACATGGCCCTGAGGCCTGAATCCCAAACAGTTTTTGCCTGAAAGAGACAATCATTCAATTCTTTGACTGATGATTCAGTCTGTTCATTAATTATTTCACGAACAATGTTAAAATTCTAAACATGTATGATCAAGAAGTGTATTCTGAATTTGGCTGAAAGGTCAAATTAAAAAGATACAAAAAACCCAAACTGTGTAATTCCTGTTACTCACCACAGCCTGGCTGGAGCTTTCCTGCAAATCCCACAGCAGGATGTGGTTGTCAGCCAATGAGATGACTCTCTTCCCGTCTCCCGCGGGCTCCCACGCGACACTGAGGAAGGAGGGGATAAAGCATTACATGACGTGTGAGAGTCCCACCTTGAGGCCAAGAGCTCTTACACATGGCCCTCAGCAAAGCCTCTGCCCAGCCCTTTGTCATCAGGAGTGTTGTCAACAGCTCTGCAATGACATGGTGCAGTACCAGGCTACCATTCTGCTGTGGCCTGAAAGTCTGTGTCCTTTCCCAAAGTCACCTGGTGTTGGGGGGGTGACCTGGGCAGTGATTAGGGTTCAATGAGGTCAGGAGGGTGGGGCCCCATGATGGGATTAGTGCCCAGTAGAGGCTGGCACCAGAGTTTCCTGAGCTCTCTGTCTCTCTCTATATGTATGTCTCTGTCTCTCCCTGTCTATTTCTCTGTCTCTCTCCCTATATATCTCTGTCTTTGTTTCTATATCTCTGTCTCTCTCTCGCTGCCATGTGAACACACAGTGGGAAAGCGGCCGTCTGCAAATCAGGAACAGAGCCCTCACCTGCACCGTGATCTCAGACCTCCGACCCCCGGAACTGTGAGAAATCAACATTTCTGTCATGTAAGCCCCCAGCTGTGGTGTTTCGCCATGGCAGCTGGAGCTGAGACCCTGCTGACAGGTTCTCCCAGAGCCTGAGGCATGGAGAGCTGACCAATTCTGGCCACAGAGACACAAGGGGGCCTGCTGGGCACTGGGTCTGAAGAGGCACAGGTGGACAGTGTGATTTTGCAGAGGATGCCCATGTCTTTCGCTGCCACCTCCTGGGAGGGCAGAGCTGAGAGCAGTGTGGGGCGGGGGGTGGGGAGGTCACAGCCCTGAAGTACCCAGGAGGCCTGAGATGTCAGATAACAGCCTTCTGTTTCAGCCTATGTGAGCCACAGTGTCCTGTTACCTGCAGCCAAAACCTTCTTAACTGATACATATTTGAATAACAAAAGACAAAAATCACATCATCTCTGTGATAAAACCATGAAGAGATCAAAAATTTTTCAGTTTGATCACAAGTGTGAATTTCTGTCTTCCCTGATGAAATTCTTAAGTGCTTATAAAGAGGAGAATTTCATTTCACATCCTCAAACACCTGAGTATTGAAGACATCGATAGAGACCCTCACAATTTCTCTTTCACACAGAATACAATACTGATTGATTGGGTGCCCCTCCCTAATACCATTCTTCAAGACTGTCAATGAGCTATTATTACTTTTATCACAATAATGTAATTCAAAACTACAATTTCTTTCTCATTTATAGTTTAAAAACACACACAAAGCTCTCACAGTACATCACTCCTGTATTGAAGAGCTTACTGTATCTTTTCTAATAATAACAAAGAAAAATGCACAATATCTAGTAAACAAGAAACACCATAACTGGAAGAGACACCAAGAAATCTGGTACTGAAATCTGTGGCTGCTATTTTGTTAAGATAATGGCAATTCTAATTTTATTTATTTTTTTTTTTTTTGCGGTATGCGGGCCTCTCACTGTTGTGGCCTCCCCCGCTGCGGAGCACAGGCTCCGGACGCGCAGGCTCCGGACGCGCAGGCTCAGCGGCCATGGCTCACGGGCCCAGCCGCTCCGCGGCACATGGGATCCTCCCAGACCGGGGCACGAACCCGCACCCCCTGCATCGGCAGGCGGACTCCCAACCACTTGCGCCACCAGGGAGGCCCGGCAATTCTAATTTTTAAGACACATCTTTGGAGCAAGCTGACTGAAATTCTCTTGGTAGCCTGTTTTCATGGGGACATTTATGTAGAGTTCAGACAACTGACAATGAACACCAAGGAAAAATGCAAAATAGGGAGAGAGGGAAGAAAAGGGCCACCCACAGCCCTGTCCTGGTAGAGGGTCACCCGCAACCCTGTCCTGGTAGAAGGTCACCCACGGCCCTGTCCTGGTAGAGGGTCACCCACGGCCCTGTCCTGGTAGAGGGTCACCCACGGCCCTGTCCTGGTAGAGGGTCATCCACGGCCCTGTCCTGGTAGAGGGTCACCCACGGCCCTGCCCTGGTAGAGGGTCACCCACGGCCCTGTCCTGGTAGAGGGTCACCCACGGCCCTGTCCTGGTAGAGGGTCACCCACAACCCTGTCCTGGTAGAGGGTCGCCCAACCCACGGCCCTGTCCTGGTAGAAGGTCACCCACGGCCCTGTTCTGGTAGAGGGTCACCCACGGCCCTGTCCCGGTAGAGGGTCACCCACGGCCCTGTCCTGGTAGAGGGTCACCCACGGCCCTGTCCTGGTAGAGGGTCACCCATGGCCCTGTCCCAGTAGATGGGCAGGTGACAGCTGAGAAGGTCCAGCTTGCACACCTCTTCCCAAGCTCTGCCCAGCAATAAAGACGTCTGACTCGGGAGAAGACAGCCCCACCCCAGGGGAGGGGGCCATCCCACAGCCACAAGGCCACGTGCTCCATAAAAGTCTAAAACCTCAGAGTTTAGCTGGCCTCAGGTACCAAGCCTGAGGAACTGGAATCGCCATAAAAAGGGCTTTTTCTTTCCTAAAATGAGAATTAAGAATTTCAGCAAAGTAATCCTTGGGCAGTTTAAGTCCATGTACGTTTTCCACTAGTAACTTAGAACATCTTAAGGCTGACACACAAGTCAAAACTTCTCCTTGGGAAACGTGTATCAAAAAAGAAAAAAAGGGAAAATCCTTGAGACCATCTACCTATTACTTCTCTCTTCAAAGACCTAAAAGCAGACTAAGCATCACGATGACTTTAAAAGATGGTTCCAATAGGGCATTACGGTGGCATCACTCCAGCCGTTACCAGTCTGAAGGTCAGGAGCTACCACCATGCGCACATCAGCAGTTTGCTTTTAGTTACAGAGGATGTTTCATCAGAAGTATGCTTTGAAAACACACACACACACACACACACACACACACACGCCCACCCCAAGCAACAAAACCTCTCCGTGACTTCTGGAGGTACCTGGCAAGAGGCAGAAGGTTCTTCAGGTCCCTGCCATAGACCCGCCTAGTTTTTGAAAGCACCTGATAATAACAGAAAACTCTAGGTGCTCCTGGAACTAAAATTCTCTGAATAAGGCTCAAAATGGACTTGTTGTTTCAACTCCAAGTGATGAGAAATCTTAAGTAAAGATTTGTTGCATTTATTATAAAGTAAAAATTGTAAAGGCTTATAATACACATGAACAAAATTACCAGAGACAAGACAGAGCCCTTCCCTTTGAGCAATCACTCCGAGCTATTAATCTGGGCCCCTAGCAGACACGGCCCCATCGGCGCTTGGTCCGGATGTGGAGAAGGACCTCGATGAGACAGAAGTGTCTGGGCACAGCCCTTGTCTGACCCACACCGTCCCAGCCCCGCCGGAAAGCTGAAGTCTTACTGCAGGCCTTCCTTCCAGCGCAACTTCCCGTGAGGACGTGTGGGGAGAAAGGGCGCTGTCTGCCTAGAGAGCCCTGGGTCCCAGGGCTAGGGTGCCAGCAACATGACAGGCAGCTCCCGGGGCAGGGTGCCGGCGCTCTCCTCTCCGTCCGCTGCACCACAGCCCACGAGGGGAGTCCCCTTCCCTTCCTCAACTCACAGAGGAGGGGCCAGACTTGGGAGGCTGAGTGGCCTGCCCCAAATGCAGTGGCTGTGAAAGGCAGGGCTGAGCCTCCAACCAAGGGCTGACTCCAGAACCACAGGTCACGACCAGGCCTGAGAGCTCATCGTTTTTAAGCTCCTTAGCTTCAATATCACCATTAGGCAAAGTGACGAAGGAACACTGCCTGACACCTCGAGTTAAAGCAGCTAATCAGGGGCTTCCCTGGTGGCGCAGTGGTTGAGAGTCCGCCTGCCGATGCAGGGGACACGGGTTCGTGCCCCGGTCCGGGAAGATCCCACATGCCGCAGAGCGGCTGGGCCCGTGAGCCGTGGCCGCTGAGCCTGTGTGTCTGGAGCCTGTGCTCTGCAATGGGAGAGGCCACAACAGTGAGAGGCCCGCGTACCACACACACACACACACAAAAAGCAGCTAATCATACTGACTTACTGTGTTGACACACTTGGGAAAAACAAAGCAGATAATCACTGTTTCTTTATGGTGCCTTGGTCCCCATGACACACGCATCTTTACCAAGACACATGCAAACGCATCTGAGAAGTGGTTCCATGCAGCAACCCCCAAGCGTATCCACAGGAAGAACCTTCCAGAAAGGTAAAGTGATGACTTGTTAACCCAAAGAAACATCTCACTTTTCAGAATTAAGGATTTTTAAAGACTAAACACACTCAGACAAAACACACACACAACTGAAAACACAGACGGCATCTAAGGTAGATGGCCCAGAACAGTGAGGGGCATTAGGTCAGCTCAGAGTCTGAGGCGAGCCTGCTGGAGTGGGAGTCCCAGCTCTGGGTGCCGTAATCTCCTAGCGCTTTGATTTCCTCCTCTGTCCAGTGGGGGTAACAGCAGTGTAAAAGTAGTCAACAGTACTGGTTTGTGAAGATCAGGGTGATATTTAGAACAGTGCCTGCACACAGTAGGTGTTGAATAAGTCCTAGATATATATTATCAGATGCAGTTAGAGCTGAGCCTCTTAAATTGAGGACCGCACTGCCCTCGAGGGGTATGTGGTGGTGGGGGGCACTTTTGAGTTTTCCTGATGACTGGGAGGGCCAGGGCTGCTGGATGTCCCCTAATATGCCAGCAGCCTTCCACAACAAAGACTGTCCACCCCAAATGCAACAGCTCCCCTTCGAAAAACCATAAAGCTTACTTTGAAATTTGCCTGGAACATTAAAATTATCACCCTTACATGCACCAAAAATAATTCCATGGAGATTTATTTTAAGGGAAAAAATCCTCGAGCGAGAGCGTTCAGAAACTCAGCTCTGCACCTGCCCTGAAAGGCGCCCAAACTCAATGGTGCTTCACTGTCTGCTCTTCACTCCCAGCAGCTGGGGTCCTGAGTCACCAGCCCCACTTTCAGCAGCACCCAGGCTTTCCTCTGGTGGTCTTTGTCCAAAAGTGAGCCACGCATCATGATCCCCCCCTTGGGGTCTGAGAACCTTCCAGGGTCTGGGGTTACCGACCCAGGAACCAGTGACTTGGCTCAAGAGCCCAGTGCCCGGGCCCTGCGCCAAGGGCTTCTGCTCGGCACTGTGTTAAGGTCAATACATGAAATGGGAAGCCTCCCCCATATTCTCATTCTCTTTGTCTCTCAGCATCTTCGCCCCAACCTTGGCTCCCCTCAAGGACGGCGTAGGTCCCTGCACTGCCGGGCAAGTGTCAGCCCCCCTCCGGCCCCCGGGCAGCTGTGCTCCGGGCACCCGAGCTGCTCCCCACGGAGCCCTGGCTGCAGTGAGCAGAGACCAGGCAAACCCCAGAGCTGGGACTCGGATCCAAGCTTCAAAATAAGCGGACAAAGGGGAAGGGGGGGATGGGTGAGAAAGATGCCCAAGTCTGTTCCAAAGCTCGTCTCCCTCGTTCTGAGTCACAGACATGCACACACACACACACATGCACATACACACAGGCACAAACACAGACACACACACACACACACACACACATAAAAGAGCATTGGGCAAGCTGGAGTTAAGGGCTTTTTGGAACTAATGCAACATCTGCCTGAGCTGGGCCATTCTGGCTCAGCCTCTATGTGTCCTGAGGAAGGCAGATCCACACGGAAGAATCTTCAGGAATTAAGGCGTGCCTCTGAGCATTTGCCATTTACTTCTGAGGGGATCTAAGTGTGTAATCTCTGACTTACGTGCAGTTGAAAGGAAAGGGCACATGTCTGCCTGTTCCCTGCTACAGGAGTTAACCTTGTCATATTTACTTGGATGACCAGAGATGCCCAAGGTAGAAAAGGAGAGGAAACAAGAGGTACTTCAGAAAACGTATATGAGTTATGTCACTAACAGTCTGTTAACTGCCCTTGAAAAAGACTAGATTAAGCAGAAAGCCACCAACCGTCCTGGGATGGTGAGAAAGCCCACGGATCTTCCCTCCTGGGATCCGTGTAAACCAGGTGTGGGGACTCAGGGAGAGCACGGAGGGAGAGGTAAACACACCGCTTCCAGGTATGGGACCCGCTCCAGAGCCTCACTGCTGCCGCACCACCAGCTCCCACCACAGAGCTCGGAGAGGTGCTCTAAAAACACGAGACGGGGGCCCAGCGCCCAGCACGTCCGGTAGAGGCTCTGATCGGGACGTGCGTCTGCCAACCCCAATGTTAGGGGTGAGTCTGGGCAGCTCACTATTAAGAATGATAAGAAAAAGAAGACAAAACCCCACACGTACACAAAGAGGGGGGTGACTGAAAGATGCATCAAGCATAAGCAGGACTGAGGATCAACCAGTAAAACTAAGTGCACTTTCCAGGCCGCCGAGCGGGGTGATGGTGGGTCCCGATCGGTGCACAGTCCCTGATGTGGACAGTCCCTCACGATTACCACTGGCGAGATGCGTCCAGACCCTCGCCTCCCGCCTTGTCAGCCTCACCCTGGCTTCCCAGGTCTTAGTTTCTCTCACCTCGTTCCTTTCATATATTTGCCTTTTGTCCTATAACTTCTGCTCCCGTGGAAGCTGCAACAAACTAATTCTGTGGGTTCTTCTCCGGGTGGGATCAACCCCGGACAGTGAACACAGCCGTGGGATCGGGAGCCCTCCTAAAGAAGAGGGTCCCCAAGGTGCACATAGCACTGTTGCCAAATGAGACGCCATGTATCACAGGGGACCTAACTGCTGAGCAAAGCTTCTATTTATTGTCTACCCAGGGCGACACATCCGAAAGTAAGTGTGGCGAGCTTACAGGGGGCAACCCCTATGATCACGAGTGTTTGGAACAAGTGGAGTGTGCAAAGTGCAAAAACAGAAAGGAAATTCTACTGCGTCACGGTTCATCACCATGAAACTAGTGCTGTAAACACAGGAGAATACCCCAGAATTTCTGCTATACTTGCTACTCCAAACTAAGTTTATTTCTTTGTTCATAAAAATCATCCACGTTTCTGCTTCATCACACTCTACCCATGAATGTGAGTGGATATAAGATTATATTAACAAGTCCTGAACAAAGTAGCATACACCTAATATACGTACTCTATATCCCTTCAGTAATCAGTGAGGGAAAAACACAAGAAAAGGGCCATTTCTGCAAATAAACCCCAATTAAAAACAAATCTAAACTTCTCTGAGGCGGTTAACAAGGACCTAACGGCAGGAACATGGTTCTCATCTGGCAGGTTTCATGCTGATCAAACAAAACACACACATCTCTTCTTCAGATAAGTGACTCCAAAATGAAAGATTCACACTCTGGATTTTGGCACCTGGGGTGAGGACACTCAAAGGACACTGAGAAACTCTTAAAACAACCTCAATATAAAATTAATTTTAATTCACGTAACTGACATATCCTACCTATTCCCTGCAGCCTCTTCGGGTGGGAAGTGGGGCCGTCAGGGCAGCATAACTGCCAGGAGGACGGAAACCACCCCGACACGACAGGCGGGAGACGGCTGCACATGCTGCGGAAACCAAAGAGCCAGCACGCGAGGGCTGGGCCAAGACCACTAGTTCCCGGGGCATTCCGGAACCCACAGTCACTACTGCACTGAAAAAGGGAAAACCCCGAGGCAGAAACGCCTCTACTAAGTCATTGGTGATTATATCAGTGGTTACCAGTCAAAGTTTGAAAACCCTTTACAAAAAGAATGTAATACATTATTTCCCCAGTTTATACATCTCTCAAAATACACAGATTTGGCAATCTGGTTTATTTCTTCCTGCTCAAAAGTCCAAAAAATCACAGCAGAACACAAGATAGCTTTTCATAAATGCTACAAGGATTAACAAAAAAGATCACTTTAAGAGTTACACCATTAAGTCAGGAAGCCCACTTTGATTGGGTCTGTGGATGCAAGGTTTCCTGTGGCCGAGACACACGGATACTTGTAGTGAAAGAATCCTGCTTATGCACTGCCGGGTACCCCTTTCTGACAACAGACGACTGTGGGACTTTGGGCACTGGGTGACTTAGTTATCGAAAGTCTGTGTTTCTTCTGACACTGCTCACCTGCACACACACACTTCCATCAGCCACGTGCATGGCTCAAGAGAAACACACCCTCCCACTAAGAGCCCAGCCATGGACAGTGTGTGGGCAGAAGGACCTGAGCTCCTCAGAAGCCTCCCTGGGCGGGACACGTCCAGGGCCCAGAGCCTATCACAGCGCAGGGCGGGTGCGGAGCCAATGGACACAGCTGCACTGGCCCTCCTGGGGCGAGGCTCCTGTCCTGTCCTTCTGCCCCAGAGAGGGCAGTGCAGGGCCCTCAACCCTGGAACGGCTGACTCTCCCCAGCCCTGAAGTCCAAGTTCGCATAGGCCCACTGCGGCCGCTCACTGCAGACTCCACCCAAGGCAGGGAGAAGAGGGTAAGTGCAGGGCAGGGTGCGCGCCATGCGGCTTAGCGGCGCGCCCAGGAAGCTCAAGCCTTCCGCTCCTGGGTCTCACCAGCAAGTTCAGGGTTGGCTCGGAGCCATGACACATTTTGACGTGAAACAGCCCCCGAACCCCAAGCAGCAGCCCTGGCTGTCCCTGCTCTCCCCCTCTTCCCACACGCTGTTTCTCAAACAGCAGAAGAAAAATCGACTACAGCTTAAAATTCTCCAGGCAGAGTTAGTGGTCCTTCGGGTTTACATTTTTTAACTATTTAAACCTCAAGTTTAAATAATCACAAACAGAACTTCAAAAAATACATTCTCCTAAACTATCGCACTGGATACAATGGTGTATGTCTGCCCAGCATGCTCTGGGAAAGACCCTTTGGGTTCATGAGAGAACCAACTGAAACACACTTTGAACCCTAGTATTTAATGGAAACTTGAACTACGATCTCAAAAAGAATATGAATTTATCCTGTAATATAAATAATTATTTGTACTCTGCACCGTACGTTCGGATTTTCGTATTTTGACTCTTCCTAGATAAGCTGTATCTGTACAGTGCACTTTACTATTTTTTCCTCATCACCCCCTTCCTAATACTTAGCTTCAATGACCCTCACAAGGCGCCAGGGTGGTTCTGACGACCATCCCCGTTTGACAAATGAGACTCTAGCCAAAGTGAAAGAGGAAGACATCTTTATATTGTCCTGTAAAACCACTGACTGTTCTTTTCCTACAACGTAAGGGATGCGAGGCCTCATTCCAGGCTTCTCTTAAAGCTAGCGGACCACTTCAGCAGTGAGCCAGTAACCAGGGAAGCAACTTCAGGGCTCCAGTTTAAAAACCTTACACCTAAGTACATCTAGGTTGGATGAAACCAGAAAGCACAAACCTGGACCTTATAAAATCTGATAAATCTTCTGTGATGACACTGTCATAATCACAGAGACCTTTCCACCGTCACTGGCAGCAGAATCATACCGTAAGATCTCTGAAAATTTCAAACATCTTTTCTTATGTATCCTCAGAGACAACTTTGGAAAGGTATCAACGATAACTTTGAATTTACTCTTTGTAACATTCACCCAAGTCAACTTACACTGTTCTATACACTTAAGTGAAAAGAAGAAACACAAAATCAGAGAGGAGGCCAAATCCTTTCTTCTGGCCAAACCACCTCAAGTATTTGGAGACCTGCACAAGTTTCTTTTCTTCTCTTTCCTCTCTAAGCTCAACACCAAAGCTTACAGCCCTTTTTCCTTCTTCTAATAAGAACGGTAACATGCACACCCGCTTCCCAGGAATTCCTGACCCTCTCAGCCGGCCTGGCATTCCAGTGTGATATTTACCTCCATCTGCACTGCAGAGGTATCTTCTCCCCAGAAAACAGAGGTCGGCAGTCACTGTGCAAGTGCCACGGGCATCTGCAAGGACAGCAGAGAAAGACCCGGCACGTGCCCCGTAGTGAGGCTAACCCAGCCCGTCGCGGCCCCTCCACAATCTGGGGGGGCAGGGTGTGTGAGGAGGGGCTGCAGCTGACTGCCACTGATTTCGCTTCCATCCCCCAAAGCTGCTGGTTTCCGACTTTAGTGATTTCTCCCTTAAGGAGATTTTCACCGGCCGTGGAACATTGCAATCTGTATGACTGCTCCCGACACACCACTTGGGAAATGGTGCGTGTTTCCATTATCTTGACTTTGCTTCCACTCTCCAGCAGGAAGCATTAATCCACAGCCAAGGTGCGTAACTCCTCAGCAGCTGGAGAGCCTCTTCACCATCAGAAGGAGACGGAGAGCCACAAAACTACACTGTGGTGGCCAATCAGCCCTTGGGCCGATCTCTGCGGTGATACAGCCCCTACCTCATAGGGAGCCGGTGCCAGAGAACCGTCACCTCCTTCCTGCTCTTACCCGCCGCGCTCCGGAACACCTCCCCTGCACCGGGCCTCCAAAAGACGCCGGTGTACACAGGAGACAGGGGTGTAACGCCAGGAGGCCCTAGAGAGCTCTGTGGGTCTGCAGCCCCCCACGTGCCCAGATCACTGTCCATGTAGACGCCGCACGTGCTGATAAAACGCATCACCAGTCAGCGTCAGCGCTGACCCCGGGAGACCCCGAACTCCAGAGAAGAACGAGCACACAGCACACGAAGTGGGAGTTGTCAGCAGCCCTTCCTCACCTACCCCCGAAAAGGGAGGAAGTGTCAACTACACGTGTGACACTAGGACGAACTCTCACCTCAGTGTCTTCAACATAACAAGGTAAAATTGTATTAATTTTACTTATCTACATCCCATATCCTTCCAAAAGGATTTAAGGCAGCTAATATACATAACCTGGAGTATGACGGGATGAGGTACCCTGAAAATGGTGAAAAGACCACAGTTCGGTACAAGCATCCTCATGGTTCAGTCCAAGCCCTGCAGGCAGCCCGCCACCCGCTGAACTGACTTCACCCAGGAGGACCTCACGTGGGCGGCGTGGTCACGGCCGTGCGTCTGTTGAGCAGCCGAGCAGCCAGTGCCCCTCACCTCAGCGCGACAGGCAGAGTGGAAAGAGGGTCACGAGTTATGAGTAGATTCAGGGAAAGGCGCATGGCACTGAGCAGGTGTGAAAGAGAGCTCACTGCATCCAGTGAATTTAGAGCTGGAAAGAACATCAGAGACTCCTGAATTCAACCCGTTTTACAGACGAGGGGATGAGGCCCAAACTGACCTGACTCGCCAAAGGGATGCCGTGAATTAGCTACAGGTCTGCAGGCAGAGCCCAGGGCCATGGACCCCAGGCCCACCGTTTCTTCCACAATCACTACGCCGACTGCAGGAGCGAACCAGGAGGGAGAGGAGAAGCATGCGGAAAAGACGATGACTCTAGTATCCGCAAAATGAGGGGGTCCCCTCGAGAACAGAAGTCGTTTACACTGATCATCCGGAAGGTACCAGCAGGAAGATGCATGAACACTCCCCAAACTTATTCTGATGAAGATGCGTCTATACTCCCAGCGCCTGACACCACTTCCAAAGCACAGAGTGACGGCCACAGGCGGTTCCCAGTCCTCGTCCTGCAGGCGTGCTCCTGCAGCCAGACTGCCCAGCTGTGAGGCCCAGTCACTCCCCCGAGGAGCGAGGGGCCCTGGACGCGATCTCCTCCTCTCTCTGGCCTACAGTTATCTTACCTACAGTGGTCCCCACTTTAGAGGGTCACTGTGAGAAATGACAAGGCGATGCAAGCAAACCCCCGACGGCCCGGTCACAGTCCTGACTCAGCATCGTTTCTGCGGCCCCAATTCGCTCCTTTTCTCACTCAACATGCGGGTGGAGTGCTCCAGGCACTGTCCTTGGTGCTGATGCAGGCTACAGGACTCAGCCTGCATCCTGACAGGCCCCTGCCCAGAGGAAGCGCAGGCTACAGAGAAAGACGCAGGAGCACAAGCACAGAGAGGGGAGGGTCAGGAGGTGGTGACTGCTATGATGAGATAAGATTGGGTAAAATGACAGAAAGGCGTGAGTGGGGTTGGAGCAGTGATCATTTCGGAGACAATGGTTGGAAGGACCTCTCTGAGGAGGGGGCACTGAACCCAGAGGAGCTGAGTGCTGCAGGTCACGGGGCAGCCCCTCCAGGCCAAGTCGGGACCTGTGTCCCCACAGGGCGAAACCGGGGAGTCAGGCCCGGAAGGGTCTGGGGGGTACGTTACACCAGCCCCCTCACTGCCTTATTTACAGCCACGCAAAGTACCACATTCCAGAGACCCTGCCATCAGCACAACGAGAAATGTCACCTCCTTTTCAGGAATGGAGACCTGATCTACAGAAACAGGTGACTTTCCAGTGACCCTACGGCCACCTCGGGGAAGGTGAGCGCAAGAGACCCACCGTGCGCTAGCTGACCTTGCTTGCTGCGATGCAGATGTGGGAGCCGTCTACCCCACGCCCCACCCCCGCTCCAGAGCAGGAGAGGTTGGGGGTCCCTGAGGACAGGAGCCCCACACCTCTGCCTGTCAGCACAGCTGCGACTCCAGGGCACTGGGACTGTGTGGCGTGCCTGGACACTCCCTTCTGGCCAGCAGCAGCCGATGGTCAGAGCTCCTGGGAGCCCCTCTCCTGGAACCGCTCTCGGCACAAACAATAAGCCAAAAGGAAAGCACGCAAGTGAACACGAAACACCGACTGCCTCATGTCTGACCACAGACAGTGTCTTTCACCTCCACAGATCCACCAGACTTAAATCTCCAAAACTCATATTCCCTATCTAATAATGAAACTTTGACACCACCGAGGATACTTAAAAGAACAGGCACGACAACCCCACGTGCTGATGAGGATGCCGAGACTGGACCAGCACACACGGCTGGCACGACCCCTCTGGAGCAAAGCGCGGCCGTTTCCACCAAACTAAACACTGTGCCGCGTGGCCCAGCAGCTGCCCCCAGGCACCTGGCTAGGGGAGTGGAGACCTAGGTGAGCAGGGTACTGTTCAGAGGCTCTCTACGCACAACAGCCCGGAGCCGGGGACCCAGATGCTCCACAGGGGAACACTTACACGGACTGTGTCCACCCCACCCGGAGTCCTACTCAGAGTAAGAAGGAAGGAGGGACGATGATGCAGAAGCCGCCATCAGATGCACACGGCGTGACTCCACGTGCAGCATGCTCTCCCGGTGACGGCACACCGGGTGGCGCGGGCTCACGGCGGCCCGGGATGAAGGGCGGGGCGTGGTGGGGCGGCGGTGGCCGCAACAAGGTGGCCTGAGCGATCCTGGTTCTGTGCCCCGACCGTGGTGATGACTACACAGACTGACACACGTGATGAGATGCAGGGAGCTCAGGGCACACACAGGCGTGGGTGCGGAACACGTGAACCTGCGTGGGGCTGTGGGCTGCCTCGATGGCGGTGGTGCAGGGTCCCCGCTGGGGGAGACGGGCGGGCACGCAGGGTCTCTCTGAGCTGTTGCGATAACCGCACCTGCAGCCACAGGTGAAAAGGTCAAAGACACAGAGCGATGCAACGGATAACAAAAAAGACTTCAAGAAGCACTTTGAACAGGAGCAGCAAGTCGGGAGCAACGGCGTTCCGAGGACACTCCGAGGAGGACGGGTCTAGACACCGACACTCACCTCCCAGCATGCTCCCTTTCACCGGCGAGAGTGCGGGCGCGCTGCATCCACCTCCCGACGATGCCCGTGGGCGGGCGCGGCCTGCTCCCCCACGACGGCAGCTTTGATGGAGCATTTGGGCCCAGGTGGGGAGCGGGGAGCGGACGATGGCCCCTCCCTTAGCCCCTCGTCCCCTCATCCCCTCGTCCACAGGGGCAGGCCCCCTCCCGGCGCTCACCCCTCTCTGCACTCGCCAAAGGCATGGACGCCGCCTGTATATGCCGGCCTCGCCCGAAATGACTGCCGGTCTGCACTGTCTCACTCACCCGTTCCCCAGTGCCGGGGTAGCTCCTGGAACAGACACACGTGCACGCACATATGTGCACACACTCTTGCACTCACACACACACGTGCAAACGTTTGCTGGGGAAGCAGGGCTGCCACCTGAGACGTGGGCTCCGAACAGCTCTGTGTGGTGTGCAGCGCTGTTCTGCTAGTTTCTCAGGGGGCAGGACAACCCCTTCTGTGCGGATGGCCGGCCTCCCGGGAAAAAGCAACAAGCCCGACCTGGCGCCTGCTAACCACCTCCACACACAGACCGACAGACGGAGGCCCCCCAGGGCCCTGGCCACGCAGGCCCCCAGCTCTGCTCCCCCCGCCCTCCCCACCTCCAAACGCAGCTGACGGTGGGGACCAGGATAAGTCCCGGCTCCAAACATCACCTCCTCAGAGACTCCGTCATCAATTCCTCTAGTAAAAATTAGGGACTCTCTCCTCGGGGGGCCCACGGCACACGGTTCATAATGACTCCAGCGTGGTTCCCACCTGCCCTGGGTCTCGGTTAGATGTTTACACCACGGCCTCCCCGAGAGACCGTGACTCCTCGAGGCCACGTCCCCTGACCCATCACCCTGGGTCCCTGGAGCCTGGCAGGCGTGTGCAGCAGGTGCTTAATAAATACCTTCTGGATTAAACTTGTTTATTTGGTAGGGGTGACTAAGAAGTGACTACACGGAGGCTTTTTCTCATGTGCATGCACACACACGCACATGCACGCACAAGCACACGCACGCATGCGCATGTGGGAGTGGGACCGTATTAAGTAAAACAATTACCGTTGTAACCGTAAACACCCATAACAAGAGTACGTTCCCACGGCCCCTTCTAGAAAGCACGGCTTCCTGAGTTTGCCAAGGCTTCGGCGACTCGACAAGTGAGCCCTAAGTGGTGTGAGGAGGATCCGTGCGTTCCCATGGGGGGCACAGCAATCCCGCCACCGCCGCACGCAGGCAGCCAGGGGCCTGGGAGCCCTAAGGGATGGTGGTGGCGTCCCTCCGTCCTGAGACTGCACAGGACATTTGGGGAAATAAATGCAGGACAAAGCCTCGGAGGGCTGGGGGCACAGCGCGACCTGCACACGGGGCGTCCACACTTGGTCCACAGAAGAAGACATCATAAGCCTTCAACCCAAGGTAACAAGTAAGTTAATTTATGCATAGGATTGCTGAGTGAAGGTGTGTTTATGAGGTAAAAAGCAATGCAGCGCTTAAGTACTGTACGGCACCTGACTGCCATCCTCCTGGCAGGTACCAGGCAAGACTGACTTTAGAAGAAAAGGATCTAGATGCAGCTTTTCTCAGTACGTGTGCAGCAGGGTGTCCACAGATTTGTCTCATCTGGGAAACAACTGACACTTAAGAGAGAGCGGAAGCAAGCAATTTATGCCATCTTCTTCAGAGAGCAGAGAGGCCTCTGTGGTGGGCGCCTGCCTCCAAGCCTGCCAGGGCACACAGGGGCGGGACCTACCAGGAGGTGCTGCCATGGGCCGCGGGGCCCAGGTGACAGAGCAGCTCCAGGGCGTGTGCAGGGCTCGCTGCATCCTCTGGGGACTCGTGGCCGCCCGGCTCCAGCTCCGCTGGCATCCTCCACACCGCGGCGCACGTCACGACTTTGCCGTCTGCAGCTGAGGGACAAGGGAGACGTGAGCAGAGCGTGGCCACCCACCCTGCAGACGGCGCCCGCACACGCAGCCCCGGGCCCGCACCCCTGCCCCTCGAAACGCCGACCAGGCGGGCGGCTCCAGCCCCTGCTCCCCTGCACTGTTCCAACACATCATCCTGCTTTAGAAGAAAATTTAATTTCCTCAAAATCGATTTCCTCCTGTTCTTCTTCAACAGTTCTTCAAAAAAGGGAGTGAAATGAAGGTGGGGCGCAGCTAAAGATATAATCACCACGGGTGCAGCTGGGGTCTAAGAGCGGCATTAACTGGATTTTCCCTGAAAGCTCTGTGAGAGCACCTTGCACAGGGGCTGAGTGCCCTGCACACGCTGCATTCACACGTACGTGCTAAATGGTGTCAGGGCTGGCGCAGGCCCCTGTCCACTGAGGGGATGAGTGCGGGCCGGATGCCACAGGCTAAGCCCTGGTGGAGAGCAGTCTGGCACCCAATGGTGACGCAAAGCCACTTTGTGGACAGGGGCACTGAGCACAGACAAGAGAGGCGGGTCACCTCTTTTCAGGAACCTGTCTGGCTCTAGGTCTCTGCCCTCTAAACAACTTTTTTTTTTTTTTTTTAAAACAATTTTTCAGTAAGTCACAAAATAAGATGAAAAGACAAAACAAAAAGAAACAGATTTAATATTATGTGATTAAAAACTGAATCATAGGGCCTCCCTGGTGGCGCAAGTGGTTGAGAGTCCGCCTGCCGATGCAGGGGATACGGGTTCGTGCCCCGGTCTGGGAGGATCCCATATGCCGCGGAGCGGCTGGGCCCGTGAGCCATGGCCGCTGAGCCTGCGCGTCCGGAGCCTGCGCGTCCGGAGCCTGTGCTCCGCAACGGGGGAGGCCACAACAGTGAGAGGCCCGCATACCGCAAAAAAACAACAACAACAACAACAAAAAAAAACTGAATCATAAATTCCTAAATGTAAACCCTTTCAAAATTTGCTTTCCATTTAGTTCTAAACCGCATATGTGCTAAACACCTTCCCCTTTAAAAAATGGTCTTTAATAAATGATAATAAAACAATGAACAGGCTTCAGCATTAAATCGTCAATTGGTATCATGTGAAGAATATGAAAGAATTGTAGAAAAAGAAAGAATACCCCAAGAAATAAGAAAAAAAAAAACAAAGGACCTTAGAGTACATTTGAAAACGTCCCACTTCTTATTAGATACATGGTCCTCCAATCTAAACACCAACTAATGAAGCAAGAAATACAGCAGTGAACACAACGGGCAAAATGCCTGGCTCCCCAGGTACTGTCATCATAATACCATTATTACCCACGATCAAATCGTCAGTAGAAGGATCAGGATTTCAACCAGGGCTTCCTGATCCCAATCTCAGTGCTCAGTCCACATACTTCACTGGGTCTGAGAGAGTATGGAATTGCAGCTTAAAGCAAAAAGAATCATGTATACTACATGAAATTTAATGTTAACACATCCACCTTGAACCATGAAAAAGTAGTTCAGGACAGCTTCTGTCTACGAGAGAAATTGATTTTTTTGCTGAGATTTTCAATTCCACAGTCTTGCTGTAGAGCCCATGGGATTGGCAGTGGAACTCCTGAAACAGGAGAAGAACTAACTGAAGAGAGCTGGCAACTTTAATAAGCTGGAAAGAATAAGCAAATGTCCGAAACATTCACCCAGTAGAGGCACAGATTATACTAATCTCCTTAAACGACAGAAAAAGAAATTTCTAATCTGAAAAGTGATGGGACTTGATAACACGAGAACTGAACTGTGGCTGCAGTGCACAACATGACAGAAGATGACACAGCAAAAATAGCTACTGTGCGGGAAGCAACTAGTGTGCAGGAAACAACTAGTGTGCGGGAAGCAGCTAGTGTGCGGGAAGCAGCTAGTGTGCGGGAAACTAGTGTGCGGGAGAAGCAACTAGTGGTGGATTTCCCACTGAACGGCTCCTTCTTCTGAGAATTCTGTGCATGTGTCAGGAAAGTAACTCCTCCTGTAGCTGCCTGCTCACCCAGCAAACATAACTGCCGGGGGGTGAACAGTTAAATGCTTTCCTCTTGAGAAGAGGAATGAGACGAGAATGCTTTGTGCTACCACCTGTAGCTAACGTTACACCAGAGGTCCTAACTATTTCAGTATGGCAAGAAACAAAATAAAGATATGAGAACGTGAAAAGAATAAAAATCCTGTTACTTGCTAATGATTATCTGTATCGAAAACTTAAGAGAATTTACACGTATAGACGTTAGAAATAAAACAGGGAATTTAGCAAAATTGCTAGACACAAGGGTGATATATAAAATTCGATTGGTATCTATAGATTAACAACAAAAATTTTAAAGACAATATTTGAAAACCTATTAACAATAGAATTAAAAAATGAAATATCCAATAATATCTCAAACTAAAGAGGTGCCAAATGAAGCATACTGCTGAGAGAAAGCAAAGGCCTCAGTAAATGGAGGGGCATACCATGTTCAAGGATGGGAAGCTTCACTTCTGTAAAGAGCCCTTGAACCCCAAAGTTCTAGATGGCTTTTTTTTTTCTTTTTTGGTAGAAATCAACAACCTGATTCTGAAGTCCTAAAACTTACATGGAAACGTGAACTGCCCAGATGGCCAAGACAGTCATGCAGAAGAACAAAACTGGATGGTTTACAATCTGATATTAATTTACTGCTGATACACAGATAGATAAATAGCCCAGAGAAAGAAAATGGAATCCAGAAATAGAACTTACAGATATGGTCGCCCGATTTACAACAAAATGCCATTCACTGCAGTGGACAAAGGATGGTCTTTTCAATAAACGATGCTGGATCAATTTTATCAATGTAGCCACATGAAAAAAACGAGCTGTATTCTACCTCACAACACACCCAAAAACTACCTCCAGATAGACTGAAGATCAAAATGAGAAAGACAAAATCATACAAATGTTTTCTAGACTATATAATAGAATATCCTCATAACTCTTCAATAAGCAAAGATTTCTTAATCAGGGCAGAAAAACCACTAAACACAAAGGAAAAGACCAATAACAGACTACTTTATAATTAAGAAGTTCTATTCACCAAAAGACATTGGACTTCATCAAAATTAAAAAGTGCTGCTCTTGGAAAGACACTGCTTTAAAAATGAAGCAAAACTTGGAGAAAATATTCAGAATAAATATGTCTGTATCCAGATAAAGGACTTGATACAAGAATATATAAAGAACTCCTACAACTTAATGATAAGACAAATAACCCAGTTTTTAAAAGTGGGCAGAAGACTGAATCAGACATTTCACAAAAGAAAACATATGAACGGTCAACAAGCACCAGAAAAGATGCTCAACATCAACAGTAACTGGAGAAATGCAAAGCAAAACCAAAATGAGATACACTACATACATGCCAGAACGGCTAAAATTTAATGTAAAAATGATCAACACCACCAAGTATTGGCAAAGATGTGGAGCAATCAGATCCCTCAAAGGATTGTGGGAAACAGTGTAAAATAATTCAAACACTTTGGTGGTTGGACATCCACATACCGGGTGACCAGCAATTCCACTCTCAGGAGAGGCTGTCACAACGCGTGGCCTGTTGGTAACGGGCTTTGTGGCCGCTCTCTGACTCCAGCAGTTAAACCTGGCCCCAAAGCAAGAGTGGCCTGGTGATGGTATGTATGTAACTGCCAGAAGCCAGGGGCCAGCAATTAGCCTAATGACCAACAGGCCAGGTTACCAGCCAAGGAAGGCCAACTGGCTGATAGACAACAGGAGACGGTGCTGCAAGGGGCAAAACAGATGGCCCTCCGACCCAGCCCTGGCTGCCCGTACACGCAGGCAGGAGTCCACACAACTGCAGAAGGAAACAAGAGTGAGTGAGCAGGGGGCTGAGGGGAGTAACCCCACTAAAAGTCGTGTCCTTTACCCAGGCCTGGTCTGAGCCAGTTTCAGACACGGCACCCACTGTCGGAAATATGGCCGGATGCCCAGCAGTCAGAACCCCGCAACACCAGGGCAGGTGTGTACTGAGACGATTCCCCAAGTCTTCGCCCAGGGACCTCGTGCTGCTTACTTGGTGATCACACACCAGGCACAGGGCCACACCCTGGCAGTTCAAGGTCCACTGAACCGAAAGCGTCCCATTGTCCCCCTGTTAGACTGAGGACATTTGGGGGCCAGGCAATGAATGGACAAAGACAGGTCACGGCAGACCCAATGGGCCTGAAGACCCGCCCGGACATACGTCATTTCCATGGGCCTGACATGGCAGCGGGTAGAACACCCACCCCGCCGTGGCCTGTGCGGTCAGGGGGTGGAAGCCTCAGAAAGTGCCCTCCCACCCCACCAAAGGGCGGCAGCGATGTGCGCCGACTTTAAGGACCAGGGCGTGGAGCGCCAGGGCCCTGTTTAATCCGCTCTCTGGCCTCTGCAGAAAGCCCGTGGGCCCTGGCGGGCAAGCGCAGACGGCCATCAGCCCAGCGACGGGGGAGCCCTACCTGCTCACAGCTTCCCTCGGCCTCAGGGACAGGACCTGTGGACGCTGCCCCCGAACGTTCTCTCCTGCCCCAGAGAACAAAGAGGCCTGGGAACCACCTGCGCCTCTGTGAGGAGGATCCTGGGTGTGTTTCGCCAGAGCTGCGCTGGTGCCCCGCTCGCTCCACCCTCCACGCCTGGGAATGCTGGGCCCGCCCAGCCACAAGGGGATGCGGCGGCCGCCTGCTGCCGGTAGGGTAAGGGCCAGAGGGCTGTCAGCAAGGTTGGGCTGGGATGCACGTTTGGGGGACCTGCTGGTGTGGAAGATGGTGGAAGAAACGGTAGAGCATCGGCTTCACGGAGGGACCCCAGGCTTCCAACAAGTCACATGCCTTTTGAAAAACTGCTCCGACCGTGTTTCTGGGCCCTGATGCATGGATCGCAGGACACCAACTGACCGAGCATCACTCCTGCAAGAGCTCAGTCGTACCCACCAGGGCACAGAGCCAGGCAGGCCCAGAGGGCACAGACCACAGAACACACATCCCCCACCAGCGCCCGCCTGTGCCCACACGGATGGCCAATTGGCTGCAGGGGGAGAAAGAGCCTGAGCAGGGTTTACAAAAGGGTGGGCTTGGGCAAGCACAGCCCACTATGGGCAGTGGCTACAAAGCAGCTGCACTCAGGGTGGCTGGGAAAACGATGGCAGTGGGGGTGGGGGTGGGGGGCGACACACAGAGCTGCAAGAGCCGCCCTGCCCCTCCTCTCTGTGTGCACCCGAGGCTGGAGGCCAACCGGTCAGAGGCCCAGAAGAGAAGGACTGGAAGACTCTGAGGCACGGAGCCGAGTCCGACACAGACGCTGCCCACGAGGATGCAAAACACGATCAAATGGTTAAGTAATACAAGGTCAAGATCGGCAAGTGCTTTGAGAGATCCAGGTGAGGTGCTAAAGGAAGGAGACGCCTTCCCTGAGGGGGGAGGGCCAAAGGAAGGGGTGCTGGGAACAGGAGCTACTTGACCTCAGCCCCAAGGAGGGTTTGGGCACACGGAAATGGACACAGAGGCGTTCTGAAGCAGGATTAAGGGCCCAGGGGCCTTGGAGGATGGAGAATGGCCAACGGTTCTACTTAAGATACGGTAAAGGTGAATTAAAGCTGGGAGAAAGGAGGTTTGAAGCCCTCTGAGGACCAGACCGGGAAGGGCCTTGAGGACAGGTGAGGAGTGTGGAGGATCTGCTCCAGATACCGGGTGGAGGCTGGCAGTTCTGAATCGGGACACAAGCGCCTGGCAGAAAGTAGGAATTCAATCAGTGCAAGGTACAAGGCGAGTCCGAAGTCCCTCACTGGAAAAGGTACAGAGTAGAAGTTATCTTGAGGAAGACCAGAAAGTTACCGAGTTCGGTGCCCACGGGAGGTGCCTGCCAACGTCACCTACCCTAGAAATGGGCAAACCTGCAAAACACGCTGCATCAGCGTGTGCCTTTCATCTTAGGAATACGGTAGGCATTATCAGAAACTCTCCAAATGCTCAGAGGCAGATGAAATGGAAGGTAAACAGTACTAAATGAGAAACGCTGGAGGTATACCCATCGAGACATGCAAATTGGCTCTGAAACTCTAAGGATTTCCATATCTATATGAATCTCAACAGCATTCAGCACACATCCACCAGCTATCAAAGAAACTAAGGTGGTTTTAAGAAGGAAAACCCTATCTTTAGAAGGAAAATGCTGTAATACCCACTGAGGCATTCTTCTTTTATCTCTGTTTTCAAAGCTATCCTGAAGTTAGGACCTGCAGTGTAACTGCCTGAACGACTGCTCCAGTGACCAGGAGCCCCCAGAGGGCACGGCCTGCCTCCAGACAAGCCCAGCCTTCACACAGCAGATTCAGACCATAGGACATCCGAGGGAAGGGAACTCCGCACCATGCCTCTGCATCCTACAGATTAGGAAACCGAGGCCTCCGGGACCTAACTGCCCACCCCTGGCTCACACGGCTCATAAGCACCAGAGTCAGAAATAAGATGAAGCCTCGGGCTTCCCTGGTGGCACAGTGGTTGAGAGTCCTCCTGCCGATGCAGGGGATACGGGTTCGTGCCCCGGTCTGGGAAGATCCCACATGCCGCGGAGCGGCTGGGCCCGTGAGCCATGGCCGCTGAGCCTGCGCGTCCAGAGCCTGTGCTCCGCAACGGGAGAGGCCACGTCAGTGAGAGGCCCGCGTACCGCAAAAAAAAAAAAAAAAACAGATGAAGCCTCCTGGGTCCAGAACAGCCCACCGCTCTGAAAGGGAAAACACGAGCCTTGCCTTAAAGGCCAATTTGATGCCAGTCTATCTTTTACAGGTAACACACACAAGCTAAAGGCACTTAGTGAGATAAAAAGATAATCGGGCAAACGAGTGGAAAAGCCGCACTTGAGGCTGCAAGTGTGCCCACGCAGTGTGCGGACTGCTGCAGGGATGTCGAGTCCAGGGCTTGGGGGCTCAGAGGAGATCAGAGCCTTTGTAAGCCTCAGCAGCCACGCCGGTCGGCTCGGCTAAAGGGCTAGTGGTGCCAGGCTGGGGACACAGTACGACCCCCAGATGGAGGGGAGGGGCTGCCACAGGTGCTGCAGCGCAGAATCCCAGGCTATCTTGAGAGACTTCAGCCGGCTCTGAGTCTGACACAGCTTGGGCAGGGTGAATGAGGCCGAATCCAGCTCCACTAAGCAACCCAGCAACCGCCCGACCAGGCGTAACTCGGCCTGCCCGCCAGTGAGCCCGGAGACGCGCCCCAAGGCCCACCTGTAACAACCTCAGCCTTCTAGGTGGTTGAGGAGAGCGTCCTGCGTGAACTACACCGCCCGGCGCAGGAAGGAGCCTGCAGTGAGGAACAAAGGAGAGAGAGGTGCCTCACCCCAGCACCAGAGACGCCATCGCAGGGACAGGATGGGGTGGGCGGCTGGCCGTGAGCTCCACAGACGGGGTGGGCCCAGGCAGGAAGCACGCTAGCCCGGGGGCTCTGGCCTCGGAGAAAAGAGAGAGATCTGGGCGGGTCCTCAAGCGCCCCTGACCTGTGTGACCAGCAGACTCGGGTCTGGGTGGAGCCTGCCCTGAGTCCCCATGGTGAAGAGTCACAGCCTCTCACTCGGTTCCTGAGACAGTTCACAGACCAGGGCCCCTGCTTTTAGGGAAACCCAGGTCCCCCTGGGGAAGGACCCGATAGAACTGCCACAAGAATATACTGTGCGTTTTCCTCAAAGCCTTCCCCCCAAAGAAGCCAGGCGCTTTCCGGGACAGCTGTGCCACGAGGAGAGGGCCCCGTGAGAGCTGACGGAGCCCCCGGGCTCAGCACACCCCCCGTCTAGCCGTCAGACCTACGGGGTGGCGGCCAAGGCCCCCCCGCAAAGGGCCAGTGGGGCCAGCGGGCCCAGCTCCTGAAGGTGTACTGGGGAAGGCAGGGGGCAGGACCCCCCCACAGCACCCACCCCAGGGGCAGCGGCGCCAGTGGGGAGATGTCCCCACCCATCAAAACAGGAGGCAGAGGCAGCATCGCACACGGGCGTCGGAGAGCCCAGATGGCCCTGACCTGGGAAAGAGCTGGCACACTGAGCGCGCTCCCGGCCACAGCAAACCCACAGGGCACCTGCGAGGAGGCGGCAGATTCCAGGGCGGTGGCAGTGGATTGTCACAAAGCCCATCGGGCAGGTGACGCCAACTGCAGCCACGATTCCGGTGTGCTGCCGTCACGGAGGCAAGACAACGCAGCCTCGGCTTCAGACTCGGGTATCGATGGAGGGTTTCTGCTCACAAGGCAGCTTGGAAGGGTCACCAGCAGCCAGGCCCCATCGCCAGCGGAGACAACGGCTCCCGGCCCCGGCACGGCCGCACCTGCTCTCGGGTCCTGAACCCACCGGAACCTCCTCCGGGGTGTGCACGCCCTGCCTGCCGGCCTAGTTGGGCCCGCCGCCTGTTTCTGCATGGCCCACGGGCTGAGGATGGGTTTGCATTTTAAAAGGGACACAAAGGGAGACAGGAAGAGCCTGAGAAAGGGTCCGCACGGCCCACAAAGCTGGAAGGGGTACTACCGTGCCCCCATCTCAGCTCTGTAGGCACCGGCCACAGCCTGCTCTGCGACAAACACGCAGCTCCTCGGGCACCCTCCTGTCGGCCTGCCCGGTCGGGGGTCTGGGAGCACTGCAGGAGCAAGGCTTCTGCAAGGGGTCCTGTGAGTGGCGTGGTGTCAGGGTGTCCAGGAAGCTCGACCCCGAGTGGGCCAGAACCCTCATCCCCCTGGGGCCCTGCTGTCTCCGCCTGGCAATGACCTTTCCACGGCCTCCCAGCCCAGAGCCCTGGCGGCCCACCCAGCTCTGGAAGGCCTCACACCCAGGCCAGCCTTCTGGTTCCTCCCTCAGGCCCCTGTGTGGCCCCTGCACCAGCCAGGACGGAACCAAGTGAGCACAAAGGCGCAGGTTCCCACTCACGGTCCTCGCCCCAGAGCTCCAGCACAGCCCTGCCCTCCCGGCTCTGCTGGGACCACCCGCCCCATTACTCCTGAGACCGCCAGAGACATTCACACCCGTGGCCCCAGCGCTGTCCAGACTCCCCCAGTCTCTCTGGCAGGCCCTGCGGGCGGCACTGGGGTGACCGCCGCCAGCCTCCTCCAAGTGACCGCAGGAACGCGCCCAGGCCACCTGCCTCTCGCCCTGCAGCCCCTGCCCACAGACCGCACACCGGCGCCCGGCAGGGAGCAGGTCGGCCAGGCGCCCCCTCCCTGACCGCCGACCCTGCGGCTCGGCCGGGCTGCTCCGGCAGGGGCCTCTCCCTGCCCACCTGTAAGGGGGCACCGGTTCTCCCTCCAGCGGGCCAGCTTCAGACCACGGAGAGTCAGCCCGTCTGGGAAACCCGACTTGCACAGACTCGGCTCCTTCCAGGGACTGCGTGCCCCAAAGCTGTGGCTGTGTGCCCAGGCCAGCGCCCTAAGAACTGCCGGCACAAGGGGTCCTTGGGTTTAACCTTGACCCCTGACTGCAAACGCTCTGCCGTCAGAACCTACGGAGGGTCAGGGTCGTGGCTGTGGCGCAGGCTCCCGGCAGGGGTGCGCTCTGATGGGCTGGGGACAGCGCCAGCTGGCCGCGCGATGCCGTTGCCCAGGGAACGGCCACTGAAGCGTGTGCCCCTCCGCAGGCGCGGGAGCCCAGCTGGTGCCCATTACTGCTCTCGGGGTGGTGGGCTGGAGCCAGCTCCAGAAGCCTGATCCTCCCCACTGACAAGCAGGCTTATCTGGCGGCCTGGCTAATGAGCACAGCATCCCTCACCCACCCGACAAAGTGCGGAGCGGAGAGAAGGAAGCATCTCAGGGATGCGCTCTTAGGAAACAATCCCCGCTGACCAGCAGTGAGAGCAAAGGATGATCCTTTTTCCTCTTTCTTATTGTAAATGTTCCTCTTTCCTCTCTTTATTCTACTTAAAATGGCTCAAAATGCAGGAAGTGAAGCGGGGGATTCTGAAACACAAAAGTAAAAGACTCAATTTAAAACATGTCTGCCTGATCATCAATCTTTTTCAAATGAACTGGCCACTATTTGGAAATTCTGGATCTTTCCACGAAACACACACACACAAAAGCTGCTTGGGAGGCTTGACATCTTACACATTTACAGCACTTTCCATGGGACAATCTCCAAGCGCTCACATCTTTACAAATCCCGAAGGCGGCTGAAGTTGGTCTAACTGTGCCATTTTCATTTGCTGGAAAGCTCCTGAAGGGGAGGGCTGGGAAGCAAGTGGGTGGCGGATGTGTACGCAGTGGACCCCCGATAACGTTCCCTCCTGGCACCTGACCGGCACCCCACAGCCCAGCTGCTGGACGAGGGGTAACGCGACAGGGAAACAAACGGCCGGAGCTGACAGACCCCAGTCCGCCGACACGGTCTTGGGCAACGGGTCTGCACGCTCCCGCCTCAGCCCTTGCTCTTCCTCCGCCTCGCCGCCCCGTGCCCGAGGGTCGGTCATCCGCCACAGCTCCTTCCTGCCCCGCCTGCCCGCTTCCTCCACCCCGTCCTCCTCCCCCTCCCCTCCTCTCCCTCCCCCTCTCCCTCCTCCTCCTCGGTTTCCCAGCTTCCCCTTCCCCCGCTCCTCGGCGTGTGGCATCTTCAATCAGTGCTGCACATGGGAAGTTGGTTCCTTCCCTGGAGCATCCTTCGTGGCTGGGGGAGCCACCACGAATGGTGAGTAAAAGCAATGCCTGCCACCTCTGGGCGGGAGCTCTGTCCCCTGTACTGCAGGTGACACAGGTGGTGGCTTCCCTCGGCCTCGGCAGCAGGATGAGGAGACAGGAGCAGGGCCCAGCCAGCCTGCAGGGACATTCGCCGGAGCACAGGCGGCAGGAGGGAAACAGAGGCAGCAAAGGGGGCGGGGGATGCAGCGGGACTGGAGGGCAGGAGCCCCTGCAACTCACCCATGGAAGGACCAAGGAGCTGTGAAGGCCGTGGGAAAATACCCAGCAACCCAGCGCTGCTTCCAGAAGAAAAGCTCAAACAAGAACAAAAGACGAGTATGTACAGATTTTCAATACAGCTTTGTTTATAAGAGAAAAACATTGAAAATATATGTCCACCAAAGGAGAACTGGTTACATACAAGAGACACTTCATACCACCACTGAAAATGACCGATAGGTGCACCCGCTCTCAGCTCCCTCACCCTTGAACCCAGTGCCCTGGCACCAGAAAGCCAAGCAGCGACGTTGAGAGCCCATGCAGATGTTGCAGCCGCTGCTGCTCAGTGTTCCCGGCCAAGGGCCAGTGTCAGCCGCTGCACCTGGGAGCAGATGGGCCTCGCGAGGACCCCGGCTCCATCCCTCCAGAAGCTCCGGCGAACCTCAGGGCACGTCATAACTGCTGTCACCAGGCACACCTGTGTGTGAAGTCCACGTGCACCACTGACCCTGAAAACACCTCACCTGACACAGTTTCCACTCATCTCCACGGCAGAGCTGGACCTCAGAAAGCCCCAGGACGGGCGCACAGGAGAAGGATGGTCCAGGAGGCCTTCCTGCCGGGGGTGTCCTGGGAACGTGGGAACACCAGGTGAGGGTCTGGAGCTCAGGTCTGGAGCTGCCGTGGCTGTCAAGCTTCCAGGCGTGTCCTCTGAGAGGTCTTGTACTTTCACCTCATGGAGTGGGAAGCCCATTCGTCAGCGCACAGAAAAGGCAGTGTGCTCTGGAGGGCAGGGGTGCCCTGCATCGCCTCGCAGCCCCCAGGGCCCCTCGCAGGGCACAGGCAACACGTCCGTGTGCCCAGAAGCCCCACGGCAGGTCACCCATCTCACGTGCAGAGAGGAAACCAAAGCCCAGAGAGGGGTAGCCAGCCCAGGACACGGCCGAGGACACGGCAGCAGGGAGGAGCAGACGGACCGCAGGCCTGACTCCAGAGCAAAGCTGCCGACACCAGGCACTGGGCCTGCTGAAGAGACACAGAGATGCTTCCACGAAACAAAGCTCCACGTGGGTGGGGTGTCTAGGTAACGCCTGTCCTCCCAACACAAGAGCCTTGCCCGGCACATGGCATGCACTCGACAGTACTTGCTGGGTGCATGGACCGAGGGATGGACGGGTGGACACGTGCTCTGGTGCTCGTCCAGCGTGCGATCCACCCACCCATTCACTGCGTGCCCAGCATTAGCCAGGCTCTCTGGCTTCCTAAGAGGAAAAGAAGACCAGGAAGGCCCTTCCCGCAGGGACCAGCTCCAGTCCGTCTCCTGCTCATGCCGGCTGTATCCACCTGCCCCAGCCTTGACGTTCCACATTAGCTGCCCCCTCAGGGCCACTCCTGAGGCTGTTAGTGTCCTTTTCCCCAGGAGTTGTTCCTGTGAAATGCTGGACACACAGTCTGTGAAGTTTAAGGACAGGACCTCGCTGGCTCCTAGAAGACCAGCAGCGACCCCACCCAGGCTCTCTAACGCACTGGGGCTGTCCCCCCACCACCTACAATGTGGGTTAGAGAGAGGATCTTGGGAGGTGAGTCTGGACAGGGAGGGGCCGGTGCTGGAGGAAAGGGAGTCCGCAGGAGGAGCGGGCCACGCGTGACCCGCTTCCCTCGCTGGAAACCAGGGATGTTCTTTTCCAAATACTCTCCTACTTCAACTAAGGGACACAGAGGTCCTCTCAACTACAGACCACTATCTCATCCCAAAACAGAAAAGGAAGTCAAACACTGAATTTGAAGCAGATCTGGGGGCCCTTTAGTAGTTTCAGAAATTTTCATTAATGTTACCCAACTCCTCCAAAAGTTACCATGGGATAAACAGAGAGATGACCATAAAACACCAGATGTTACAGCTGAAAAAAGGTTTTCCATCATTGGTCTGCTAGGGTGTTTGGAAAGTTCTTTTGCTTCTCTGACTGGCAGTATTGAGCAAATTACAGTCATTAATGATGCAGGACCACTACTATAAAAAACAAGACAATTACAAAGCCAGGCCATTGCTGTGGTCCTCATAAGAACACGTGCTGACTGGAGTCATCGCTGGGCAACAGGACCTGCCTCCCCTCCCCTCCCTCCCTCGGGCTCCTCAAGGGTCGCTCCTGGACCTGTCAGCCAGTGCCGGGGTGGCAGACACTTGACTCGAGTCCCAAGGCGCAGATCCCAGTGGACAGGACCGATCCTTCACCATCTCAGAGAAAAGCTTCCACTGAAGACAGGGTCAGATGCTGCTGGATGGCGGAGACACACCCACCTTGGGAGCCCGACCTCTAAAAACAGACACATCTTGGGCTTCCCTGGTGGCGCAGTGGTTGGGAGTCCGCCTGCCATTGCAGGGGACGGGGGTTCGTGCCCCAGTCCGGGAAGATCCCACATGCCGCGGAGCGGCTGGGCCCGTGTGAGCCATGGCTGCTGAGCCTGCGCGTCCAGAGCCTGTGCTCCGCAACGGGAGAGGCCACAACAGTGGGATGCCTGCGTACAGGAAAAAAAAAAAAGTCCCATCTTACTCAACGCAGGGCCCTGCACTTACGGAACGTCTATGGGGAGGGGACTTCTCAAAGGAGGGTCCAGGGCCTTCAGTTGGCCATCCTCTCAAAGGATGAGAGCGGCAGAGGGGTGGCGGGGAGAGACTCTCTCCGATATTCACAGAGCGCGGCGTCACCTTGGCGCCACCCTCTGCGCAGGCTGGACATCCCCCCAGGCCACCGCGTCCCGGCCCGTGGACGGGAGGGCAGCCACCCTGCTGTGGTCATGGGGCTTCCCCCGGCCCCTCCACACCTGCCGTCTCCCCTGATTCAAGGCAGCCCTCCAAGCCCACAACTCACACACTGCTCCGCTTCTGCAGGTTCAGCTGCCCGCCTACGCTCTCCTGGGACGGGACTGGCCGGGCGGGGGGACAGGAGGCAGCCCCTGTGCTGCCTGCCCCGCCTCTGCGTGCCCGCCGCTGCGCCTCTGCCGCTCTTGCCCTCTAGGAGGGCCATGTCCCAGACTGACGTTTAAAACAAAGGCCGCCAGCCTCAGAGCGTCCTTTCCCTCCACGCAGACGGGGGTTGGGGGAGGGGGGCTGACAAGACCCAGAGGTGACGCCTCCACAACCAAGGCGGGAACCGGGCCGGGAGACGCCAGGCCCAGGAGGCGGGTGAGGCCCACGGGCGGCCCTGCGTCCTCGCCTCCCCGGCCTGGGCGCTCGGTGTAACAGGGAAGAACCCTCTGTCTTCTATCACACGTTCATCATTAAAGGGCTGCTGCCTATGAGCTTAAATTACCCATAACGGCCCACCTCTGGGAACCCTGCCTCCCAGGCAATGAGCGTTAAGCTAAAATACCCTTGTGTGGCCCCCAGGAAGCATCCTGAGCAGGTCCCCCTCTGAATGACGGCAGGAGCGAGAAAGTAACAGCTCCCCTGCGGAGGCCGATGGGAACCAGGAAGTGTCCGACTTTCCTCCCTCCCTTGTAGCGTAAAAGGAGCCTGGATTCTAACACAGGCAAGGTGGATCTCTGGGGCACGAGCCCACCAACTTCCTGGTTCGCTGGCTTTCCGGTACCTCACCTCTCAGCCACCGGCCTGTGGGGTGGTGAGCAGAGCGAGCTTGGACTTGGTAACGGGGGGCACAGGAACCAGCCAGCGAGCTCCCCACCCTCGCTGCCGCCTCAGCTTTCCCATCCCCGGCCGGCAGGCGCTGCAGGCCCAGGGCCCGTCCCCAACCCAAGGCCCTGAACACGCAGAGGTGCCGACCGCACCCCGTTTTCACGGGCAGCCTGCCTGTCCTCCCGCAGCCCCACTGACCGGATGCGGGGCCCACTTCCAGCCCAGCACTGAACCCGAACCGCTCATCACCCAGGCTCCCAGGCGCCCCATCTCCACCAGCAGCACCAGCGTCGCTGCTCCTCTGACACCAGGCATCACGGGCATCCAGAACCCCCAGCTGGCACTGCCAGCAGGTCTCACAGGACGGCCCCCAAGTCCTCCCGCGGCCGCCACACTCCGCCCCCTGCTCTGCCCTGCCCCCGCCCCACAGCCCCGGTCCCCGGAGGCACAGGCCCGTCCCCAGGGGCAGGCTACAAGGACCTGTGCTCCCTCAAGCCCCGCACGCGCTGCGCAAGCAGCAGCTGGATACATACCCATGGAAAGGAGGGATGGGCGAGCCGCCCCTCCCCTGCCCTTGGCCACACGTCCCACCGTCCTTAGAGCTGGGCCTGCAGGGCCCTCCGGGACCCAGCCCGCCAGCCTCCCATCTCACGAGGCAGCCCGGCTACTTCCCACCCCCGGCACGGCCAGCCTGGCCTCCGCGCTGTCTGCACCTGGACATGTGGACACTGCCTGTGTCAGGCCCATGGCAGCCCCTGGAGCGGGATTCTCCCAGACCTCTGCACAGTGCACACGTGTGGCACGCACACACACACACGCACGCTCTCCCCTCTCCTGCCCCAACCAAAACCACACCCTCCCTCACTTTAACTCGCCTGTGAGCCGCTCTTCTCCACTGGGGTCTGTACCTGCTTCCCTGTGCAGTGGTCTTCCTCATGCGTCCGGCCCAGCGCCGCACCCACAGGTCTAGGCCAGGGCCAGCGGGTGGAAAACAGCCCAGGACAGTGCCGAACGGTCGTTATCGTGTCATATACAGCACTCGAGAGATGGTGAGAGACGTAAAGCCCTTCTTTAAATGCAAAAGGATACAAAATGATGACCCCTCATATCCAAGATGCTATTTTGCCACTAACACATGGTAGGCAATCAGATACGGAGGGCTGTGATTTGGAAAGTTAAAAGTTCACGGGGACCTAAAACACAGTCAAGAGAAAATCCTTTCCCCTAAGACGGGGCCACAGCAGTCAACTCCGGCCGAACCCCTTTAGGACCATTTCCTGAAGGTTATTAATTCCGACTCAGGCTTTATCACAGCTCTTGCCATCTGGCCATCGTACTGCATTTAAGGTGCCCCAGGGTTTGCCAAGGAGGAAGGTGATGGAGACAGGGGCGAGACAGGACCCAGGGAGGGCGGGGATGGAAAGAGGATGAAGTGCAGGCGCAGGACGCCTGGGAGGCAGAGCCCATGTCCCGGGTCCTGCTGTGACCGACCAGGCTGACGGCCACTGGACCACGTGTGTCTGTTTCTGCCTCAACTAAGCAAGAGGGACGCGGAGAAAACCCATCTCACCTCCTAGGGCTACAGGCCAGGCTGGGGAGCAGGGGAAACAGCCAGGGCTGTTGGACCTCTCCACACGCAGGGAGGCAGCCTGGCTCTCTGATCAGGAGGGAAAACAGGCTTGAACTTCGGCTTCTGCTCGAGCGCCTGCGATTCCGCAGCTCCAGCTTTGAGGAGGACAACAGCCCTGAAACCCGGTGTCCACACCGAGAAACGAGCTCCTGCTGGGTCTGAGCACCAGTGCACGCAGCGGTGGGGACGGCGGGGGACACAGTTCAGGGAACAGTTGCAGTCGCACCCAGCGTCACCACACAGACACTTGGAGGTCAAGAATTCAATTTTTCTATAATTAGGATTCACATCGAGGCAAATGGGATGCCGTCTTATGTGAATAGCACACAGTTCATTACATACCTGAATGCCTTCTCTGTATCAGATTCTGCTAGGCACTGAAGATTTATCATTTATAACCCCTCTGCTTTCAAAAAGATCTAGGAAAGATGGCTACTTGCTAAATGCATGATGACATAGATCAAGATAATATTATTAAAAAGATGTATTTTTTTAAAAATAGCTTTATCTAAATACAATGCATACTTCCATTAAGACAAGAGGTTTAAAAACAACGACCATGAATGCGCATTCAGTGGGCAACATCTTTAAAACGCATGTGGGATGACACCACGCGGGGACATGGATGAGCAGCGGGGCCAGGTCCTGTCCACAGACTCTCTTTTAATCCGTACACAGACCTAACGGTTATTCTCTTTTTGTATTATGGCATTATTAACATTTTACAAACAGCAAAACCAAAGTTCTTAAGTATCAACCATTTCCCAGACTTCTTGGCGAGAACGTAATTGGATGTTATCACGTGGGACAGTTGGTGCGGCCATGTCCCCACAGCCGAGGGCACACAGCTGGTGAGGGCACAGTCAGGAATCAGAAGTATCTCTGCCCAACTCCAAAGCCGTCTGTCCCTAGTCTTGCGGCCACCCCAGGGGCACCGCCTGGGCACCCACTGCTGGACAACGTGGTGGCCTTGGACCCACTGTGTTCTGCTCTCTGAAAAAGGTCTTAGCTACCTGCTAAAACCTCTCAGGGATGGCTCAAAACTCCTGCCGCCTGGCCCTACTGCGAAATATTCTGGTTCCAGGTAAGGCCGAGGACTGAGACCTGCACGGGGAACTCTGGGGACCCTGGTGTCCGGCCAGGCTGACAAAGATTGCAGGCCTGATATGACCGGGATGCTCCTCACACCGCCACGATGGTGATGAAGAGCTTTCCTTTACAGCTGGCTACCGTGAGACCCACCTCAAGCATCTCCCGCGTCACCACAACGATCTTGACAAGTAGGTGTGTTATTCCTCCTTTACAAA
Organism: Mesoplodon densirostris; assembly: GCF_025265405.1. NCBI lineage: Eukaryota > Metazoa > Chordata > Mammalia > Artiodactyla > Ziphiidae > Mesoplodon > Mesoplodon densirostris. Next base: position 2,516,355 of record NC_082674.1, read on the forward strand.
TAGCGATTCTAAGCCTCAGAGAACCCAAGGAACTTCCCCAAGGTCACACAGCCTCATGGAGGGCTGGGATTCAAACCCAGGTTCATCTGATGCTACCAACACCACCCAGGCTCCTGTGATGAACAGATAACAACCTCCAAAAGAGCCCTCAGCTGCATCATGGCAACTTTTGCCAAGATGATGACAACAGCAGGCAGAGATTAAAGTAATGCCTATTGCTTTACACCGCATGACTATAGACTGAAAGTTTGCGTCCCGCCCACCCCCCTCCAAATTCAATGTTGAAATCCTAACCCCCAATGCAATGGTATCAGGAGGCGGGGCCTTTGGGAGGTGGTCAGGTCATGAGTGGAGCCTCGTGATAGTGTTCATGTCCTTGTAAAAGACACCAGGGACCCCTTCACCATCTGAGGACACAAAATCTATGGATGAGGAAGCAGGTCCTCAACAGACATGGAATCTATCAGGCTCAAGGCCTGACCTTGGGCCTCCAGCCTCCTGAACTGTGAGAAATAAATGTCTGTTGTTTATAAGCCACCCAATCTACAGTATTTATATAGCTGCCCCAATGGGTTAAGACAAGGATTCAACTCTTACGAAATGTCAGTATAATAAAATTTGAGGCAGAGATGGGAAGGGAAATGTTTTGCAAAAAAACTAAAACTGAATATAAACCTTAATGGATAAATCTAGAAAAATATAGCCATTAATAGGACAAAAAAAAAAAAAGAGTCGTTTTTCACATTAAACAAGATTAGCCATTCTAAACCAATTATATAAAAACTTTCAGTTCAATGCAGGCTTCCAGGTGAATAAAAAAATGTATTCTTCCTCCACTGCATGAGTTTTCCTGAGTCCTGTGCCATCCTTTCTCAGCACTCCTTTTGTTTCCTTTCATTCCATCACAGAACAATCTTTGAGAAATTACCACATCATGAATCTACAGACTCATGACATGATTTGCTGAATGACTTTAGCTCAGAACATTCTGATACACATAGAGCCTTGCCACCAGCCCCCAGCGCCACCTGCCAGGCCACCCCAACGAGAATCCCCAGGGCCGTTCAGCAGATGCTGGGCAAAGGGCATCATGCCCTGGGTCAGAGGCTTCCTCCGTGGTGTCCATGGTCAGGGCAGGCCTTCAGGGCTCTTGGTGACAGGGATGGCATCGTCCTGCAGCCTGTGCGGTGCCTGACGAGCAGGGCCCCGGCTAGATGGGGAGTGGCTTCTGCTCTGCCCTCTCAGCAGCGCTGCACGCTCCGTGGTGAGCCGTCCTGCCCCCTGGACACCCATTTGGGCTCCGAGAAGAGCAGCGGAAAGCCAGGTCCTCCAGCGGAAAGCCGGCACCTCCCAGACTGGTCACCACGTGCACTGCAGCTCTACCACCTCTGCGGACCCTCTCACACCCCAGACACTCACTGCTCCTTCCTCCTGGGTTTACAGTGAAGCGCGACCCTCACAGGTGTTAGAACAGGTGTCCCCAGGCAGTGGGTCAACTTTGCTGTCGGCTCCAGGTAAGAGCTACCTACGCCGTGAGAAATTAGTTGTTACTCTAGGCAGTGGTCAGGTCATGGGCAGCTTTACCACAGGCAACTCTGAGTCTGCCCAGACCCCACCCTTCTGATGTCTCGAGAGCTCCTGCAACGTGGTGGGAAGTTAACAGAAACCACACAGAGCGCTCCGTAAGATGTTTCTTCTTTGAATTCAATCAGATGCAGTAGTGGCTATTTGAACATCACAGACTCCAAGCAGAGAGAGGCCACCCTGTCAGCCAGGCCAGCAGCTGTGGTCTTGGACACTCTACACACAGACATACTATAGTGCTACACACACACACACACACACACACACACACACACACACGAAAAATGGGTTCTGTGTCTTTAAAAAAGAAAAGTTTGGAAATCCCTGTTCAGGACTCGCTGTGGCGGTTTTACCGGCGGCTGGCGTGGGGGGCAGCCCGGTCTTTCTAACGTCAGGTGACACCTGCTTCCCTGGATCTACCCGTCAGGCCCTCCCTGTGTCCTGGGAGGAAAAATTAATCTGAAGGGACTGACGGCTTCCAAACTCATCCCGATACGACCTAGGGTCTTACTGTCTTGGCCGTGTCTGCAAACTGGCTCTGTGCTAAGGACCCTCCGGCCACTGTTCAAGGGCTGTGACGCGTACTCTGCATCCTCCGCAGAGCTGTGCACCCCTCAATCTGCTCTATGGGGGGCACACTCGGGGGTCAGGCTGCTCCATCCCGTCACTAGCAGTGGAGATGGGGCTGACGCCCCAGGGGGAGAGAGGAGCCCACAAACACACCCCCCAGACCACGGTGAGAGGGAGGACCCCGCCCCTCATGCAGGACAGCCTCAAACCCGGTGCCAGCCGCTCCCTCCTCCGCTGCATCCGGACCTTCCCTCCGGCCCGAGCCCTCGTCGGCATGTCCCCAGGCACACGGCCACTGAGCTCTGCTCTGTCCTGAATCCTCTCCCCATGAAGCTACGCGAGCCTCCGCCTTCCCCACAGGGCACTGCCCGCGGTCCTGCCACGTGCCTCTGGTTCCACGGGCTCTCCCGACAGCCCTGAGACCCAGTGCCACAGGCACAGGGAGCTGACGAAGCTTCTCCTCGCACGTGCAGCTCCTTTTCCCGGAATAGAGACCAAAGATATATTCGCTTTTTTTCCCCAGTGGGCAAAGCATACTGCTAGCTTTACCCCACAGCCCACCACGAACACCTTTTGTGCACAGGCTTTCAATTTCAGAAACGGAAATGTTCTCTCCCTCTCCCCCTCTGTCTCTCTCTGCCTCTGTCTCTCTCTCTCTCACACATACACACACACACACAGAGCGGTTGCAGCCCAGGTCTTCTCTGGTTTTGCCAAATCATGAAAGACGTCCTGAGAGCTTACAGGAAATCTTACGTGTCCCTGAGATGTCACTCAGCGAGCAGGGACCAAAAGGACGTGGGCCCCAGCTCAGTCCAGCTCTGACTGCGGGTGATCCTGGTGCCCCTCAGGCGCTCGGGGCTCGAGTCCCACTAACACACAACGGAACGGTCAGATAGATGGTCCCCATGGCACCTTGTGACTAAAACCTTCAATTCACCAGCACCAGGATGGAGCGTGCGGCAGGCAAAGCGCAAACTTCCGTGCGGGGCAACCACGGCCGGGTCACAAATGACCAGGGAGCCGCAGGAAACTGCCATTCTTATCAGTCAAAACAGTCCAATTCCGTAGAGTTCTACCTAAAACCCAGGGAATCTTAAGCAAAACGCAGCCTCTCAGTTTTCACATGAATGTCCCGGGTTGCGCTAAGGTAGTTTAAAAATGTCAAAATTCCAAAATTCTGTTCGGTCAGTTCAAAAGACAGTTTTGCCCACGACATATGCATCTTCTATTTGTACGCAGAGGGCAGTTGACACGTGTGAAAGGCTGACTTCAGGCAGCTCTGCCAGAGCGTCCTCTGCTTTCCAGGCACTCCCGTCTCTTCCTGACACTAATGGAATCGGTCCCTAGAAAGCCTGCCCGGGCGTCACCAATGGGCGAGGGCTGTGTCCCCCCATCACGCTCCGATGAGTGTGTTCTAACCACTTCCCACGGGTCAAGGTCAAGTGGACTCTGTGAACTCACCCAACACCCTGTTACAGCCCCTGCCTGCCAACACTGAGCTCCATCGAAGAAAGAATCACTCAGAGACAAAAACAGGAAGCTGCATGTCACCCACTTATGTCAGGAGTAAGGGAGAGAGTTCCTGTCATACAAGCACCTGGTGCTACGATGGTGTGTTTGTAAGCCAGGTGTCCCCAGGGCACACCTTCTGTGGAAACACCTGTGCCGCAGGTCACAGCACTGAGCGAGCAAACAAAGCCTATGAACCCGTAATTGGTGGCAATTCCTGCAGTCACCCCGGAACATCCTTCGATTATCCTTCATCACGAGACCTTGGTCTTCAGTGGCACACTCGAGTTTTCAAAAAGTGGAAAAGCTCCGAGTCCACCCTGATGAATGAGAAGGGCGACCCCGCAGGACAAAACCACGAGGAGCCGGGAACCCCGTACAAGGTCCGGAGAGAGGAGTCTGGGCGGGCAGGGAAGCTGACTTAGTCAACGTAAAGCAATTTCAGTCGGGTTCCCACAGCGTTCGGGGTGTGGTGGTTTCCTGGGACAAGCAGAGGTCGGCACTCCTCGGGATGTGCGGCTTCTACTCTAAGATGATACGTTACCTCGTTTTTTAAGCACCCCTTCTGGGATCAGCAACTCGGTTCCTAGCAAGATGCAATGGACGTGATGGAGACAGGGTCCCTTTCTCAACAGGCAGAGGCGCGTCACTCAGACTCGCCCACGGATGGCCAAGGGGCGGCCACTTGGATGCGGGGACCCTCCTGACCAGGCTGCTGGGTCCAGGGACACGCTCACTCCTTTCCAGCTGGGCCAGCTCGTTTCTGAGTGATTCGTAATCACCCCGAGGCTCATGACGCCCTGCAGGCCCTATTAGCTTAAAAACCAAACAACTCTTGGGAAAGTATTTCTGGCCACATTATATTGGTTTGACAATTCACACCTCTCACTTTCAGTTCAAAGACTGGACAAATGTAAGCTCAGAGTGATTCAGTAAGATGGTTAGACAGCAACGAAGTTATAAGTGGCAAAGAATGGTGAACAACCTGAAATCTTCGGATACTCAAATTCACCATTTAGAGTATCTTGGGCATTGGATGTGGCGGGCGCTTCCACGAGGAGCTCGAGGGATTAAAGACAAAGGCAGAAGCTCAGTCGGAACCCCTGACTCTGAGCCAAGGAGGGGGAGCGGCAGCCGCTGAGGACCTCACATGACCCGCACGGGGCTCGGAGGGCGGGGCGACGGCCAGGAGTGACAGAGCAGAACCCAAGAGGACGTCCTAATAGGGCTCCTGAGTCCACACAGGCTGCGCGGACTCTCCGGGTGAAAAGGAAAGGAAAAACCCCTGCATAGAATAACCCCACAGTGACTCGGGGGGGATTCTGTATCCAGGCATTTAGAAACTTCTTGGCACAGGGCAAAAGAAACTAATTTCCCTGAACTCGATCAGCTGGAGTCCAACTCGGGTGCCGGGGCATCTGGTGGGAGCACGGGGGATGCGAGGGGTGAGGGAGCCCCTGTCTGACACCCTGCACCCGCTGGGGAATCAGGACGGCGCCGCACTCCCGGATCACAGGGAAAGCTGATTTTAAAGTAGAGAAAAAAAATAAAAACCAACACTTCGGAGGATTTGGTTCTTCCTAGAAGGACCTGTCTCCTCTCAAGTCACTCACGAAAATGAACGATTCCAACACGAGTGGTAAATGGTGACCTGTCATCTATAAGGCTTTAGGAATTAGAAGGCCTCCCTCCTCTAAATCCAGGCCCTCAGCTTGGCCAGGCCGCCCCATCCTCCTCCCTGCCCAGCGTTTTCCTCTTTGTCCCTGAGTTTTTTCTGCGTGGCCATCTTCTCAGTGCACTGACGGGTCACAGGAAGCTGGTCCCATGAAGCCTGGGAAACGACGGGCGCTGGAGGCAGGAACGGGGACGACGAGGGGACATCCAGGAGGGGCAGGTCTGTGTCGTGGCCGAGTGGTCACCACCGGGAGAGCTGGTGCTGGCCCCGCAGGCCCGGCTCGTACCCGACCCCCATCCCTGGTCCAGGCAACGCCGCCGCGGGGGCACCAGGTAGGGCCCGTCCTCGCTGCCCGACGGTGAGCTCCGCACAGGCCGGGGTCTCCTCCGGACATGGCGAGGGCCGTGCGGCGCACAGGCAGCCAGCATGTGGGAGGCTGGGTGGCCCAACCGGGAGGGGAACAGGCTGGGCCTCCGCGTCCTCCCCTGCAGACCTGGGGTGGTAACTGGAGACGGCCCAGCTCGGCTGCAGGAAGCGGTCACTGTCACCACCGGCTGACGTCACCACCCCTGGGGTGGGGCCTCCCGCCACCGACACAGTACATCTGTCAGACTTTGGTTGCGCCCACCAAGCCAACCCTGCTGATTGAAAGAAGAGATGAACAAGAGGGCGCATTGGTCGTCACGGAGAACCAGGCCCTCGTCTGGGCGGTGCTGGGAACCACACCCAGGACCGGCCCAGCGGGAGCCTCCACGGTCACCCGAGCATCGCGGAGGCCGGCCCACACCGGGCCGGGACCTGCTCCCACCTGGAGGCCACAGCACTGCTGCCGCCGACCCCCAGGCCCCAGCTGATGGTTCTGCAGCCCCACACCGGCAACAGTGGGAGCCCCCGCTGTCCCCCGACATGGCCACCTTGACCCGAGGAGCCTGGGTCACCTGCTGGGTCCCTGCCCCAAGGGACACTGGAAACTTGATTATTTCCATAAGGGAAATGGGACAATCACCTAGGAATCTCCCCAAATACAGGAAGACCATTCAAAAGATGATGAGCAGCCCCAAGTAAGTCAGGCGTCCCCGACTTGATTTCTGAGGGTTCTGTCCCCGGCACAAGGGAAACAACGTAAGACAAGTGATGAAAACCACGGCCCCGGGATCCCGGAAGAGCTTCGCCCTCTGCTGTCCAAGCCCACCATCCCGTTACCGGCCACGGCTTTCCTTCTGGTTCGGAATGGCGTGATTTAGCCAAGACGGAAACACGAGGCAAGTACAAGACCCAACTAAAGAGTTATTGCTCATTTTTAAATGGAAGATTCTTTTAATCTTATGTAATTACATTGTATTGAATAACAGAGAATAATTATCATAAAACCCCATCATTCAAAACCGATTTGCAGAAACAGTATCATGGTTTAAAACGAAGACTTTCTGAATTGCCACACTTTTCCGGTTTTTCTAACTCTGTAACTCCGTACCTCTGCCGTAAGGAAATGTCCCCAAGCGCAGAGGTAGCGACGCCGACCCGAATGGCTAAAGCAGCCCCAGAGCATGAGGGCAGGTAGCACTGAAGGTAAAGTGGTTCACAGGGAGGACCATGCGAGAAAATGCATTTATATTTTTAACTAAAAGAAAAACAAAAACAAAACAGCTAAGAATATATACACATATAGAAAATAACACATCTGATGTCAATGTATGTAGACAAGACCTTAAGATAATTATATTTTTTAAGTGGGCCGGGCAAAGAAGGTTTCTTCTTTCTGCATAGAAGGTTTCTGTACTTCTCTGGAAGTAGACTTGAGAAGTTATGTACGTGAAGTGTAGTATCTAAAGTAAACACCAAGAAAACAATACCCAGCAGTAGATTCAAAACATCGTAAATAAATCAAGATGGGATCTGACAAATGTTCAGGTAACCCACAGGAAGGTAAGAAATGAAACAGAGCAATGAGAAACAAAGAAACAGAAAACAGATCAGAAATGGCCTGCTTCAGCCCTAACACACCAATAAATTAAATGGTCTAAATACATCAATTAAAAGACAGATCGGCAGAATGAATAAACCACACACACACACACCCCAACTATATATACCGTCTACAAAACAACTCACCTCCAAAACTACAGGGAGGGGCTTCCCCATGGCCGGTGCCTGCCCAGGACCAGGACAGACACCTCCCATGGGCGTGCGGATGAAATTTATCGCCTCACACCTCCCTCCTTGTCTCGTAACACCCATCCTGCTTTTTAGCCGGAGGGGAATTGTGACGGAAGTGGTGGAAGCAATGGGATCGAACCCATGCACCCTGCAGTGGAAGCGCAGAGTCTTAACTACTGGACCACCAGGGAAGTCCCTACTGACGCATCCCCTTGCAGGCTGGGTCCACGCCCCGTCCACCTTCAGATCCTTAATGGCCAGAGCCGAGCCGAAAACCAGGGGCCGTAAGGACTGCGTGTGGAAGGCCCAGAGGGATGAGGAGGGCCGGGCAGGACCAGCCAAGCCGCCGCGGGGACCGGGGGTGTGTGGGCAGCCCCCCACCCTCCCGGCAGCCCCTTTTCCCTCGCCCTCCCCGGGGGACTAGCTGAGGATGAACTGACAGCCGACCCCACCAAGGCACCCACTGACCACGGCTCTGGGCAGGTGGGCCCAGGCACACAGATCCGTTCCCAGGTGACCCCCTGCCAGGATGCCTGCCTGCACACTCCAAGGAAAGGCCTGCTAATGGCGACAGGTTGAGCTCTCAGGACGGATGGTGGAAAAGCCCTGGTGCCCGTGGGGTCTCCCTGGTACCTTGGGTCTCATCACCTCCAGCCTCACCTGCCTGCCCCATCTCATCAGAGCCCAGTGGCCACTGGAAAGATACGGAGCTCTGTGGGCTCTGTTTCTGCTATACACTCACACCCAGCAGCATGTGCCGTCCTTAAAGCCTCCTGTGGAATCAGGGAGCTTTCACTCTGGAACCAAGGATGCTTCATGCACTTGCATATTCATTTCTGGAAGCAGTAACGCATGTTTATTTTCAAATAACAGGCACACTCCCACGCACGGTTCTGCGCCCTCTCCACAGGTCTTCTGTGCATCCCCTCATCCAGGAGTCACCACCCACGGGGACCTCGCTGCAGCCCTTTCCCAACACACAGCCCAGCGCACTGTGGTGGAGGGGACAGGCTGGCTCAGGATGAGATGGACAGTGACGGGCAGAGATTTGGAGGAAGAACGCTTGAGGCGGAGAGATCAGCATGAAGATCAGCCAGAGAACTGGAAAAGTACAGGCAGACGGGGCGTGAGTGGAGCCCTGGGGCTGGACCGGGCAGTGGGATGGGAGGGCAGACGGGCAGTTTGGGGCAAGCTCACAGAGGACGCGGGACAGGCGGGACGGCCCTTCACATGGCCCCGCGGTCCCATAATTACACCCCCACTTCACAGGCGCAGACGGCGGCCCAGAGAGGGCCCCGAAGTGCTCCAGGACAAGGGGGATAAACGGGAGGGCCGGGACAGGGTCCCAGGGCCCCGACTGAAAGGTGATGCTCTGGGCTGGCCGCACAGCTCGCGGAAAGCACTGCCAGCTTCTGAGAAGCAAGAGCTGAGAGCCTGCATCTGTGCTTTAGAAAAATTAGTTATGGGAGTCAAATTACAGCCATCAAGGTGAGAACTGAAGGCCCAAGCTGGGGCCTGGACAGGAAGAGAGAGGAGACAGTGGGTTCCTGGGGGGTGCGGAGGGAGGGCGAGGCCAAGAAGAGGTCATCGTGAGAGTCTGACCTTCACCCTTACCCTGGGGTCTTCGTCAGCAGGCGCCACGGGCTCCTGGGGCTTTCTCCCACTCCCACCCCGGCACACACACACACAGTCACAGAAACAGCTGGGGCCGTCTCCGAACTGTGGGCCTGGCGATGGGCCTGAGCTGCTGGGCCCTGGAAGGCGCGGCTGCCGTCCGTCTGTCCACCCCTCCCCAGCTCACTCACCAGGAGAGCAGGGTGGATGCGGCAGCCGTATTTCATCACCGCCACCCTGTCAGCCTTTCACTGTTCTAATTTCCCAAGGACCCTGCGCTGGCGTGATCTACAGTCTTCCTGACATTTCACCTTCCTCTGCTGAAAAATTCATCCCGTCCTAATGTGGGATGCTCTCTCCCGAGCGCGGGGGAGCGAGATTGATTCCGCGGCCGGTAATACCAGCTGCCAGTCACCCAGCCCTTCCTCCACGGGGTCTCGGGATGAGTGAACCTGGCCGCCAATTACATGGAAGTCTTCTAAAAGCCTGAACTCATCACCCCGTGCGTGTCTTTCTCCCTTTGTTCTCCATCTTGGGTTAACCTTTATTTCTTTTTTTTTAATTTTTAAAGAGCCTGTGTTGGTCTTCCTGAAATTTCACCAGCATATCAAGAAGGCTCTTCTCATCTCAGGGTACTTGCACCTTTTTTTAAGGACTATTTTCACAGGGTTTTATGTCTGGCAAGTCACAGGGCCACACAGTGACATGAATGACGCTGACAGAGAAGCAGGAGCCCCCTTCTCCGTCCCCTCCTGTCCCTCAGGGGTCTCGTGAAAATGCAGATCTGACCCCAAACCCCCCTGGCTGGGGGGCTCGGGTGCGTCACTCTGACCTGCCCTTCCAGTGGCTGCTCCCCACACTCAGCACCAGCCTGAAAAGGCTTCCACCCAGGAAATCTTTCTCTTCCCGGGGACCCAGCACACAAGCGTCGTCACCGCCCCAGCCCAGTTGTCCACAGACGCGTGCACAGCGCCTACCGCCATGCCTCCCGTCCACGGCCCTCGAGGCCATGCCCTCCCTGGCCACACCCCTCCCAGCCACATCTCAAACAGCCTCAACATGAGCAAGTCGCAGAAAATGCCTCCTTAAAATAGATGGCAGGCCTTCAAGGTCTCACCTCTAGTCAAAATCACAACGCAAAGCGTGCACGGGCAGGCCTACTGTCCGGCCTGATGGGCAGAGCTACTCCTGAAACACCAGGAACGTGCCGAGTGATGGAGGCTGGTTACTCTCCCCTCGGTCTGCAAACCTAATCAGGATAGAACCCCCTCCCCAAATCTCTCACATAAATCAACGAATCCAAGAATCCACGGCTCTTAGAGGCTGAACCGTGTCCCCCCAAACTCACATGCTGAAGCCCTAACCCCAGCACCTCAGAATGTGACTATATTGGCAGATGCGGCCTTGAAAGAAATGATTCAGGTTAGATAAGGTCAGTAGGGTGGGGCCCGGATCTCACAGGACCAGCATCCACATAAGAAAAGGGGCTCGGGACACAGCCAGACCCAGGGGGACGATCACGCGGGACCAGGGAGAAGCCAAAGGGAGGGGCCTCGGAGGAACCAGCCCTCGACTCCTGGATCTCAGACCGCAGCCCAGAGCTGTGACGGATACATTTCTATTGTTCACGCCAGCGTCTGTGGGGGTTGTCGCAGAGACCAGGGCAGATGGAGACAGTGGCCAGGGCACAGCACCGTGGAAGGAACCACCTCGAGACGGGGTCCCGGCCTCACAAAGCCGGGCAGCTGGCGGTCCCTTCCCTGCATCTCCAGGGAGAGCCAGGCAGGGGGAGAGGGCGGGGGCCGAGGGCACGGAGCAGACCGCCAGGCCGTGGAAGAACGCAGCCAACAACACATCTGGAGTTGAGGGAGGAAATCTGGCACGGTGTTTTTTACAGTCTTACTGGAAAAATTAATTCAAATTGGGCTTTGTCTAAGCACCCCCTCGTGGCCTGAAACCTGGAGAAAGGACCATAAACAAAGTGCACTGATACATGACAGAGTATTAAGCTGGGAGGAGGTGTCCAGTGGGGAGCCCTGGGGACCACGTCTTATCTAACATCTTCATTAGTGACCTGGAAGGAGCAGTAAACAGCACATTAATTAAATTTCCAGATGATACTAAATTTGGAGGTGCTACAGAAAGTCAGTGAGGACAGAGAAACAATACAGACGGGACCCAAAGAGGTCAGTCGGGAGTGTAAGAAACAATCTAGGATTCTGATTCCAAAACAAGAAGCTAATCAGAAACTTCCCCTATATTCTGGAACTGCATCTAACTTCTATCAGATGACTATATGAGAACAATGCAGGCGAGGCGGCCCTTGCTGTCTGAACTCTCACTGCCCAAGCCCTCAGTATCCAAAATCAGGAACCTGATGAATTCGGCAAGGCTCAGATGCACCCCCAGCAGTCAGCAGTCTCCTCACCTGCTGTGCAAAACTCAGAAGCCAAAACAGATTCTGGGGATGTGGCACGTGTCACACAACTCGGTGCCTAGAGGAATAACACCAGAGGGTTTGGGACACGGGGACAAGCAACTGAATACTGGGTCTATAAAATACAATCTACTTCTAAAGAGATAACGGGGGCCTGTGTTAAGATCTGTGACCTCATTGGCCTCTAAACCCCAATATTTGAACATTATTACAAACATCACTCAAACATGGGGGCCATTATATCTCTACTCTTTATGACAAAAACCAACAGGAAGAAAACATCTTTATAACAAGGAATGTTTGTGAAATTCTTGCCCAGAAACAACATCCTTGAAGCCGGAAGCCCTGTGGGTCAGGTGCTCTGGAACCGAGCCGCACAGATTCAAATCCCGGCTCCACTGCTAATAGGACCACCAGCCTGTAAATCACTGCAACAAAGTCCTCGCTGGGAAAGTGCACATAAAGCAGGATTAAACTAAAAACTAGATAGCTGGTGCAGCCCATGCTCACTGCAGAGTTACCCACAATAGCCAGGACGCAGAAGCAACCCAACTACCCACCGACGGGTGAATGGACAAAGGAGATGTGGCGAGTACACACAATGGAGTATGATTCAGCCGTGAAAAGAAGGACATCCTCATCAGCGACACCGTGGGTGGACCTGGAGGGCACCACGCTAAGTGAAATGAGTCCGCTGAAGAAAGATCCCACATGTATGTGGGATCTGGAAAAAAAAAAAAGAAGAACGAGCTCACAGATACAGAGAACAGATGGGTGGTCACCAGAGGCGGGGGTGTGGGTAGGAGAATTGGGTGAAGAGGGTCAAAAGGTACAAACTTCAAGTTGCAAGATAAATGGGTCCTGGGCCTGTGATGTACGGCACAGCAACTATAGTTAACAATACTGTGTTGTATATTTGAAAGTCGCCGAAAGCGTTTAACCGTACGGGTATCAAATCGTTACATTGTACAGCTGACACTAACACGATGTTATATGTCAACTATATCTCAATAAACTGGAAGAAATTCTAATAACAGAAAACCAGATAGTTCACATAAAGCACTTGGGCCAGTGCCTGGCAGCTTAGCATTAAATGGCAGGTGTCATGGTCAACATCACCGGCACATTTCCTCAAGGGGAAAACGGGATGGTAAGTGACAGTGAGAGCCACCGTCAGTGCGCAGCTTCCCAGTAAGCACCGTGCGCCGTGGAGCAGGGGCCTCGACCCCAGTCTTTTGGGCGAGTCCACTCCCCACGCACCTGATGCTGGCCAGGCCCTCTGATGGGCTGCACCTCACCCCTGCACCCCTCAGTTCAGGCCGTCCAGAAGCTTTGCTTCCTCTTCGCGGGAAGGCAAGCGGCAGATGAGCCGGAGGTGGGTAGAGGGTGCTTCTCTTTGCCAGGCCACCTCATACTCGTCACTAACAGATAAGCTGTTCATGGGAACAGGCAGCAACGACATGCGCAGTTTCTGGCAAAAAAGGGTTCATCACATCCATACCCTGAAGGAAACAGCACTGGAACGAAACAGTAACTTGGTCCCCGAAATCACAATCAACGGCCTCTGTGGTCAATATTCCAAGTGGCTGGTTTCCCATCGCTCACCAGACAAAGTGACCCCCTTGAAGTACATCTACCTGAACCCCAGACCGAAGAGGATGTGACGAAATACACACCCTCGTGTTTATGCAGCACACGCGTGCCGCAGGCACGGCACACATTCAACTGCAGACCCACCGGGCTCCCACCCCCCAGTGAAATCGTCTTCATCTGACACTGGTCAGCACACAGCTGTCCCGGTGAAGAGAGGCCCATCAGTTCTATGTGTGTTAGTCACACAAAACGAGAGCGCACAGAATCTGTAAGCGTTACATGGAGTACAAACCATTTCCATTTCCAAGCCCGTTCTTCTTGGCCTGCTGTGAGGAGGAAAGGCCAGCTGGCACTGCCGGGACCTCCCATGTCTGCAGGGCCGGGGACCGACTGGCACAGGGCTCCTCGGGGCCCCCAGAGAGACTGCGCCCCCCGGAGAACTTCCTGACCACTTTCCTTTCACCACGCCCTTCCTCGGCACCGGGACCATGAGAACACTCACCTCTCCCCTTGCCCAGCTGAGCACCTACACCCTGCAAGAAGGCGTCGGTCTTTCCACATCTGCACAGAAGACACAAAGTCGGGGTCAGCTGGGGGCACGCAGCCCGCGTGCTGGGGAAAGACCGGGTGGTGTGTGGGGCGGGGTCCTCCCCGGGCCGCCTCTACTCGGCAGGGCAGGTGACGGTGTCGTGGAATCTGGTTTCTCCCCCTGCTCCTCGGGCACGCCATTCTTCTTAGGAACCTCAACCATTTTATCTCAGAATTATGGTTTCATAAGGAGGGGCCTTAAATCGTTCTTTTCCCGGGAAAAGCTACTTCCTCCCTTAGCTTATTTTCACAAAGTAACCATTTAAACTCAAAAAATGCTATTTTCTTATTTGACGCAGAGATCAATGGGAAACTGCAGCTGTAAACAGAAACAACCGCATTCCGATCTGCTGCTACCAGAGACCCCTAGACGGGCAGCTAGAGGGACTATTAGCACCTCACTGCTCGGGTGACCCAGGGAGTCTGGGAGGATGGGAACAGTGACACGCGAGCGGGGAGGGCTCCCAACATCACCCGAGGCACGTGGTGGACAGAAGCCACACTCACTAACGTACTTCTCCACGAAGCCCCACCATGTCACCCTGGGCCGTATTTTGGGGAGTTGTCATACAAGTCCAGAGGATACTGATTCCTCTTAAAACTTAAGTGTTCTCACAGGCAATTATTGACAGGCAGCCCGCGGTGAATCCCACCCTCACTTATTGGAGACGGCCAAAGACCGGCCGCAGGGAAGCTCACAGTGGGACCAGGCCCAGGCCGGGCTCTGAATCCGCCACGGTTCCCCTCCGCGCTCCGCCTGCCCCCCGTGGTGCCCTGGCCGCAGGGCCGGCACAGACTTCTGACTATGCATTTGAGGAAAGGACCCCGACGGGGTTCCCAGCTGCGCCCACCGAACGGGCTGCCATCGGGGTCGTCTTGCGCCTGCCCTGTGGGGTGTGCTGTGGCCCTCGGAGCCTGGCACTCAGTCTCACATCTTCCCACCCTCAGCTCTTAGTGCAACGTCTTAAGCACAACAGAAACTCCAAGAAATAATGATTTAAAAATATGAAATGGGAGGGAATGTCTAAAGCCAGAAACGTGTACTACACTGGTGTGGCCTCAGGATAGATGAGCAGGTTCTAAACAGCCCTCGCATGTGTGGAACTCCGACTGAACAGGCGCTGTCTGGCAGTCAAGGGCGCCGCCCGGAACCAGAATCCAATGCTCAAATCCCAACTCTGCCCCCACCAGACGCATGACCTTGAGAAAGTCACTCAGCCTTCCGATGCCTCAGTTTCTTCATCAATAAAATGGGAACTTGATGAGCGGGTGCTCCTCCAAGTGTTTAAACAGTGTCTGACACCCACTGCCGGCAATGCACATGGCAGCCACTGCCTGTCTCATGGCTGCTGATGGAGCAGGGACGGTTCTGCTGTAATGACTGTCATGAGCTTAAATGCAAGTTGTCACTCACCAAACCAAGTCTATAAACCAAAAGTGGCAAAATCCATTAAAACCAAGACGGTTACAGTCTCCCAAGGCAAGCAAAATTAAACCAATGGGACCTAATCAAACATAAGCTTTTACATACCAAAGGAAACCATAAACAAAACAAAATGACAACCTACGTAATGGGAGAAAATATTTGCAAACAATGCAACCGACAAAGGCTTAATTTCCAAAATATACAAAGAGCTCATACAACTCAATATCAAAACAATAAACAACCCAATCAAAAAACGGGCAGATGGGCTTCCCTGGTGGCGCAGTGGTTGAGAGTCCGCCTGCCGATGCAGGGGACACGGGTTCGTGCCCCAGTCTGGGAAGATCCCACATGCTGCGGAGTGGCTGGGCCCGTGAGCCATGGCCGCTGAGCCTGCGCGTCCGGAGCCTGTGCTCCGCAACGGGAGAGGCCACAACAGTGAGAGGCCTGCATACCGCAAAAAAAAAAAAAAAAAAAAAAAAAACGGGCAGAGGTTCTAAACAGAGATTTCTCCAAAGAAGACATTCAGATGGCCAATAGGCCCATGAAAAGATGCTCAAAATCACTAATTATTAGAAAAATGCAAATCAAAATTACAATGAGGTACCACCTTACACCAGTCAGAATCGCCATCATTAAAAAGTCTTCAAATAACAAATGCTGGAGACGGTGTGGAGAAAAGGGAGCCCTCCTGCACTGTTCGTGGGAATGGCAACTCGTGCAGCCGCTATGGAGAACAGAATGGAGGTTCCTTAAAACACTAAAAATAGAGCTGCCATATGATCCAGCAATCCCACTCCTGGCCACATCTGGAAGAAACTCTAATTTGAAAAGATACACGCACCCCTATGTTCACAGCAGCACTATTTACAACAGCCAAAGACATGGAAGCAACCTAAGTGTCCATCGACAGATGAATGGGTAAAGAAGATGTGGTACATATATACAATGGAATACTACGCAGCCATAAAAAGAATGAAATACTGTCATTTGCAGCAACATGGATGGACCTAGAGATTATCATACTAAGTGACGTAAGTCAGACAGAGGAAGACAAATACCATATGATATCACTTACATGTGGAATCTAAAATATGATACAAATGAACTTATTTACAAAACAGAAATAGACTCACAGACACAGAAAAAAACTTATGGTTACCACAGGGGAAAAGGTGTGGGGGAGATAAATTAGGAGTTTGGGATTAACATATACACACTACTATATATAAAATAGTAAACAACAAGGACCTGCTGTATAGCACAGGGAACTGTATTCCATACCCTGCAATGAACCATAATGGGAAAGAATATGAAAAAGGATATATATATATGGATAACTGAAACACTTTGCTGTACACCAGAAACTAACATAACTTTGTAAATCAACTATACTCCAACAAAAAACTAAAAAACAAAAGCAAAAACAGAAAACCAAGACCACTGGAGTCCGCACAGCCTCTGGCTCCTCCCGGGGACCCAGGAACAGGCGGGCAGGCGAAGCTATACCTCGGCTCCTCTCGGTGTTTTAAAGGAGGAGGAACCCCCGCCACTGAAGGCCACAAACAGCCTCTCAGAGGGATCAGAGGGCGCGCCTCCCTCCCGCAGTCGGAACCGTCCCGCATGGGCACGACACGGAGCCAGAGATGAAGGGCCAGGCCTAAGACACGGCTCACCGCGCCAGCCAGGGCGTTGGGACCAGCCAGGCTGCCCCGAAGCCCCAACCCGGCCCCTCAGAGGACCCCACTGGGGCCTAGGGCGCCGCCGTGGCTCATTCCACGGGTCGGGCGGAGACAGAGGCGGGGATCCTCCAACTGGAGGGCGAGGCCGAGGTGAGAGGAGGCGGTCTAAGGAGAGGAGCGCCAGCCCATTCGTCTGGGGCCTTTGGACTTGGCCAGGGAGGTGAAGGCAGGAGATGGTGCCAGGACTTGGGAGGCTCCCCGCCCGGAGGGGCGCCAGGGAAGGGCCGTGTCACCGCCAAGTCTTTCCTGCTACGCTAGAAGCCTCCGTCCGCTTAGAACAGAGCCCCCGCCTCGTCCTCCCCGGGCCAAGCCTAAGCCAGGCAGAGGGCTCATCCTGCACGGGAACCTGAAGACTGGCCTGCGTCTGCCTAACGGGATCGGGGCGCTGTCCGAAAGGCCCCCGCACGTCTCGGGTGGTCAGGAGATGCAGGCGAGTGTGCATTCCCCTCAGAACCACGACACCCACTGGAGGCTATCAATGATGGTTTCGGTACGCTCGAGAGAGAGAGCACGTTGATCCTGTGGCCTCGAGCACTCCAGCACCTACCCCTGAAGGTTCTGTGCCCCAAACTCAGAAGCTCCCGTGGTGGTGGGACAGCTGGAGGGGCAGCAGGGCTGAGGTGCTCCTGAGGGACCCTGCGGGCTGTGCCAGGCCGGGGCCACCACCGCTCCCAGCGAGACTCAGAGGGACCAGGCCGGGCGCCCGTGAGGACCTGGGCCGCTGGGGCCCCCCAAACCCTCACACACCCAGCCTGAGCCCTCCTCGCTCCTTGCTTCCAAATAATGGCGTGGGTCGAACTGCACCCATTTCACAGGCAAAATCGCCAGAGGCTACCAGGGTGGCCAGGATGGAGAGCTGGGAAGCGGCTGGGAAGCAGGGCCCACTGCCCATCCCTGGTGGGGCCACCTCTCCTCACCGCTGTCCCAGCTCCACCTTAACGGGGAAATGCTGGAAAATAACTGGGGACGATCTGGCAGAAATCACTGGACCGTCAGCATCTAGTGCCCTATCCAGTTGTTCAGTCCCATGGCCTTGGGCCTCACTAACTACGTGTGAGCTACAGAGAGGTTCTCACGGAGGGGTCACATTCACCTCCTGGTCTCCGGCGCTCTCCCCGCTTAGGGCGCAAACACTGAGATTAACTCAGCATCCCTGGCATCTGGGCCTGGGTCTCCTGCTCACCTGCTCGGACATCTCAGCACCCTCACTCCAAAGAAACTCACCACATCTTTTGAAATCCCAGAGACCTGTCTTTCAATTCAGTTTAAATCAGCCGATTCCATCCGTAACTGTTTTCTGAGCAGTGATTACACAGCTGTGTGAGTGAGCTTCCAAAAGGGGCCACGTCCCACGCCCGCCCAACCATCTGCTCGGCGCCGTGCACACTCACCGCGGCCCTGGGCCGCACGGCCCCACGGAGCCAGCCTCACCCACCCACGTGCCCTCGTTCTGCTTCCACGGTGATGCATTTTCTTGTAAAATTATCAGAAAGAAAAGCTACAGTGTTTTTTTTTAAATCTTCATCCATGTAGAATAAGTCCCAAAAGAGTTTACTACTCATACAGCTTCCCTGCCAGCACCTGGACTCTGAGAACATGTTTTCACAAAGATCCAGGTGATGGCTAAAGTCAGACTGACAGCAGTTAGAGATCCCTATCGATAATCTGGGACAAGCTACATCTGTCACTTGCTCCTCCAATGACAGAGACATAAGCTAGGATAGATGGGTGTGTGGCTTGCTTGGAAAAGGAGTTTGAATGTCTAGTTTACTTTAACCTACAGCAAATTCACTATCATTTTTCAAGACAGAGAACGTAACTCTGCAAGAAGTTTTTTGCCTGCAAGTAGTACCTACTTGGGCTGTGCAAGAGGATTTAATGCTGCTTTATTCACCTTCCCTCCTCAGCAGGAGAAAAAAAAGGTGTGGAGGAAGGTTTTCTCACCTGCATTTATAAACGTAAGTTGTGAGTTAATCCAATTCTCTGTAGTTATTTACAAGGCCACTGTGATATTTATTCCAGAGTGTGTGTCTTTGTGTGTGTGTGCACACATGCACACGCATGTGTGCATCTATCATAGTGCAGACTTCTACTGATTTGCAGGGGGGGTTGCATGTTGCAATAAACAGACATAATTTAAACATTGTTATTTATAAGAAGAATCAATTCCAAGATTCCTCAAGAGCAAAGTTTCTAGACGCTCTGTGTGGGAGCCCACGTCTCCGTGTGGGAGCCCACGTCTCTGTGTGGAAGCCCACGTCCCTGTGTGGAAGCCCACGTCGCCGTGTGGAGGCCCACGTCTCCGTGTGGAGGCCCACATCTCCGTGTGGAAGCCCACATCTCTCTCCGTGTGGAAGCCCACATCTCCGTGTGGGAGCCCATTTCTCTGTGTGGAGGCCCACTTCTCTGTGTGGAAGCCCACATCCCTGTGTGGAAGCCCACGTCTCCGTGTGGAGACCCACTTCTCCGTGTGGAAGCCCACATCTCCGTGTGGGAGCCCACTTCTCCGTGTGGAAGCCCACATCTCCGTGCTTCCTTTCTCCTTTCCTCCCAAAGCCAGAATCTGAATGCTAGTTAATGACAACGTCAGAGTAACAACAATTAAGGAAGTCGTGTGGCCAGTTTAGCACCATAGACTTTGGACTGACACAAACGCTAAAAGGTCCCAGAGATGGGAAGGCGGACGGTAGCCTGGGCAGAAGCCTATGAAGGATCGTGACCATACGGCACGCGTGTGCACCGAGAAGCTGTGACTCCCCGGTCCTGCTATCACACGTGCTGATAGGTGACGAGAAAGATGCAAGTCCAGCTGCCCTCCTGAGCCTGCAGTTAATTAAGGACGAGGGCAGCTACGTCCACCCGTGGAGACCCTCGGGCACAACACTCCCGCTCCCCGGGGTCAATGCTCCTGGAACAGCCGTGATTCCAGCTTCAATTCTTAGGCTTTGGATTACAATAACCACTTAGTATAATCTACATTTACCCACAGTATCACAACTTCTCTGTGAATGCAGCACTTCCCTGACTGGCACATCTTATAAATCACGGGCCGACCCAACAGCGGGAGCACACAGACCCCTAGGGATACTCACTCTTGTTGTAGCAGGTGGCCAGCACTCCCTTGTCTGCAGGGCTGGCACTAATGTGCCAGATCTCACCCGCTTGATGGAGGAGCACATTTTTATTTATAATGTTATTCTCATCATCAAAGTCTATGATGTGGATCTACAAACACAAGGAAAGAGAATGTCAGAACCTCACACACTTTCCACGTGCCTTCATGGAACACAGTGACTACAGGAATAATAATCAAATGCATCTTTCACATCTTTACTTAACAGTTATTCTTACTACACTAACAGTATACACTTAAGACAAGTGTGAAATCCCCACAAAGTATTGTTACGATTTGCAGCTACAGAACCATGCCCCCTGCCACATGAACTCCTAAAGAGACAAGACACCAAAAGCTGCGTCCCTGCCTCGCTTGGTTAGGCCATGGCTGGTGCCAGGACCAGAGTCTTCCAGGATGGTGCCACCCAGCCAAGACTGTCCCAGACCTGCTGCACAGCTGTGGGAGAACGGGGCAGGGCACTGCTGCCTGATGAGGCCCAGTCTTAGCCCTGCTCTGCCCACTCTGTAGTGGGCACAATTTAACTCACGTCGGAAACAAATGAGGCAGGAAGGGGTGAGAAAGCGCTGCATGTTAGCACATCTTAAATGTCTTTTTAAAAACAAAGCCAACAGCTGTCAATGCTCCTGATCATATAACGTTGATTAAACAACATGACATTTTAGCCACTAAATGAAAAGTTACACGTGCTATCGCCATGCTTTTCTGGATAATTTTTAGAGGAATGGAAATGATGTCCACGTTCACTCTCTTATCAACAGCCAAGTCACAGGAAAAAATAAAATTAAACATTTAAAAAATAAATTTATACTTGTAATCATGGATCTGCACAAAGATTTATATCCAGGAATGTTCACTGTGGCACTGATTGTCATAATGAAAAATTAGAAGCCACCTAAATGTCTGGCAACAGGGGATTGTTCCAATAAACTGTAGTACTTGACTGTAATATAATACTATGAAGCCATCCATCCTACTATAAAAACTCTTTAGTGCCAGGGAAGAGGGTCCATAACATATATCCAAGGGGAAAAGAACCAGTAAGAGAACCGCACACACGCACCACACGCTTTCTGTTAAAAAGCCAGCACATCTGAATGAGAGAACCAGAAAGCAACTGGTTACCTTTGGGTGGTGGGATTATAGCGGCTTTTCCTTTACTTCTTTGTGGTTTGTTTTTATTTTTAACATTTTTCATGATTAATATGCACTACTTTGCAGTCAGACAAACATTAAATGATATTTTAAAAAATGTTTCCACGACACCCGAAGCATCTCCACTCTGCACTTGCTCAGGACCTCTCACTCTGTTCTCGGCTGCTTCCTTGGTACAGTGTCCTCATGTGAAAACAACCCCCGGTACCTTAAGGGGTCGCTTTGGACTCAGAGTAGAATTCAAACCCCACCATTCCCACTTACAGCCTGTGTGACCCCGAGCCTCAGTGTCCCCGAGAATACAATGAAGGTGAAGGGACAAAGCTCCTGGGATTGCTGGGACCAAGGGGTCGTGCAGGGCTGATCTCGGAGTCGGGGGACACACACACTAGCTCCTGCCCTTCTCTGGAGTAGGAAGATTAAAAACCATGACTGGGCTTCCCTAGTGGCGCAGTGGTTGAGAGTCCGCCTGCCGATGCAGGGGACGCGGGTTCGTGCCCCGGGCCGGGAAGATCCCACATGCCGCGGAGCGGCTGGGCCCGTGAGCCATGGCCGCTGAGCCTGCGCGTCCAGAGCCTGTGCTCCATAACGGGAGAGGCCACAACAGTGAGAGGCCCGCGTACCGCCAAAAAAACAAAACAAAACCATGACTACTGTTTTTATCTTTAAAACTCCTTTCAGTCAGTTTCTCCCGGCACTCATAGCCCAATGTAGTTTTCACAGTGGGTTTGGAAATGCCCCTGGTGGACAGCTTCTACAATCTAAAGGTTATATGTGAACACAAGCTAAAAGGCAATACACAAAATCAGGCAGAATTTCTGTGTTGTTAGGGTGAACAGGAAATTTTTTTCTTAAGTATTTGACAGGTTTCCTCCTTATCAGAAAATCCAGGAACACTTAAAAAAGGAGGCACTTAAATGTACAACTTTTCCTCTCCCCAGAGCTCTCCCTCTGAAGTGCCCTGAAGCATTGGGACCACCACACGGGGGAGCACAAGAGCTCTGGCTCCTCCTCTGCTGGCGCTGTGGACCCAGGTGCCAGGTGAGCGCACGGCCCCCCTGCACACCTGCGGCTCCTGGCGGGGAGCCATCCTTCCACCGGACCTCTGACCTCTGCGCCCGCACTCTGTGCTCCTCTGGAGGACCTGCTCCCATCTGGGGGAGGCTCTTCTTTCTTGTGAAGACCAGAAGCACGTGGAGTCCAAACAGGCTCTAGTATGTGATCCCAGCTGGCCTTCCTCTGGGCTCGTTTCTTACACGCTCAGGCACACAGAAGTCAGCCTCTGCCCTAGACGGCTGGGCATTGGGAGGAGTCCAAGACCCACCCCCCCAGGTCCACCTCTCCTAACCTGATACTCTGATACTATGGCCCTTAACCTTCAACATTAAGCTTGGGAGTCCTAGGATTCTTCCATGTCCTCACCTACAGTAGGCTCATGGACGGGTCCAAAGGATACGTCTTCATGAGATGTTGTAATCCGGGTACGCTCGGAGAGAATGGTAGGACATCATCACCATAAACAAGTAGGGATCAAAAGAATAATGACTAATATGCAAAGTGTGACAGGCACCGAGCTGGTTCCTTTAATCCTAAAAAGAGCCCTGAGATAATATGATAACCTATTATTATTAGCCACGACTACAGGGGAAGAAACCAAGGTTTACAGAGCTGGAGTATCACGGTTCATTCGGTTAGAAACGGGATTCCAGAGCCTGTGCTAAGAGCCTCCACACTGTCGGGGCACGGGATACCCCACCCTGCCCGACACTGGGCTTTGCACTGCAGCAGGCCAACAAAAGAGTAGCAGGCAGCTCCTGATTTGGAAGAAAGAGACTGTCACTTAACTGCCTGTTCTCAGGGCACCGCCCTCTGCCCAGCTCACATAAAGTACACAGAAATGTTCTGTTGCATAAACATATGGAGTGACAGGCCAATTACAAAAACAAGTACTATAGTGGAGAAAACCCTATAATTAAGGTGAGGGCAAAAGGTTACGTGGGCACAAAAGACAGAACATTTAGTGTTGGCTCAGAGGGTGGGGAAGACGTGTCGTTGTCTGGGTAGTGAGTAGATGTTACTTGAAATTCTTTACGCAACGGCTGAGCTTTTAAAATGCTTCCAACAGCTTGTAATGAAGCTCAAGGTCATATAGTTTGAATTACCATTATTAAAATTTTAAAGTTGGAGTTACCAGTGCACGGCTAAGGGCTCAGATGACACTATAAAAATTTAGAAGCCAGAATTATAAACCTTATTAGGAAGTCTGTAAGGATGATCTTAATCAAGCCCCCTCATCTTCCCGCAGAATCAGGGCTCAGAGAAAGCTGTCCCTGTCCACAGTACCCGCCACTGGAGCATGTGACTCCAGGCCACCGCCCTCTGTGTGCTTCCTTTCTTATTGAACTCAAGGTGAACTCTTAAAAATTCAAAAACAAACCAAAAAAATGTGGTAAAATTGGCAAGGAAAAAGCGAAAGCTCGCCTCCGGGGGAAAGTTAAGGATCCTCCTTTCTCGCTTCCAGAAATCGCCCTGGATCCAGCCTCACCAGAAACCCAGCTCTTCCTGATGCTTCCTTAACAGGAGCATAAGTTCCTGCAGTCATTAAAGGAGGGGGAAGGATGGGGCGGGGTCAGGGGGAGGGGGGAGATGGGGGAGGGAGGGGAGGAGGAGGGGGACGGGAGGGGGACAGGAGGGGGACGGGGGAGAAATGGAGGCTCAGTCTGGAGTGGGGCTGGGAACCTGAATTTCTAACAAACACCTCCGGTGATTCTGAGGGTGGCCAAAGACAGGACCTGCAGGCAGAGGGGGCACATGAGCAAAGCTGCCCTCAGTCAAAATACAAATACAGAACAATAGAGCTGAAACATGAAAAAAAAAAAAGAAAAAAGATTACAAAGGAAAAGAGCCATCGGGGAAAGAAGGCAGCTGTGTCGCCAGCCCCTTGGGGATGTCGGCCCTCTCAGTGACTGCTGAGAGAGGGCCGGCCACAGTGGTCCTCTCTGTCACCCTGGCGCTCACCCGTCTACGCGACAAATAGGGGAGAAGCAACACAGAGTTTCTGCAGGGAGAACACGGTGCGGAAGCAAACCAACCCCTGCAATGCGAAAGCCCCGCCCCTGGGCTCTGCCAGAGCTTCCCGCTGGACCGGAGGAGCACAGCCTCCCAGGAGAGCCCACCTTCTCACAAAGGAGAGCTCAGGGGAGACGGAGACTCCAGAAGTGCCCTCCTGCTGCAAACACAGGCAGGGCAAAATTAAAGGCACAGAAAACAGAGCAGCTCATCAGACAAAGAAAGGCCCGCAACTGTGACAGCTCCTCAGATTTTCACGAGAACAGGGAGCTGAATTAAGTAGCACTGATTCAGGTGAGGGGCGCTTTCTAGGGAATTAGCAGTTGCCAGGGAGGAGCTGATGGCCTGAGGCAAGGCTGGGTGGGGGGCAGAAACCCTACCAGCCACCCCTCCTTCCCCAGGCAGGGCTGAGCTCCGGAGGGCGGGGCTTCAGAGCTGGGCTGAGGTCACGTGATGCCACGGTTCCTGTCACAGCGGGCACTGCAGGTGCTTCGGGGCAGGGGTGGCACCTCCTCCCACAGGGGTATCAGCCGTGGGGGCGCCCCAGCAAGTGTCCAGGACGCGCCCTCGCCCAGCGGAGCTTTACAGTTCGCGGCACGTGCAAGCGAGGAGGACGCGGCGAGAGGGAGCCGGTGGCTGAGTGGCCATCCTGCCGCGTTGCAGCAGGGCCCCCGGGAGAAACCGCGTGGCTGCTTAGAGACCATCCCTCCCTTTGGAAATGGGGCCAATAGCACCCGCCCTGTCCACCGAGGGCGCAGTGGACACCACCCGCCTGCACTCCCAGTCTGGCCCCCAGTCCCCCGTGGCTCACAGGCCAGGACCCCCATCATTATCTTTCTCTCTCACCAGCTCATGGCTGGAGGCGGCTGGGAGCACGTCCCAAGGAGGGGAATGACAGACGCACAGCACACAGCACTGCCAGACGGGGATACACACGACACCGCTGACGGGAGAGGACCCAGAGGGGAAGCCCCGGTCCACCCTCACTGCACGGAAGCAAGCTGGAGACGGGGGAGAGGAGACGGGCGGTCGGCGAGAGGGCCCTCATCATTTTAAAACGCAGGTGGTAATCGTGTGATAACAGTAACACTGTCGGAAACCAGAGGGACAACCGGACGTCCCCTGGAAACAGAAAGAAATAGGGATGCTGCGCTCCCCACCCCCCGCAGGGCATCCTCTCCCCGGGGCAGGTGCCTCTGGGAGCACGTGTCACACGTGGGAGGAAGCATGTGGCACACACGCAGGGAACCACGCACATCACCCGCGAGAAGACCTGTGTCTCACGTGTGGGAGGAAACATACTCTATGTGAGGGGAAGCACTGTCATGTGTGAGAGGAACACACGTGTGATGTGAGAAGAACAGGCGTGCATGTTTGAGATGAAACATGCACGCCGAGCGTGGGGGCTGTTTCCGGCGGCACGGGTGTCCATGCACGCGGCCTGGCCCCCCTGCTCCCTCTCGCCTCTCCCTTCCCCCTGGGCTCCCTCCCCGGGGATGCGCCGAAGTACTTTGAAAACACAGGCCCACCGGCAAGTGACACAACTCATCGCAGCCTGAAGGCCTCAGCTCAGACGCCCCCTTCTCTGTGACGGTGGCTCTGACGCCACCAGGAAGAAACGGGTGTCCTTCTGGCCACGTGCCCCTCTGCCTGGACCTCTCCTCAGTGTCACTGCAATTATCTGCACATCTATGTCGCCGCATCACTGGAAGCTGAACTCGGGGCACAAATGTCTCTGTTCCTTCTGTGGGTCTCACACCTAACACAGTGAGAGGAATCAGTCCTGTCACCACACTGAATAAGCACCGCTGAGCAAATGAATGAATGCGTGAGTGAGTGGATGAATGACTGTCCCAACAAGGCCGCGTTCCTTCCCAGAAACAGAAAAGAAACACCAGCAGGTCAGAAACACTCTTTCTTTCCTATCGTCTGGATTCACAGTCAGAAGACCACCACAGGTGAAGAGTGTGAAGAGAAAGTTATAAACCTCAGCCTCCGCCCTTTAATTCAACTGTGGCCAGAGAAAAATAACTGAAGCCAGAGGCTACAAGCCTGAATCAGCAGCTTAATGAGGACTTTGAAAGGAGAGGGCCGGCAGAGGACACAGTGGTTCTGCGCCTAGCACTCAAGGAGCCTCACACACTGGAGGATGCAGCAGAGGTTACCAAGAGTTACACACTTGTGACCATTAACTACCGAACTTTTCTGGACCTTACCTTTGGAAAGTTGGATTTCTAAGACGGATTTTTAAGAAGAACCAAAGTCTCTCATCTAATATGAAAATGTTTCTTTCACTAGGCCCACGGACCGATGGCCCGTATTCTAAAAGCCAGGACTGTTCCCATAGAGAGTACATTTGATAAACAGGCATATGGAGCCGTAAACTATGTTTGTCAGGAGGCTGATGTCCCCCCTGGCTTAGATAATTATGATCCACTATGACAGGGCCACATAAGAGGTGCTCCCTGACACTGGTTAGCAATGCAGATGCTTGGGCCCACCCCCGAGATTATCTTGCTTCAAAAAGGATTTCAGGAAGATTAAAGCACTTTATGTCATTTGGGGCTGATCCTTTCTTAGTACCTTAACCAAATGGTATACAATTTTGCCGGATAAAACCAGGTACAATGTAACTTATTAATGCTTTACACGACCTCATTTTGTTCTTAATTCATTTCTGTCAGCTTTTAATATTTTCTAGAAAAAATTTATAAGCATCCCTCATTAAATAATAATAATAATTTCTTTCTTTTCTTAAGAAGTTTAAAAACTGATGTTCAGGAGTCCCCTGGTGGTACAGTGGTTAGGACTCAGCGTTCACCACTGAGGACGTGGGTTCAATCCCTGGTTGGGGAACTAACATCCTGAAAGCCGTGCGGCGCAGCCAAAAAAATAAAAATAAAAACTGATGTTCTACCAAGAAGGTCAATGGTACAGGCCCGGAGCTGGGTGGAAGTGAAACACAAGTAGATGAGAAAAAGGCAGTTAGTCGTCCACCTGGCTCTGTCCCCAGGCCTCTAACACCTCCCCCATCACAAACTCCACCCATCCATCCCCAGAGGAAGCAGCTGTGCCTCCTGTCACCAGCTCTCTGTGCTGTCACCTGGTTAGCCTTCTCCTCTCCCTGCCAACCAGCACCTCCCGGCTGCACGGTGCCGTCACGGGGTTTCCTCTTGCCCTGTGAGAGAGCCACTGCTAACTCTCTTTATACATACGTCATTCCCACCCGACGTTTTCCAGGAGGAAAGTAACACATACACACACACACGTTCAGAAAACTGGAAACTATAAAGAAACAATGTACATCACATTCACATTCCCTGAAGATAACCATGGCTCAAATTTCAAGCCCTATTGACCTATTTCTAGTCTTTATGCTGAGATTCAATTTTGTACTTTACCTACTTTTTTTATAGAGGTATAATTGACATAACATTACATTAGTTTCAGGTGTACAATGGAATGATTCGATATTTGTATATATCGCAAAACAAGCTACTTTTTTTTTTTTTACACAATAGTGATCACACAGTATATACAATCTGAACATTTCACAGAATCACCTAAGAATTTTGAGGTTGTAATGCTGAGGAGACTCAGCTTGTCACGCGTGCAGTGAGGGAGCACTACGCCAACAGTGGCAGGCCCAGCCACGTTAATCACGTGAATCTGCCATCGCAGATGGCAATGCCATAGGATCCAACCTACTACCTGCACGGTGTGATCACTTCTCGAGTTTTCTCCATTCTATGCACCAAGACGATGTTATCCCTTGTATATAAAGCTTTTTCAATGTTTTAACTATAAGAATTACGTGTTAAATAATATGAACATCTAGTTATGAAGCTCTAGATATATACCATCAAATCAGCTGCCATAATGACTATGCCAACATAAAGTCCCTCATCAACATGGGAGAGTGACGATTTCACCACACCCCATGTGGCACCGAATACTCTTGGACAGCGATTTTAACACCATTACCCCCCCCCCCCCGCCGTGACAACAGTAACCGGATGGGGGCTGCACCACGTGACACAGCCTGATGAGCGTTTCCCCAAGATCAAAGGCAGTGCACAGCTCCACAACATCCACGGCACCTGCACATAACCCTACCTCTATGTGAGGATGAGGAAGAGGAAGTCCAGCAAGGTTAATCCATTCACTCAAGGTCACACTTTTCTGTCAAGCCGTGGACTGAACCTCAATCTTATGAGTATCCAACAGCCTTTCCACTATAGTGGCCAGGTCAGCACATGGGTCACACCCTGTATATCTCCCTGGACCAACTGGCAGCGACAGCCTGGAACTCTGTGTTGCGATGGGATTATGGCCTCGTCCAGGCTCAGCTAGAGAGAGTGCTGTGCGCCATCAGGGCAGTCGACCACGGGCTGGGGTCAAAGGGGTGATGCTGACCTCGTACCCTGGGTTGTTTCTCAACCACTTACACAGTGAATCCTACATACCCACAAAACTAAAACACGAAACTACGGCAATAATGCTACACAGAATAAGTTTAAATTATTTAATTCAATCATCACATACAGTTGGCTATGTAAATCCCAATGAAAGTTTTATTTTGTTTGTGTGGCATTAATTTTCTCAAATGTGGCTTGAAAAATCAAGAATGAAATGGTTATAAAACTAAGAACAGGCTTAGTAATTAACATGTATACATTTGTCAAAAATAGTTACCTGATTATCATATTTTAGAGACTGTGTCCCAACCAGAAACCGAATGGCATCTGTTTCTGCCGTTTGAGGTGTGAGAGCACGTGCCTGCAGGAGGGAAGGAAAATGCACACACATGTATGAAGGTGGATCTAACAGACAGATTAGAAAGGCAGTTGCCTCTTCTACCGCTGATGGAGTAGCAACTGGTACAGAGCGCCTGCAAGGCAATTTAGAACCATGCACGAAGAGCCCTCAACTCTTGTACACTTTGTGACACAATTCCACTTCCAAAGTATATCTGGAAACAGCTGTAAGTGGGCACCAAAATTAAGCAGTAAAGATATAAATTGTGTTTTTTAACAAAACCATTATTTATTTCCAACAGTAATTGATTGGTTGAACAAATTATTCTTCAATAACAGAGCAGAAAATGGCCCCCAGTGATGACAGAACAGGTGGTTTAAGCCAAGTCTCCTACAGAGCCAGCTGGAAAAACTCAACCAAAAGCCTGAGTTTGTTTCAAGGCTTCAGAAAGCTGCCACAGTCATGAAATGCAAGCTCCAGGAAAGGAGAGAAGTTAGAGGAGGGCTGACCTCCTAGCCACTTTCACCTGGAGACCCTCATCAATTTGGAACGGGCGGCTAAGCGGTGATGCTGAGGAGAGCGTCTTACAGGCTCCCAGAGCTGGGCGAGCAGAGTGCAGGAGCCTCGGGGGAGGAGGGGCCGGCAGAGCGCGAGGCTTTGGGGTGGGATCCTCCCCAGCCCGGGTCACAGGCCGGGCGCGAGGGCGAACTAGAGTGAGATGAACCTGCTCAGCCTGGAGCTCCAAGTCACCTCAGCCCTTGAGTGGATCTCAGGTGACCTGAGCCCGCTGGCGCCCCTGTGCCCGCCCGCCGCCTGCCCCAGACACCTCGCCCAGCCAAGTCTGGAGCTCACTTTTCAAACAGTGGCGAAGGCATCTCTCCTCTCTTCTCAGACTCTGGGAAATCATAGAAAAGCAGGAAGGAAAATGAAGAGCACAAACACAAACTCTGTCTTCAGTGAAATGCGGAAACGTCTGTAATCCAAACGCGCCTGAGAACAAAGCCTCCGAGGCAGCCAAGGCCCCGGTTGAGAGAAGACGCCGCACAGGACGCTGGCAGCGACACCCCAGACACAGGCGGGGACAACTCCAGGAACCGCCCGGAGCGGGTGGCAGAAGCAGGTGCCCTGCACACGCTGGGGCAAGAACAAGAGCGGGGCTGGGGACGGACTGGCATCTCCTCGGGAGCAGCCTGGGGCTCCATGGGGCGGAGTGGGAAGCCGGACTCTGCCAGACTCCTTGGCCTTGGGGTAAATGCCAGCTAAAGGGTTTACTCAACAAAGCCCTGAGCTGCAAGAACTCCTGTCGGCCTGGGCGTGGGCCTGGCCCACCTCCACCTACAGAGCCTACAGCGAGCTGCCGCACGCAAGGGCTCAGCCCTGGACATGATCTAGGGGCCAGCACGGGAGCCCTGCCAGGGCACCACGAGGAGGGACCGGGGAGGGGGAGGGGAGGAGACACTGGGAAAAGGCGTCAGAAGATGCAAGCATTAGACGGATGCTGCCACAGAAGAGCCAGAACCCGTGATTATACACACGGACACTCACCTACAAAACTCAGTGGAGCAATCACCTCTTCAAAAGCGAGGGAGAAAACCAGAAAAGACCAGAGAGGGAAGGCAAGACACCCCCAGACAACGGAACCTGAGTCGACACAGCTGTAGGAACTGAAAACCAGACCCAACGCTGGAAGGACGCAAAGACAGGAACCCTAACGAATAATGAATGCAATAGCTGAAGATACAACAAATATACAGAATGAAACTATAAGATGGCTTTGGGCTTAAATGTGTCCCCGTTAAAATGCAGTGTCTTCGTGCATTGGGTTGGAAGCAGCAGATCCACTGGCTATTTGATCACGGTTATTGTACGTCCTATAAAATAATCTTCCACCCTTTGAGAAAAAGCGTCCTAGAACTCACCCAAGATCTGATATATTACTTGTCTTACTAGTGTAAACAGATTTCCAGTCATCATCTTGCAGAGCAAGCGTGATAGGAACAGCACACCCCAGACCATCTAGGTTATGGTAATAGAAACACAAGAACTTAGGCACTTGGCTCAAAGGGATGCAGGACAAGGAAGTGGAAACTCCAGGAGGAGAAACCGGCACCGGGTGCACAGCTAGTAAGGACGGCACTAACCAGGCAATCCAGGACACGCACACAAAAATAAGGTAAGGTACTGAACTTAAAATTCAAATTTTTTCTGCGCAAAAATCCTGAAAAGCTGGCTAAACAAGTCATAGAACCCTGCTTGAATCAGCAGTCAACGATGTAATTAGAAAAATGAGAAACCTGAGTATAGATTTGGCAAAAGATTGTAATTAACTACATTGGGAGTCTGAAGGAAGACAGAAGAGTACAGAAAAAGCCAAAAACCCTCACGTGCCATGCCACCCAGTCGCCAGGTTATATCAAGAGATAAAAGCAAGAAGGTAAAGACTAGAAGAAACACTTTTTAAGATGCTGAAAGTGGTTATTCTCAAGAACTCAGATAAGATGGAAAGGGAGTGCTTAGGGCTGGCTGATTTTTAATCGGATTTTCAGCCACTGACTGCTTAAACAACTCGTAAGAGTGACTTGTTTTAAAAATTTTAAATACACAAAACGAAGAAGAGCTAAAATCATGAACACAAGTCAAAACGTTGCAGGAACACGGATGTGCTTGGCGTTTTCTCATTTTAACGGCCCCTCCATGCCGGTCTTCTGCCTCGTATTTGCACAGCGGTGCCTCATTTTACCCTCCAAGCCTCATCACCTTCAGTCAATGGTCAATAATCAGATCCTCATCTTCTACGTAAACTGTTCTCCACAGTGATTTAAACATCACTGACAACCAAACCTCCGCTATAACTTTCGGTTCTTTTATGTTTACTGTAGAAATGGTTCTTCAAATTCAAGAAAGCCATGGCCCACAGAGCTGTGTAAAGTAAACAAGTGCAAAAATCAGCTACTTCTTTTAACATAGAAAAGAAATTTAAAAAGATAAAGAGATTCAGATAAAATGCTTGATGCCCAAGGCAAGGATCTACTCCGTTGATTTGTCAAAATCCCAGGAAACAACATTTCAGTTACCTCAAAGATCCAACAGTGAAGATCAAAACCTCCGGGTTACTTAGATTACTTAAGGAGATCAAAAAGTTATTAAGTAGCATTGGAAGAAGATGCACACTTTAGGTAGCACAAGGGCAGAGAACCTTCTCTCTCCCCCTGTGCACCCTCTGGATGCACCACCTGGATGTACCCACATGTGTACCTTGTTAAGGAGAACAGTTTAACTTTGTGGTTAAGGAGCTTTGAAGTCAGTTTGGGTTTAAAGCCTACCTAGGCTAGAATCCCTAGCTAAGCAGCCATAGACCACAGGAAAAATAGCATCTACCAATACGACTGCTGTGAGAATTAAACAAAATATATGTACGGTGTTAAGCAGAGTGCCTGACACACAGTTAAGTTCTCAATAACTGGTCGTTAAGGCACCCGTCTGTGTGATAGAGCCAGCTGTCAAGCCCTGTAACAGTTCATGACTCATAGGACACTAAGATACTGCCTTGTGTGGAATTTATCTGTAAGAATTTTGTCTCATTATAATAAACAGAACAACATTTACTGAATGCTTATTATATGCCAGGCAGTGTTCTAAGTGCTTGAATTAAATGTATTAACTCATTTAATTTCATAACAGCCACAAGGGGGAGATGCTCATTTTCCCATTTTACTGACAAGGAAACTGAGGCCCAAGGTCACACCGTAAGTGCTGGAGCCAGGATTTAAACCTCAGAAGTTTCAGTGGTGTCCAGGCTTTTAGTAACTAACACTGATGCTTCTCTCAAGAAACTGCACGTTTCCTGAAAGCAGAAATCATGTAGGGTTTTAACACACATTTGCTGCACACAATTAAGTATCAGGTACTTATACAGCAATGAATTGTGTTTTTATTTCTCTGTAACTGTCCCTCCGCGCCTCCAGCATAACAGGTCCTCAAAAGCCATTTGAATAAACAGAAACCAGTACAGAGCTGAAACAGGCCCAGCTCAATGCGACCTACCTGCCCTCCTAGTTCATCCCTTACCCCGCCCCCCCGCTTCATTCTGGCCACACAGGCTCTCTCCCTGTCCTTCTAGACTGCCACGTGCATCCCCTAGGAGATCCACTGCTACACTAGGGGGTCCGCTCATCTCAGCCCTTCGCTGAGTAGCAACTGTGCCACGGTCACGGTGAACAGGCACTGGAGAGTACAGGAGGAGAAGCAAACAGGAAGCAGGGGAAAGACGGGTGAAATTCCAGCAGACGTCAGCATTAGGGGAAGCTGGGTGAAGGGGACACAGGAACTTTCCGTGTCTCTTCGCAACTCTTAGTGTAGATTTAACATTGTGTCAAAATTAAACGCCCCCCCCCCAAAAAAATAGAGTGCCTGCTTCCAGGAACGCCAATGCTGGAGGAAAGGTACACAAGCAAATACACCGAAGTGAGTGGTGAGAATCAGGCCACAAGGAACGCCCGGGGCTGAGGGGAGGCGGCGGGGGCTCCCAAGCCCGGGGGTCGCGGGCAGAACCGCTGCGCCCCCCGTGTGTCACGCAGGCCCCTGGCCCCCCGAATCCCCACTGATCTCGGCTGCACCGGCGTCGCGGGGCCCTCCTGTCACCCACCTGGAACTCCAGACCGTAGATCACCGGCGCGTCGTCCTCCATGCTGCGGCGGCTCACTCGCCTAAGGCCGGTCCCCGGAGCGGGCGCGCCCCACCTCAGCGTCCATTCATTCTCTCCAGCCCCGGCGGCGCCAAACCGGAACTCCTTCTGGCCCACCCCGGCTTCCGTAGGGCTCACTTCCTGTGTTTTCCTGATGAGTCATCAATGCGCTCCTCGCCGGCGGCCAATGGCGGCAGCGCCGGGCTTGTGCGCATGCCCACTTGGCTCCCATCCGGGCTCTCAGCTCCCAGGCCCCGGAGAGTGGGACCGCGAGGGGAGGACGGGCCTGGGGACTCCGGCGAGGAGGCGGGGGCGGGGCGGAGCCGGCTCGGCCCGGCCCGCCTCGCAGTTACGGCCGCCCGGCGGTCTGCAGCTCGGGTCCCTCCCTGCTCCATCGCCCCAGAGGGGATGGCTCTCCTGGGGCTGTGACGCTGTCGTTGGACGGCTGGGCGCCTGGACGCATGCTTTGTAGACACTGTCGTTAAGTTCTTCGCTCCAGCCTTACGGCTAAGGCATCATTCTTACATTTTACAGATGGGCCGCTGCAAATTTCAGTGACAGGCTGAGGGGTGGGGGAAATGGGAGATATTGATCAAAAAGTACAAACTTTCAATTATAAGATGAATAAGATCTGGAGAGATAGTTAATAATAATGTATCCTATACTTGATAGCTAGTGGGAACATGCTATCACATGGCACAGGAAGCTCAGCCCCGTGCTCTGTGATGACCTAGGTGGGTGGGATGGTGGGAGGTCCAAGAGGGAGGGGATATATGTATACATACAGCTGACTCACTTCGTTGTACAGCAGAAACTAACAACACTGTAAAGCAATTATACTCCAATTTTAAAAAATATACTGTAATTGAAATTTGTGGAGAGTAGATTTCAAATGTTTTCACCACAAACACAGAAAATGGGCAATAAGTGAGGTGATGAATAAGTTCATTAGTTCCATTGTGGTCATCATCTCGCAATGTATAGATATATCAAAACATCACGTTGTGCACCTTAAATATATACGATTTTTATTTGTCAAAAATAAAATATTTTTTACATCTTTATTGGAGTATAATTGCTTTACAATGGTGTGTTAGTTTCTGCTTTATAACAAAGTGAATCAGTTATACATATGTTCCCATATCTCTTCCCTCTTGTGCCTCCCTCCCTCCCACCCTCCCTCTCCCACCCCTCCAGGTGGTCACAAAGCACCGAGTTGATCTCCCTGTGCTATGAGGCTGCTTCCCACTAGCTATCTATTTTACGTTTGGTAGTGTATATATGTCCATGCCACTCTCTCACTTTGTCACAGCTTACCCTTCCCCCTCCCCATATCCTCAAGTCCATTCTCTAGTAGGTCTGTGTCTTTATTCCTGTCTTACCCCTAGGTTCTTCATGACATTTTTTTTCTTAGATTCCATGTATATGTGTTAGCATACGGTATTTGTCTTTCTCTTTCTGACTTACTTCACTCTGTATGACAGACTCTAGGTCCATCCACCTCACTACAAATAACTCAATTTTGTTTCTTTTTATGGCCGAGTAATATTCCATTGTATATATGTGCCACATCTTCTTTATCCATTCATCCCATGATGGACACTTAGGTTAGATATCAAAACATCACGTTGTACATCTTAAATATATACGATTTTTGTCAAAAAATAAAATACTTTAAATCATTAAAAAATAAGAATAAAGAATTGGCTGGGTCTGGTTTGGCTTAGTTGTGCTCCAGCGCCTAGCGCTGTGCCTGGTACTTAAGCTGGATAGGAATCATTGGATGAACGAAGAGATCTGGGTGGTTACACCAGAAATCAAGGAAGCAGAGGCACAGACGTGGGCATCCTATTCACCGGCACCGTTTGCCTAAGATTAAGTTGTGGCGCTAAGGAATACAGGATCTTCATACTGCTGGATTAAATCCACCCAGCTATTATTCGTATTATTATTATTACCATTTTTATCGTTAATGTGGTTACACAGTAGTACAGATGCATGGCAGGAAAAGTTGAAAATACATATAGGCACAAAGACAAATCCCTGAAAATAAATGTTTCTAGGGTGCTTTGGCCAGGAAAAAAAAGAGCTTAACCATCTCCCTTCCAGCTGCCCCTCTGCCACAGGTTTGTCTGTCGCTTCTGAGGGTCACGATTTCCCTCCCCAGTCCCAGGGAAGGGCTGAACTGCCCCCGCCCCCGATTCCCACCTTAGGGCCCACGCCCCGCCCACCGCAGCATGAACCGGAAACGCGCCGGGCGCTAGGCTCCTGCACTGGGCATGCGCGGGAGCAGACGCGCGCAGGCGCAGAAGCCGCAGGAGGCGCAGGTTCCAGTCTCTCCTTCCCGGCTTCCTCTCACCTTCTCCTTGCACCCTGGCTTACGGCTGTAGGTGACCCTTTCTCCAACCCCAGGGGGCCGGTGGCAGGTGAGGACAGGGCCCGGGCTGTAGGGAGGGCGTCGTGCTGTCCCTAACCGCAGCCCCGCCGGCCCTCAGACACAGTTCCCCGGGGGTCTTCTCTCCGGATCTCCTCCCCGGGGTGTCCTCCCCGAGGGTCTCCTCCCGGGGGTTCTTCTCCCCGGGCCTCTCCTCTCCGGCGTGTCTTCTCCCCAGGGTTCTCTTCCCGGGAGTTCTTCTCCTCGGGGTTTCCTCCCCGGGGGTCTACTCCCCGGGGGTCTCTCCTCTCCGAGGGTGTCTCCTCCCCGGGGTCTCGTCTCTGTCCCTCCTCCCGCCAAGCCCAGGCTGGTCCTGCCGGGTCCGCAGCGCGGGCCTTCCCTTCCGGGGGCGGCCATTGGCTGCACATCCCCGGAGCAGCCCCCAACGCTTGGCACCGAAAGCTGGGGAGGGGTCTGCGGCCCAGGTCCCACCTGTGGCCCTCAGTGACTTCCTAGTCCTGGTTTACTCTACTGCAGGTGACTCGCCCGACCAGAGTCAGTGTTGTGAGGGCGAAATGCGGTGGTTTATGTAAAAGCATGTAAGTCTTATAAATGTTGGTTGATTCCTTCCAGGACAGCATCCAGGACAGAGCTGACTGATAAGAGTGCATATACTGGGAAGA
This sequence comes from Mesoplodon densirostris, assembly GCF_025265405.1. Lineage (NCBI taxonomy): Eukaryota > Metazoa > Chordata > Mammalia > Artiodactyla > Ziphiidae > Mesoplodon > Mesoplodon densirostris. Next base: position 2,553,106 of record NC_082674.1, read on the forward strand.
TTTGAAAACACTTTTATTGTAAAAGGGCATAAGGCTCAAAGATGTGCTTTAAAATATGCCTGTTTTCCTCACCCTTATCCACAAAAGAGTTTGACCCCGATGAAACATTTCCTTGGACCTGCCATATCTCTTTATAGCTACTGGAAAACCCTGTATTTAAATACTTCTTGTTTCTTTTCGTCGATTCAGAAGGTTGTACTGGGTGGCATACGGCGAGTTAGGGCCCCTGTGTGATGGGCTGGGAGAAGGGATTGAGGACTTCAAATACGATAATACTCACCAGCCCGCACATCCTGTGATTTCAAACAGGATCTTCACCGTTCCAAGACTGTGTTTCCACTCTGCTTCGTCATTAAACGTATAATTACTATGTTTATGTGCAGCTCATCACAGTTTAAAAAGTTCCTGTGCACCCGTTGCTATTTAATCTTCATTATCCCAGTTTACAGATGAGGAAGCCGAGGCTAAAAGATTAAATCATTTTCAAAGGTCACCTTATTTATCAGTGAAGCTAAGACTCAAGCAGTTACTCAGAGCTCTTTGTGCCTCAGCCTGCCACTCTCGGTCCCGACCTGTCTAGGAGCCTTACAAGGAGAGCAGAGGCAGAAAAACTGTTGGAATCCTGTCAGCATCAAGTATTGGTACTGTGGCTTTGGGCAAATCACTTGACTTTCTCTGCTGTATGGTGGAGCTAATACTTTGTGAGTTGATCCTAAGGATTAAATATGATAACTCATATAAAATGCTTGATCTGTGGTGGGTGTTCTTTACGTGGGGCTTTTATAAATATGTGCTAATTAGATTCCTACCTCATGGCATAGTTCTTTAATGGAAATACGGTTTACATTATTGCAGTCTGGTAAAAGATGTGTAATTGCAGAGTCTTATGTCCAGAAAGGGAGCCTGAACAGCAGTAGTTTTCATTGTTCTTGGTGAATTTAAATCACTTAAAGTTAGTACTTTAAACATATTTTAAGGCATTAATTAAGCTCATTGTGGAAAGAACTCAGCTGGACAAAGAGAAAGTCCGATTTCTTTGCTAGCATTTTGGTGCTGACATAGGCTTAAAACCACGTCTATGATTTCATAAAATTTATTAAATCAATAATAAGAGAAGCAAAGATTTATATCACATGCAAATCAAGAACAGATTCATATGCTTTTCCATTTTCAGATTATGAAATGTAAGGACTGCGTGTAACATACATGGAAAACACCAAGTTCAAGTGGAGACCCCACGCCGTCTTCTGCCACTAGGGCTGCCAGCGGCTTAGACCCTCATGTGTCCCTCCCCCATCAAACCTCCCCTTGCTGTCACTTCCAAGCTCCTCCCCAACCGAATTGGGTGTTATTATTACCTTGTTTTTGTGTTTGTATTCCTAAAATAGTATATTGTTTAATTTTCATGTTTTGAACTTTACATGGAAAATCATACTGTTTATTTTTCTACCGGTTCTGGGTGCAGAATTAGCTTTGTGAGATTCAAACATTGTTGCATTCACTATAGGATGGCTCATTCGTTTTCACTGCTGTTTACTATTCCATTTTTGAATATACTGCTGTTTATTTATTATGGTGCCTATGGGCAGTGGTTGTTTCCAGATTTTTTATTTTGGGGGCTTTGAAAAGGGGGCGGTATTTTGTTTCTATTTTCTGTTTGTGACATTCATGGTCATAGCTTTCGGTGCCCATGTGCAGGAGTTGCTCTGTGATACATAAGTAATGGGACCATTTTTGTCTCAACCAGGACTCTTGAGAGTGAAAAGAGGTGCTTAATTTTACTGCAACCATGGGTATAAAGTGGAATCATTCTAGAAAAATCAAGTTGTGTGGCTGTTGAAGTCACAGGACACATGCTTGTGAAATGTGTATCCCTTTCACCTTGTTCTAATCTTTGTTCAAAATATTTTTCTGTTGGATCATCTGTAATCCTATTGATTTGTCGGAATTTTTAATATCATCTTGATATTATGAAGTCTGACAACATCAAGTGTAGGTGAATGTGTTGAACAAGAAGACTACACACCGCTACTAAGTGTGTAAATTGGTACAACCACTTAGTAAAGCAATTTGGCATTATCTGATAAAGAGGTGTATTCTCTATGAATGACCCACTGCACACGCTTAACTTTTAATAATGTCATGAAGGAGTTTTCACACGTACAGCAGGAGACACGTACAAGAATATTCATAACAGCACTGTCTGTAGATTCACAAACCTAACACCTCAAATATCCATCAACAGAAGAATAGATACTAGGCTGTGGAACCCTCATGCAATAGAGCATCGTCAGCAAAGATGAGTGAATCACAGCTTCAAGCCACTTACAGGGTTGGGTCTCAGGTTAAAAGTGGGGAGGGGAAACTAAGGAAAAAACTGAGAAATCTAACATGTCTCAGGAAACAAACGTGGAAAATAAAGGGAAAACAAGGGTGTGACACATCTCAGAATATTAGCCCAGAAAAGGAGGGGAAGTAGGTGTTATAAACATTGTATCCACTCCAGTTTAATAAAAGTTGTTTATAGAAAAGGGGCCTTCAGAAGAGTCAGGGAAAGGAGCAAGAGCCTTCTAAGTTATTCCGGTGAAAGGAGTCAGAAAGCCGAGTCGGGGCTTTCACCGCTGTCCGGTTCCATAGACAGCCCTCTTTCCTGGGGCTGTGTGTCATTTTATGCGGCGTGTGTGTCACAGTTACTTAGTTTCCTCTCTGTCATGTCCTTGAGAGCCAGTAATGTACGCTTAATGTAGCTGGTGTCTGAGACACAGTGGCGCTTGGCGAGCAATGATCCCTGACTTGCAGGGCGTCTCAGCCCAGTCCTTTGGCGATATTTCTGATAAATGTGTAGTTTCCATTCATAAATTAAGGTAAACAATTTAATTTTTACTCTGGGCTGGGTAACATCTGTGTAAACAGTGTCACTAGGAAACAGGTGACCTTGATTTTCTAAATTAGATTGGATTAGAAACAAGGTTGCTGGGGAGAATCAAAGCATAGTTACAGACATAAGCGTTGACTTGAAAGACCGTTCCTCTTAGCTTTCTTCCTTTCAGAAGATGATTTCTTTAAAAACAAGACTTTTAGGTGAGTTGGTAAATGCAGAATTGCTTGTCAGAGTTTTATTCCTTGCCAAGCTGTTCTTCAGAAAGGTTGCATTCCCCTTATCAATAAGTAAGTTTCCCTAAAATCCCCCAGAACTGTCACTTCTAAAAATCTTTGCCTGTTTCACAGGTCAAATTTTTTAAAATCATAGTTTTAATCTGGGTTTCTTTAATTATTGCTTAAGCAGTTGTTTCTTGCTGTAATGATCCAGTCCACATAATGAACGGGTCTCGACAGAGATGAGTCTTCTCTTATTGCATTGCCTTGTGAGAAGTAGCTCAAGGTCATCTGTGCACAGTCTTTCCTAGGTCCCCCCATTTTAGTCCTTCTTTCTCTATATCTTGTAATACACACAAATTAACCTGGCAGTGATTTCTGCTTACTTTAAGAGTAGACTTTTCTCCACTTTTCCGTGCATATAAAGAAAGTATCTATGTGATTTTGCCAGTTTTGATATTCTTCACCTTCTCCTGTAATTGTATGTATTGGACCTTTTCTTATATCGTACGGTTTTTCACAGGGGTCTGTTAACATAGTAACGGGGCATCTGGCATTATCATCTGCACTGTTTTTATTCCAAGAAGGGCCCAGTTAACCAGCAGTAGTTCCTGGCATCTCCCGGGTCCCAGGCACTGTGCTGGGCGCAGGGGTACTTCAGTCCTCAGGGGCTTAGTCAGCGGGGCCTGCTTCCATTCCTGGTCAGATGAGTCCCATCACTTCTCTGGTTCTCAGTGTCCTCATCCGTGTTTTAGGGCAGCCGATGCCTGTCTCATCTGGCTGTTGCAAAGGTTAAACAAAGTCATTGCCGTTCCGTGGTCTTCATGCTTAGTCTTCGTGTCCTGCCTGGGGAGGACCAGGGAAGAGCCTTACACGTTGGGGTGCGTCCACTCTGATGTTCCTGAGGCAGCCTCCCATTGGAGCTGTGAAACAATACAAGTAAAGGGGCTTTAGTTCCTTTTCATTGTATTTTTGACTTATTTATAGCTAATAATTATTAAGTGAATATGTAGTAAATGGGGAATTAGTAACTGACTATGCTGGTCAAGAGACTTCTCCAAAATGTTTAACTTTGAGCCTACTTTAAAGTAATCTTGCTCTTGGATCTCAGGGTGGTCCAGGCTATAAAAGGGAAAGAGAGCTAATTTGGAATACTGTGATGAAAGTGTTGACAGAGAAAAAAGTAATCTTATCTAGAGACCAGCTGAGTATAGTTATTTGTTTTTTGTTTTTTCTCTTTTTAATACAATTTTTAAAGGTTACAGTCCATTTACAGTTATTACAAAATATTGGCTATATTCCTTGTGTTGTGCAATGCATCCTTGTAGCCTGTCTCATAGCCAGTGGTTTGTACCTCTCACTCCCCACCTCTGTATTGCCTCTCCTGGTCCCTGCTGGTAACCACTAGTTTGTTCTCTGTATCTATGAGTGTGCTTCTTTTTTTGTTATATTCACTTATTTGTTGTATTTTTTAGATTCAACAAATAAGTGACATCATACAGTATTTGCCATTCTCTGATTTATTTCACTTGGCATAATGCCCTCCAAGTCCATCCATGTTGTTTCAAATAGAAAATTTTTGTTCTTTTTTATGGCTGAGTAGTATTCCATTGTGTGTACGTGTGTGTGTGTGTGTGTGTGTGTGTATACGCACACACACATACATACTACACCTTCTTTATCCATTCATCTGTTGAAGGACACTTAGGCTGTTTCCATATCTTGGCAATTGTAAATAATGCTGCTATGAACATTGGGGTACATGTATCTTTTTGAATTAGTGTTTTTTTGAATATATACCTAGGAGTGGAATTGCTGGCTAATATGGTAGTTCTATTTTTAATTTTTTGTGAAACCTCCATACTGTTCTCTACAGTGGCTGCACCAACTTACATTCCCACCAACAGTGCTGGGTTACCTTTTCTCCACACCCTTGTCAACATTTTTTGTGTTCTTTTTGATGATAGCCATTCTGAGAGGTGTAAGGTGGTATCTCACTGTGGTTCCGATTTACATTTCTCAGATGATTAGCGATGTTGAGCATCTTTTCATGTGCCTGTTGGCCATCTGCATTTCCTCTTCAGAAAAATGTCTATTTGGTTCTTCTGCCCACTTTTCAATTGGGTTGTTTGATTTTTTGATGTTGAGTTGTATGAACTGTTTATATATGTTGGATATTAATCCCTTATCGGTCATATCATTTGCAAATATTTTCTCCCATTCAGTTGGTTGTCTTTTCCTTTTGTCAAGGTTTCCTTTGCTGTGCAAAAACTTTTAAGTTTAGTTATTTGTTTATTTTTGCTTTTTTTTTCCTTTGCCTTACAAGACAGATCCAAAAAAATATTGCTGTGATTTATGTCAAATAGTGTTCTGCCTGTGTTTTTCTCTAGGAGTTTTATAGTATCCAGTCTTACACTTAGGTCTTTAATCTATTTTGAGTTTATTTTTGTATATGGTGTTACTATAGGCTGAAGTGTCTTGGGAAGGCTTGAGGGCAGAGGCGGAACTTCAGCTGCGTCTTAAAGACTGAGTAGGGTGTAAAAGGCTGAGACCTCACACCCGTTAGGACAGCTGCTGGCAGAAAGAGAGAACATTAGCTAGTGCTGGTGAGGATGTGGAGGAATTGGAACCGTTGTACCCTCTTGGTGGGGATGTAAAATGGTGTAACTAATGGAAGATAGTTTGGGTAGTTCTTCACAAGATTAAAAGTAGAACTGCCACATGAATGATCCAGGAATCCCACTTCTGGGTTTTTACCCAAAAGGGTGGAAAGCAGGGTCTCAAAGAGATATTTGTACACCCATGTTCACAGCAGCAGTATTCATAGTAGTCAAAAGATGGAAGTAATCTAAGTGTTCATCAACAGATAAATGGATAAGTATGGTATGTACATACAATGGGATATTACTCAACCTTAAAAATAAGGAAATTCTGGGACTTCCCTGGTGGTCCAGTGGTAAAGAATCCACCTTACAATGCGGGGGACGTAGGTTTGGTCCCTGGTCAGGGAACTGAGATCCCATATGCCGCGGGGCAACTAAGCCTGTGCGCCGCAGTGCCCTGGAGCCTGCGCGCCACAGCTAGAGAGAGAACCCACACGCCACAGCTAGAGAGAAGCCTGCGCGCCTCAGTGAAAAGCCTGCACACCACAACTAAGACCCGACGCAGCCAAAAATAAATAAAAATAAATAATAATAATAAATCTTTTTTAAAAAATAAGGAGATTCCGACATATGCAATAACACGGGTGAGCCTTGAAGGCATTGTGCTCAGTGAAATAAGCCAAACACAAAAGGACAAATACCACGTCATTCCACAAATACCATATCTAGGGTCCCTCCCTAGCGTAGTCAGACTCATAGAGACAGACAAGAGAAGGGTGGTTGCCAGGGGCTGGGGGAGCGGGAGATGGGGAGTTAGTGTTTATTGTATTATTTAAATACAATATAAAACTGTATTATATTTAAATATTTACATATATAAAATATTTAAATATATAAAATAAACTATTATATTTAAATACAATATAAATACAATATAAAATACAATATAAAAACTGCAATTATTTCAGTTTTGCAGGATGAAAAGAGTTCTGGAGATGGGTGGTGGTGATGGTCGCACAACAAACTGAATGTACTCAATGCCACTGAACTATACACTTAGCAGTGATTTCGGTGGTAGATTTTATATGACGTGTCTTTTACCACAAAAATAAATAAATAAATGGCTGGAGAAATGGAGGCTATTGAATTTTAAACCATTTAAATATATAGCTGATAAACTGATAAACATTTTTAGCAGACTTTTATTTTTTAAAGCAGTTTTAGATTCCCTGCAAAATTGAGAGGAAGGTGCAAAGACTTCTCATCTCCCTGCTACCCCGACACAGGCAGAGCCTCCCGCGTTACCCACATCCCCGCCAGATGGTGCACTGGTTACAACTGATGGGCCTGTGTTGACACATCATAATCACCCAAAGTCCACAGTCTACGTTAGGTCTCTCTCTTGGTTTGGTACATTCTATGCATTTGAACAAATGTGTATAATGATGCGTATCCACCATTACAAGGACACGAATTCACCATTTTTATAATTTAAAAAACAATTCCAATAAGATAAAATCATCGTAATAGTAACAGATCTAAGCTGATGAGGTGGATGTGTATTTGTCTTTGTTTCAGGTGACCATGGAGAGTGCTAAAGGTGCCGAGCAGCAGGCACCCGAGCAGGGTGGTCCAGCCGAGGGGCCGGCCCCGAGCGTGGCTCCGCAGGGGCCCCGGGAAGATGAGCGGCAGCTCCTCTATCACGAGGAAACTATTGATCTCGGTGGAGACGAGTTTGGCTCAGAAGACTCGAATAACTTAGTGGACAAGCTCGATGAGCCCATGATGGAGAGCGTCCTCATCTCTGATTCCCCGAACTACAGCGAGGATGGCGCGGGGGACCTGGGTTGTTTGCAGGATGTCGTGGAGACTGCAGAAGGCGGCGCAGATCACCGACGGGAAAGCGTTGTAGATGAAGAAGCGCTGGACGCTCTGAGTGATGACGGTGAGAGTGAGGGAGAGGACACACCTAGAGACGTCTCGGACATGACCCCCGACAGCAGAGCATCGTTGCAGGAAGACCCGGAGCAAGAGGAGGTGAAAGACCTGCCCACCTCGGAGCACGAGGGTGCGGAGGACTTGGGCCCAGGGGACGTGAGGGCGCCCGCAGCGGGGCCGGCACCGGGACTGTCCCCCCGGCAGCCATCCCCCAAGGACGAGCCGGTGCCCATATGCACCATCTTCAGCCAGCCGCCGCCCGCCGGCTCCCAGCCCCAGGTCCTGCGCGATGGCTTCGAGTCCCAGATGGTGAAATCGCCCAGTTTCAGCGGCGCGAGCGAAGCGGCCGCCAGGACCCCTCCTCAGGTGGTCCAGCCAAGCCCCAGCCTGAGCAAATTTTTTGGCGATACAACCAGCACTAACTCCTTGGCCTCGGACTTCTTTGATTCCTTCACAACCTCCACCTTCATCTCCGTCAGTAATCCCAACGCCAGCCCTTCGATTCCAGAAAGCTTGTCTTCACTCGCCGCTACCCCGGTGGGAGAAAACTCCCTGAGTTCTGCCGACCCTTCTTACTCCCCAGGGACGGAAAGATCAGAGTCAGGCGTTTCCACAGCTTCTCTGGAAATTCCTCAGTCTCCAAAACCGTTTTCGCAGATCCAGGCTGTGTTTGCCGGGAGCGAGGACCCCTTTGCCACCGCCCTGAGCATGAGCGAGATGGACCGGAGAAACGACGCCTGGATTCCCGGGGAGGCGACCAGGAACGTGCTGATTTCAGTCACCACCCAGCAGTACAGCACGGTGTTCGTGGACAAGGAGGACCTCACCATGCCGGGCCTCAAGTTCGACAACATCCAGGTGAGAGCAGAGGGGCTTCAGAGCGAACGTGGGCTGCTGGACGCTTCTCAGTGAAACTGGTGATTCTATGTCCACAGCTCATTCCTTTTCCTCTGTTTCTGTTTCATGTATATACATGTATAAAAAACCTTTTGAGGATTGAAAAACCCTTATTTTTCATCAGTTCCAAAGATTCTGATTGTGGGAATCTTTATGATGTCACTAGGTAACTTGGAACCCTGCTGATTTCTCTGATATAATGTGGTTTAGGTACAAATCAGAGTCTTAGAAATAAGTACCAACAAGGTATTTGCATCACAATTCTCTGAAGTAGTTCTAAACTTTGCGTGATCAGTTTATTTATGACACTTGAGCTCTAGTAAATGATAAATCCCCGTTCCTTTTTTTAGATATGGAAAACTATATCTGCAATACATATAATGTGCTTGATGTAGAAAGAGTTCTTATAGATTCGGTTAAAAAAAAAACGAATGGCCCCTCAAAATAATAAATCATAAAAATATATAAATATTACATACAGTAAATAGCAATATTAAAAAGTTCAATCTTACCAGCAATCAAAGGTGATAAAGTTATTTTCATTTTCTGTTGTCTAAGTTATTTATAATTATTCCATGTTTGTCAGAATGTGAGAAAATAGCCTGCTTAAGCAGCCCTGGTGGGACTGATAATTTGGTACAAACTTTCTTAAGTAAACTTGTAAAACGCACGTCCAAATGTGCATATCCTTTGACCCAGAAATCCCACCCTTAGGAATTATTTGTAAGGAAATAATCTCACTGATGTACAGATACCCAGCTTTTGGGCTGCCCATCAGAGTGAGGTTTATAATTGCAAAGAACCTGAAACCATCTGAAAGTCCATTATCAGAAGGCTGGTTGAATACATTTGACACATCTTGTTTTGTCAGTGGAATATTTACGTAGGTATTTAAAATGATGTTATATTGAAATAAATATTTTTATCGTGAAAAAAAGAAAAAATAAAAATGATGTTATAGCAGAATACTTAATGAGGTTCGTATTTTATAAGATGGCATGTAGCCTGCCTTACGTGATAATGTTTTTGTAGGTATGTGTGTTACGTCCATGTGAGGTTAGCTCAGTTGCATGTCAGGTGTCGTTTGTCCCGCCCGGGTTGCAGGTGGGATCAGCAATGTCTGTGCCACACGAGGTCCTGCGTGGGTCTCTCCTCTGGGAACTGAAGGAGGACCCTGCGGTCCTCAGCAGGCCCTCCCGGGGGAAGGAGTCCCCCTTCCCACACACTCGGCAGGGTCAGAAAGCCCAGTGCAGGCAGTGGAGCCCTGGGCCCCGTGAGGCCGAATCCCGTGAGAAGTAGAGTGGCTGCTGGAGAAGTGAGGCCAGTTGGCTGTTTTTCTCAGTAACTGAAGTGAAAGCCTGCAGGTTCCAGATATTTTGCACGTCCCTCTCGACAGCGTATTTGCTCACTAAGCGCATCTTCCTTGTGCGCTTGCTGCCCACCAGGCGCTGTCCTCAGCCCCCTTCTCCTCCCTCTCAAGCAGAATGTACTGAACATGAATTTACCTTCACAGGGTCTTTTCAGTGAATCACAGTTATGGACTCTGATTTCAGGGATATTTGATATTCAGGATTTGATGACAACCCAGTGGTTCCCAACAGGGTGCTGAGGCCCAGCGCTCCTAGGGTGCATTTAGAACCATGTAGAGGTATTTCACTGTGGTCGCCTAAAGGGCTGGGCCGAGCACATGAGCTTTCATGGACAGGGCTGGGATGCTGAATGCCCGGAGTGGCTGGCTAGTCTCCTGCGGTAAAGCATGTTGGCCATTCTTGAGTTGGGGAACACAAAGTGCTGATGTTCGTTACTAGTTTAACCCAGATTGAATTAGGCATGGAGGCCCTTTCTACCAGTGAAAAGCACGGGTTCTGTGACAGCTCCTCTTCAGCTTTGAAGCTTCCAGACGGCTAATGTGAAATAAGCAGGGCATTGGGTGAATCAGCCAGGGTCGGGGCGCCCACTGCATGGGCAGGACCCACACTAGCGGCCAGCCAGGAGACAGCGTGTTTCCTTTCTGCTTCCTTTAAATCCTAAGGCAATGTCTTCCGTACCTCTTGCAATTCACAGTGATTATTTTGGAAACCTCATGGTAAACTGAAATATGAATTAAGAATAGTTCCTAAAATGTCTTTGACTTTCCCATAGAACAAATGTGCTGGTTGTTTCTTCACCTGTGTCTCTTCAGTTGTATACTATCCTTCAGAGAACTTTTCATTCCCAGGATAGAAAAGAAAAACTGTGTGGTTTACCTTGGAAGTTCTGTGTTTATTTGCCAGAGGACTTAAGATCGCGGTAGAACACATCTATTAACTCACTGTGCACACCAAGCTTGTAAGAGGTCAACGAAGCATTTGTTGGATTTACCTGTTCACAAGTTTCTCCCTGTGCCACTGTAACTGTTGCAGCGTTGTTCTAAGTCAGCTTTCTAAAACACCTTGAAATTTTTCCTAATTGCTCACCTATTGGTGCCTAATTAAAAATTCCTTCCTCTGGGATAAAATTTTGGGGGAAAACTGTTAAGTTGTTTCCTTATGAAGTGACTTCTATAGCAGTCTGAGTTAAGTTAGAGGCCATGAAGGTGAGCGTGTAACACTTCATCCAACCGCATAGCATCAAAAGAGGAATGTCGGCATTTTTCACTAATTAGAGTCTTAGATGGCCTGTGTTCTTAAAGAGATAAATGGAAAGTTTGTGGGGGAATGATCGTTCAGAAATTTTCAGAACCAGTGAAGAATGGAAGTTGGAGGATATTTGTATGAAGCTTGTTCAGTAAGGAGAGAGAGAGAGGGAGTAAAGGAGGGGGAGGGAGAGAGACAGAAGAGATAAGTAAACTAGAAGCAGCAGAATGTCAGTGGTAAAGGTAGTAAGATCGTGAAGGGAAGACAGTAGGGTGGGGACTCAATGCTGTGGCCTTGCTGGTGCATCTGGAAACCCAACGTCCAGACTAGAGACTGGGCCTTTCCACCACCCTGTCTCATTCTGTTCCCTGATTCTTTCCTTCCCCTCGCCCTTCCTGCAATTTGGATTTGACGGGAATCCCATCAGGGAAGCCCACAGTTTGTGAAAACCCCTTTCCTGGGCCATGCTAGGTCCCTGTGTTGGAAACCTACAGATGGCTGAAGACGTACCTGTTCCTACAGGTCTGCTAGCTACGAATTCTCTCCCCTTGAAGTCTGAAGAAATTTCATCTTCAGTATCAAAGCTCTTTTCGCTGGAAATGCAGTGTGTTTACAACACGTAGACTTGGGGGTTGATTCACCTTTATTCTGTTCAGCACTTTGAGGGTGTCCTTCCATGGTCTTCCCGTTGGTACCGTCGCTGACGTGAAGTCTGTAGTCATTCTTATCTTTGCTCTTCTGTACCTAGTGTATATGTTTTCCTCTGGTTGGTTTTAAGATTTTATCACTGGTCTTCAACAGTTTGATTCTGATGTGCCTTCCCATGGTTTTCTTTTATGTTTGTCTTGCTTAGGTTTCATTCACGCTGTTGGATTTGTGGCTTTATCATTTTCCTCAATTTTGGAACATTTTTGGTCGTTACTTCTTCAGTTAGCGCTTCTGTTTTTCACTCTCTCTCCTCTGCTTCTGGGAACTCCAGTTTCACGTATTACTTGGTATTACTAATGAGGTCGTTAAAGATCTGTTTCTGTTTCTGTTTTCAGTCATTTTTCTCTTTGTACTCAAGCTTGGGATTCTGTCATTCTGTCCTTCAGTTTGTTCATCTTTCCTTCTGCACTTTGTAGTTTGCAGCTGATGCTAGTCAGTAAATTTTTCGTATTTTTTGCCTCTATAATTTCCATTTCGTTCCTTTCTATATATTTTTCTGTCCTCATTCTGTTCAAGTTTTACTTTAGATCTTTGAGCACATTTATAACAGCTCTTGCGCAGTTCTATTCTGAAAATTCCATCAGTTCTGTAATTTCAGAGTCTATTTGTGTTTACTTTTTCTTTTGGTCATGAGTCACGTGTGCCTGTGTTTTCACATGTCTGGTGATTTTTTATCAGAGGGTGGGTATTGTGGATTTCCTAAGGTTGAGTGTCTATATTTTGTCATCTTCCTTCAAAAAGACTTGTATTTTGTTCTGGCCAGCAGATTTATTTGATCCTTTTCAGGTTTATTTTTTAGCTTCTGAGTGTGAGTTTAGAGTAGCTTGTACACTTGGGTGACCTTTCTGACCCCTGTACTGAGTGCCTGTGTGTCCAAGAGCGCTCTGCAGTGGTTGGCCTGGACGGGACATCTCTCAGCCCCAAGTGAGCTCCCAGCTGCCCTGTCCCGGCTCCCCGTCCTCAGAGCATCCACCCTTCGCACGCACCGTTTACCGCTCAGCGGTACCCTCGAGGGCCCACGTGGATTTCCAGCCCTGCTCTTTGTACGGTTCCGTCCTGTCTGGTGCTCTGGCGGCCAGGTCCAGCCAGCTGCCCTCCAGCTCCCGGCCAGTCCCCGCTCGGCGAGTGCCCCGTGCGCGGTGTGCCCCCCGCACCACTGTGGTCCACAACTGCCTTTGCGTTCAGGAGCTCAACTCCTCTTGCCTCAGATCACATCCTTCTCTGTGTCGGAAGACACCTGTTGTGTCTGTGTTTTCCATGTTCTAGTTGTTTACGTTAGGACGATAAGCCCAGGCTGGGGCACTCTGGGATGGACAGAAGCAGACGTCACTGCCGCTGCGTTTGTTCGCCGCATTCACGGGTGGGCCTGGCTCCCCTTTCTGAGGTTCCTGATGTGAAGGACGCTGACCTACGTTGAACATGCGTGTGAGATGGGGAAGGTCTGGAGTGGCCGCTGCAAGCCGTTTTGTAACCATCCTAAAGCTGACGTATCAGTGAACAGCTTCCCTTAAATACCGATTTGTTTAGGGCCCCCTACAAAAGGGGTTTAGATCTGTTTTTGTTTTCACAGCTTAATTAAGATACAATTCACATACTATATAATTCACACATCTAGTTTACAATTCAGTGGTTTTTAGCATTTTCGACAGCGTTGTGCAGCCATCACCACAGTCAGTTTGTGGAACATTTTCATCACCCCAGAAGGAAACCCCAGACCTTTTTGCTTACAGTTCCCAGACCTTCACCCCACCCCAGCTCCAGGCAACCACTGACCTGCTTTCCATCTCTCTGGATTCTCCTCTTCTGGGCACTTCATACGAATGAATCACACGACATGTGGTCTGTCGTGACTGGCTTCTTTCATTGAAACATGTTCAGGAGTCATCTGAATTGTAGCATGTGTCAGTGCACCATTCCTTTCTATTGTCAAATACGGTTGACCTTGAATAACACAGTTTGAACTGTGCGGGTCCACTGACTGCTGGGTTACATAGTAAACTTGTGGTTAACATTTTGAGGAACATCCACGCTGTCTTCCAAAACGGCTGCACCATTTTACATTCCACCAGCGACGTATGCAGTTTCTGATGTCTCCACAACCTCGAGTTTGGAGTTTGTTTTGTTTTTGTTTGTTGGGATGTCGTCTTTTTGGGTGGTTTCACTCCCCCTGGACTAAGAGGACAGAGCCGTCCCGGGAGGAGCAGCCATGTTTCTCGTTGGGCGCCGGGTGAGGCTGGGCCACTGTCCTTTCAGCACCACTGCCTGTGACCTCATGTGTCGTCAGGCTTCCTGACAGTGAAGCCCGAAGCCCGTACTCTGGGAGTCAGCTGCTCTGGGTTTTGCTTTGCTTTGACTTCATCCATTAAAACTTAGAAGGCACTGCTGAAGCCGTTCCCCCACTGCAGGACGGGAGGCCCTCTGCAAGCTGAGATCCAGCACCGGACTCGTTCACGCTCAGTCTCCCCACGCTCCCCTGCCCTGGGTGCCCTCCCCTGAAGGTGTGCTGATTGGAAGGGGTCCCTGGGCCTCTAGGTGGATCCCATCCCGCATAGCTCACAAGTCATCCTGCGGAGGAAGCTTGCTCCCCTCGCTCCAGTGAGCATGGAGGGTCTGCGGCAAAGGCGCCGTGACCCCCGTGTCAAAACTGCCTTCAGCTGAGTCACACAGCGAGAGCCGGTCCACGTTAGGGCGTTTTGTCGCGTCTTCGGGCTTTCAGAGGTGAGATGTTTGTCAGTTCTACATACGCTCGTGTCTCAGGAACTTCGCTGCTAACTCAGGTGTTAACTAACAGAGAATTTTAAAGGGCAGGAGATTTTCGCAGTGTGGTCTTATTAACTGAGAAGGTTGCAAGGATGGAGAAGTTAGATGGGTCTTCCCTGGGCAGCATTAAGATGTGATTTTGCCCTTTCCTGGTTCGCAGTTCCTCTGGCTCAGATAAAGCTCCTTGTCTGATAGGAGTTTCCTTTGCGCAAAGCTTTATGGAGCCGTATGGCTGAGTTCTTTTTATTCCGCCCTTTAATTGTCCCTCCTAGATCACTTAGCCACTTCTGTGGTTCTGGCATCTGAAGTATTTCACCTTACCCTCTGAAAGCCAAAAAATCAGAGAACTGCAGCTTCTAGATCTCTGCCCCTGTGTAAGACGTGCGGCTTGGTCTCTGAGCAGCTGGGCCTCCGTCCTGGCTCCTCCCAGGTTTCTCCTGGGTCACCTGGCCATGGACGATCCCGCTTCCCCTCACCTCGCCCATCTATCCTCCTGGACGGTCACTCAGCCCAGGTGCAGGCGGGTCTAACCCGAGGCTTGGGCTCTGAGAGCCCCTGTGTGGAGGCTGATGGGGGCCTTTCCGGAGCAGCCCGCTCCCCGAGCGGAGGGCCCGGCAGAGGGAGGGACCCCTGCTCTCCTTGGGCTCGGGAGAGACGCAGCCCTGGGCAGAAGGCAGTACCTTGGGCCACCACTAACTACTCTAGCCAGGCCCTAGGGGCTCCTGGGGGCCCAGGCCGGCCGGCAGCCTGGCGGGATGCGGGCAGAGGGCGCTCAGGCCTGCCCACCCCAGCCTGGGTCCCATCGTGCGCGCCGCTTCTCCCAGGGGCGGTGTCGCTCACGCCCCCCATGCCCCGCGCCTCCGGCCCCCCGCCTGGCTTGCTGTACCCCTTACGTAAGCCTGGTACAGGCGCTGGTGATTCACTGCTTCCTCTCCAAAAGAAAGAGCCAGTCTAAACTGCACATTTTATTAAAGATCGCGATACCTTAGCGTCTGGTTTATTGAAGTTTGACTGTACTATAACCACATTTTAACCTCCATACAATGGAGGTCAAATGGAGAAAAAGGAAATTTTGGTTAGCTGTGGGTTCTGGTTAGCTGAGTTTAATTAACATTTTATTGTCCTGACATGTTTTTCTTATATTCTTTCAAGGGAGATGCAGTTAAAGACTTAATGCTTCGCTTCCTGGGTGAAAAAGCTGCAGCAAAGAGACAAGTCTTAAACGCCAACTCGGTAGAACAGTCTTTTGTTGGATTGAAACAGCTCATTGTAAGTAACAATGTATTTGATTTTCTATGTTTTGTTTTGTTTTTTTTTGATAAGTCCTGCTTTCCTTCATAATATTTAACCTCCAGTTAATTACTTTGAGTATTTTATCCTAAGCCCTTGCACATAAATAGAATTTTGTTGCATTAGATAGCCAGTCCTGTGCAGCAAAGAGCATCATGTTAACGTACTTTTTATTTTTTAAGTCCAATTTTTAAAAAGCATTATTTCAAATGATCAAATTACTTGAAGCAGTATATACTTTGATTAAATATGCTTCATCAAAAATAAATAGAGTAAAATAATTTTATGTTGATTTTCTTAAAATACTCTGTTTTCTCCACTTGGCATAGAAGGTTTTTCATTAAATGAGTGGATTCCCCAGAAATGCACACAAAAGCCTTTCTTTATTCATTAACAGCAGTAAGTGCAAACACCAGACGGAGATGCTGTTCTGAAATAGGAAACTCTGACTGCAGGCATTTTAAGCTGGGCGGGGCAGATGCTTCTGGTGGCCTGTGAGCCACTGGAAACTGTCTGCCCCACAGCATCTTTTATGATGTTACAAAAGCTTGTGTCCTCAAAAAGGTCAGTAAGAAACACTTGCTTAAAGAAAAGAGAGAGAGAGAGACCTAAAAAAAGAAAAGAAGAAGAAAGAAACACTTGCTTTAGGTGGTTTGCTGACATTTTCACGTTGAAACCAATTAAAGTTTAGTTTTTAGTAAATGTAAATCAAATGTTTCATTGAGTTTCTTTCACTGAAGTGATTCTAGACTTATTCCCATGAATGAGAAGCTTTGGGAAGGAAAGATGTGGAGATCTTCTATTTTTAAAAGGCAGAGGGAACAGCAAACCTTTAAGTGTCTGTATGCATTATCGTATGTTAATGAAGTTACAAGTCTTAGAAGGTAACTGTGTCCACGGCCACGTGAATCTGGTGGAATGAACATGTCTCCCTTGTGGAGGGGGCCGCTGTCGCTCCCTTTACTTGGCCAGTGTCGTGAGCAGCCGGCTGTACCCAGAGTGTGACTTGTAATGATAAGCTTAGAGAGGACACATGGAGCTACACACAGTCGGGGTCATTCATTCTCAGGCCATCTTTTTACCTCCTTTGATTATTCCTGCTGTTAATAAATGTATGCGGTGGTTTGACTGTTTTTCATACATTGAAAATCCTTGAAGCCAGTAGAAATTTTATTAACAGTCCTAACAAGGAGACCTGTTTAAGGTGGGAAATGTATTCGTAAAAAGACCGTTACCTTGCCCTGGCATTTTAATTATGTCCTAAAATAATTGCTCTCGTCTTTAAGACTAGGAAAGAGTTTCTCCGTGTATTTTCCTAAGTAATGTCAGAGTATTCTAAGATTGTTAACTTACAGGGAAATGATGTCACAGCCTCTGGAGAAAGACATTTTAATCACTTCAGTGGTGTCGTATGTGGCGTTAATGATTTCCTTTGAGTCGTAGGTGGGGAAGAGTTATGTACAGACTATCAGTTACTTGAGTGATTTTTATTGGACTGTTTTTCTCATCTTTTGGAAGTTGTGGAATGCCTATGTTCAGTTTCTCAAATAGAGTCTATATCTTACATCCTAGTTTTAAAAAAGTCATATTTATTTAAGCTTAGATCTTTTCCCCATATCTAAATACCTTCATTATCAGAGTTCCACATGTCATATACAATAATTATGAGATTTTTAAGATTTTCTCCACAGCACTTAAAGATTAACATGTTATATTTAAATTCTAATTTTAAAAACAATTTTTTTACCAAAACATTTCTGACATCTACTATTGAAAATGGAGGAGGACCACCAAGAATGGGAACCAGAGGTGGAAAACAATGAGATAGAAATAGCACAAGACACTCTGGAGAAATCCGTAATTATCATCAAGCAGCAGGCGGCCTATAATCACAGGCCCCGGCTCCCGCGGGCTGCGGAGCTGAGGTCCCGCTGTCCTGAAGGAAGGGGGCGCCGGGCGTTAGAGCCAATGCTGTGCGGTCGCCCCGGCCTGTCCTCGGGTCTCCTTCATCCCCTCCTGCACACCTGCTACCTGGCTCGCCCATCAGGCCACCCAGAGCTGTGCAGGGAGATGGGGAGGAGGGGTCAGAGGCCAGCCCTGTCTCCTCTGGCCTTTTTCCGGGAACAGAGAGGGACCCTGACCCTGCCGGCTCCACCTCACGTCTCAGGCAGGTCAGGAGAGCGAAAGAGCATCCGAAAGCTGAAGGCAGTGCTCACTCTTTCGATGCTGGAGAAGTAACCCCCGCCTCCCTGCATCCAGCACACATGTCTGTGCATACGCGCACACACATGTGCATGTATGCACACACATGCAGACATGCGCACGCTTGACGTGTGGGATAGAGGCAGTGTCCACCCTGCGTGCTCACTGGAAACTCACACAAGGACAAGAGCTAGAAAGTGTGAAAGTGGAGCAGGAGCCGCTCGCCCGCCACAGCAGCAGGACAGAGGCCAGGGGCGGTACCCACACCGAGGGGCCATGCAGGATTGGCACGGGGGACGTGTGTGGGAAGAGCCGCGTGGCAGCTTATTGGGGAAAGAAGGGAATGAACTGGTGGATGAGGGGCATGGCATTGACTGGATGTTCAAGTGGGAAAATAAAGAGACCGCTGCTTCTAAGCACACCCAGAAGGGAATTCCAAGTGAAGTAATTTCAAAAAACAGAAGAGACTCTTAGTGACTCAGGCCAGAGAGGCACTTCTTAACAAGACACAAAAAACGAAGCCTTCCAGGAAA
Organism: Mesoplodon densirostris; assembly: GCF_025265405.1. Taxonomy (NCBI): domain Eukaryota; kingdom Metazoa; phylum Chordata; class Mammalia; order Artiodactyla; family Ziphiidae; genus Mesoplodon; species Mesoplodon densirostris. The sequence goes on from NC_082674.1 coordinate 2,571,748, forward strand.
TATCGGTAACCTGACTGCTTTGAAATTTAAAAGTGTGTTTAACAAAACACCGTAAACAGCATTAAAAAATGAGAGAAGATATTTGAAATATACATCAAGACCTTCATCTAATTTATAAGAAACAGATACAGCCCGATAGAAAAACAGGCGAAAGATACGAAGATGCAGTTCATGGAAACCAGGCAGCCAATAAGCATGGAAAAAACGCTCAGCGTCACTGGGACCACAGAAATCTCAGTGAAACAAGAGTGTCCTGCATGTCAACCCCATCGTATTGGTAGCACCAGATGTCAGCAGGGGTGCGTGTGCGGGGCGCCTGAACCGGAAGGGCTGCCTTGCAGAGCAGTTGAGCAGCAGCTGGTAAAACACATGGCTTGTGCCGCTTTTAATCACATACTTTAGGAAGACTCTGAACATGCTCAGGAAGATATGTTCAGGAATGTGCCGTATGATTTGTAGTGGCCAAAAACTTCATTAAAAACCTTAATATCCAGAGCAGCTGAAGTAGGTGCACAAGAGCCACGTTCATCAGTATGGATAAATTTCCAGAACAGTGCCGAGCAAGAAAAACGAAGTGCGGAGGCTGCCTGTAATGCCCCGGCTCGTATTCATCTTGAAAACGAGCTGATAATCCCTCAGCCTCAACTCTGAGACCGGGAGAGCCCTGGAAACCTAGAACTAGTTTTGGCCGCAAAATCTGCCTTGGCCAGCTTCACCCGGCGCCGGCGCTGGACGTTCTCCGCGTCTGTCCTCCGGCCCTGCCCGCCCTGCCCCTGCTCTCCTGCTTCCCCGCTGGAGAGGGGCACCGGGAGCTGGAGGGGGGACGGCGAGCTCCTTCCTGGCGGCAGCCCCACGGCCACAGCTCTCCTGCAGCCGTGACCTCTGGCCTGCGCTTGCTGCTGTCGCCCGGCCCTGGCTGCATCGCCGCCCCTGCGAGGTGCTCCTGGCCTCGGCCACGCTCCTGCCGCATCCCCTTCACCCAGCGCTCCTGGAACCCCCGGGAACAGTCAGTAGCCCCTGATTGCTGCCAGGCCTCTGGTGGACAAGACGGTCTGTGTTGATCCCACTCGGCGTGAACAAAAATATTCCTGTGCCTGGAAGTGTCTTCAAAGTACACAGTAAACGTGTAGTTTAGCCACGTAAATATTCTGTCAGGAAGGATACTATTTGGGGAATCATAAATTGTAAATGGTCAGCTTTTCTAACAACTTCTTTATGTTCTTTCCCTTTTTTTGTTTCCTTTTTTCTTTTTAAATTATGATACAAAGAAACTCATTTCATCTCTCTGTTTCCTCTGTCACCACGTCTGACTTTCAAACCGGACGGTAATCAGATTTAATGTAGAGATTAGAGGAGCTGTCTGGTCACCTCTGGGCCTGAGCCGCAGTGGCCAGAGCGGAGCAGGATGAGTCCTCAGACAGGCTGCCGGCGGGTGGCCAGGAGGCGCCCAGGCTCTCTCCACGCGCTGTTTGTTATTGTTGTCCCGGGGAAGTAGGTTGTTCTGACCTTGGCTGCCGGGTTAGTGTAAGCGCGCTTAGAAATGACTACATGTCACTTACCAACCAGTGATACTAACCAGAAAAGGGCTCAGCCGAAGAAAGGCCCGTGCCGTCAAGAGTGGCAGGTATCGGCGTGAGTCTTCCTTGGCAGTCGTCCCTCAGTGTCGTGGGGTTTGGTTCCAGGACCCCCGCGGATACGAGACCCGTGATGCTCATGTCTCCTGTATAAAAGGGCGCAGTATTGGCATGTAACCCGCCCACATCCCCCGTGTCCCTGACATCATCTCTAGATCACTGACAACACCTAATACAATCTCAGTGCCACATGACTCTTTGCCGGTGCAAGGCAAGTCCAGGTTTTGCTTTTTTAAACTTTCAGGAATTTTTTCTGAATATTTTCAGTCTGAGGTTGGTTGAGTCCTTGAATGCGGAACCTGTGTATATGGGGGGAAGGACGGGGGAGTGGGAGTGACTGTACTCAGTCGTCAGTGGGAAGAAGCTAACAGGAGCATAAACAGGTCTGCTTTCTAGTCTCAGGAAAGAAGCCACTTTTGAAAAGACTTACATTTAGTAAAAAATGAATAATTAAGATGGTAGGTTTTGGCCTCATTTTTAATGGTGATCTGGTTTGAAATATAGAAAGCATATCTTAGTGTAAGAATCCTAGCAAGAGCCGAAGGCTTTTTATGTGATACATTTTACTATTTTTAATCATTTATGGAGCACTTCATTATTTGCAAAGTACTGCAGATAATTTTATTACATGTTTAAATGTTTTATTAGTGGTGGGTACCTATATATATAGTGGATATAAAATAAGATAGGAGTCTTTGCTGTGTAATAACTATTTCTTATTTGTTTCAAAAATACATAAATATCCATGATCAGATAGTCTCATTAATATATTTCTGCTCCCAGACACATTCTTTCTGGGATGGTGTCAACGGGCTCCTTATGTCCTAGAGCTAAAGCTCCCCGCACACCCACCCCAGAAAAAACCCTCTCCCCTCATGCTTTAGCTGCTGTACTTAGTACTTGGTACACATCTGTACTTGGTAGAAATTTCTACAGGCATTAATATGGTTCCTGCACATCAGGTAAGAGTCGGGGCGCCATCACGTGGGGCAGAGGTGGACAAGCCACCATCCGTTCCTAGACCAGGACGTAAAGGCCGCGTCTGTGAGGCTGTTGTTCCACCGGGTGTTCAGCCTGTCCTTGAGTCCCAAACCTCTCTTCCTCATTTTACAAACAGCATGTTCTTACTTCAGAAAAATGGGAGAGAAATTGATTGCGTAAACCACGGTTGGTTAACATCTTGGTTAGTACGTACTAGCATTTTTTTTGAAGTATATTTGATTTACAATGTTGTGTTAGTTTCAGGTGTATAGCACAGCAGTTCAGTTATATATCTATATATACACATATATATGTGTGTGTATATATATTCTTTTTCAGATTCTTTTCCATTATGTTATTACAAGATATTGAATAGAGTTCCCTGTGCTATACAGTAGGTCCTTGTTGGTTACCTGTTTTATATATAGTAGTGTGTATATGTTAATCCCAAACTCCTAATTTATCCCTCCCACCACTTCCCCTTTGGTAACCATAAGTTTGTTTTCTATGTCTGTGAATCTATTTATGTTTTGTATATAAGTTCATTTGTATCTTTTTTTTTTTAGATTCCACATATAAGCGATACCATGATGGTATTACGTACTAACATTTAGTTTAGTATGTGTGTGTATACATGCAGTGTGTCTCTGTGTGAATATGGATAGATATATATATGTATTTGTGTTATACAGACACAATTCCATATTACAGTTGACCCTTGAACAACACGGATGTGAACTGTGTGGATCCACCTACACATGGATTTTTTCCTGCAGGTCCTGGATCCAGTCCTCCTTGGATTATTTCTTTAGGATCAATCCTAGGAGGAGACTGACTGGGTCAGAGCAGGGACAGTTTTGAGACACATTAATACAGACTATTAATACGTATTTTTCAGAAACAGTATAGCAGTGCACATTTACCAGTACCAAGTGCACGTACTTGCTTTCATGTCTCCTTGTCTGCCCTGACTTGTTCTTTTTAAAAAATTGTTTTTTCTCATTTCTTAGGCTAACAATGGCATTTGCTTTTTTTTCTCTTTTTTCTTTCTTTTTTTGGGGGGGTGGGGGCGGTGGGAGCTCTTGAAGGTCAACTCACTAGTAAATTGTGATTTGCATCTCTTCCATTACTAATGTATTATTTTTTTTACTGCCTTTTATAGTTCTCTGAATTCACTATTTCATGTTTCACAAATCTTTGAGCATCTATACGTGATAAGGGCCATAGTAAAGAAATACTGTTAGAGGCTAAAACCAGTGCCCTAGACAAGGCCACTGGCCCAGGACCTCACCCAGAGGAGGAGACAGGACACAGTCGCAGCTGACGGTTACCTGGAATGCGAGGCTGTCTGTTATGCGGGCAGGATGGGTGAGCTAGACCACACCCTAGAGCAGTGTTTCCCAGCCCACTTTTCAGTACTGGCGCCTGAGGAACGTTGTTAGCCATTTCCCTAATCGCTCACCACCACCCTGAGCCCGCAGGAAGCTGAAGACTAAGGAGTCAGGTTTTACGTTGGGTTACCCGTTGTCCCCAAGACCCAAGTCCCATCCCCTGTGTGTGCGCCGGTGGGCTCTTCGGGTTGCTCTCAGTGCCTTTTTAAAGGATCCCTGCTTCTTTCAGACCCCGCCCCTCCCCCTACTCCTCAGTGAATGGCCTCACCTCCCCACGCCCACCCCCAGACAGAAGCCTTCCCTTCCCTCCCCTCCGGGCACTCGCCTCCGGAGGTCTGCGGTCAGGATTCTTCCCCGACTACAGCTCTCTCCTTCCTTCCCAGCAGGCAGTCGGCCTGTCTCCAGCTTGGTCCGCCTTTGCTCTGTAAGGCTCCGAGTGTTTGGTTAGGAACGAGCACTGAGTCTCGCTGTCCCTGGCGCTGCCCCCCGGAGCTTGGCGATTTGCAGACCCCCGGAGCTGCCTCCTCACTGCCCGCCGCTGCTCGTTCACCTCCCATCTCCTGGATCTGACCTCCACCCGCGCGCGTCTCCTCCCTGCTCCCAGGACGCCACCTTCCTTCACTCTGGCTCTGCGTCCCCGCCTGGCCGACTGGACGGCCCGTCCCCCCTGCCCCGGCCGCTGCCCACACCCTCCACGGGCAGGTTCTCCCACGTTCCGTCTCGGGCGGGCACAGGCCACACGGCCAGCTGCTTATGTTTCTTTTCCTCTGAATATCTCAGAGGCCCAGATTGTCACCCAGTCTTGTCCCCCTGCCTTCTGCACCCCACACACTGCTCCAGGCCACCTGCAGCCGTGCTTTTCAGGCTCAGCACTGAGGACAGTGGGGTTTGGTTTGGGGTTTTGGGTTTTTCTCGTGGGTTTTTTTTTTTTTTTTTGACTTTCCAGTCTTCAGCAGACTAAAACTTTTGTAAAATTCAATATCAATTAATAATAATGAGAAAAATGAGATGTACCACATGCAAGCCCCCTTTTGTTACTATTTTATTCAATAGACATCTCATCCTGTAGAAGTTTCTCAGCCTCTGAGCCTTTCTTGCTGTGGACCAGTCACAAGCCATTGAGGGGGCATGGTCCACAGTCCCTCCGAGGTGGCAGCGGCCACGTGTCCTGTCAGGACCACACAGTATCCTGGGCCCTGCGGGCCGCTCGGTCCCCGGGCAGCAGATGAGCACCCACCCCCTCGGAGGGTGCACAGAGCTGCCTGGAGCCTGCAGAAGGGGCCAAGCGGCAGTGGGTGTGGTCCACAAGCCGACGCGGGGTCTGGGGGACTGGGTACCCTCCCGAATGCTGTGGCGACATCTGCATGGCCCCTCAGATTAACTCTTCATCACTGCAGGGGCTGCTGTTTCAAGAATGTCGCCATGCTCTTGGCAGCCTGCACAGGGGCCTGGCCTTACCTGCCCCCGTCCTCACCTGGGCTGCCCTCCCTCACCTGCCCCCCTCCCTCGGGCCACAGGGCCTTCCCTCCTGCTCCTGAGCTTCCCGACCGCTCACGCCTGCCCTCCTCACTGGGTCATCCCTTACTCGCTTTCAGCTGAAGTCCTTTCCTGGGAAGACTGCCCCATGCCCTCTGTTGCGACCTAGTGTCACCAGCAGGAGGGGTCAGCGTGTGTGACGCAAGCGGGCAGAAAGAGGCCGTCACCAAGCCCTGCACACGGGATCCGCAGAGATGTACACACAGAGCTGGTCCGAGCTCAGCAGAACACCTTCCCTGTCCCTTTCCACGTTTGCAGCTCAAGGAGGATACACACGGCCGCTGTTACCATAGAAAAGGGATTATCGCGCTGAGTTTAGACCGCAGAGAGCATCTGAAGATGGTTTTAGTATAAATTATCTTAACCAGCCTAAAAATATTTCTGAGCTACCCACCAGAACGTGGAAGTCCTGTGTTCCTGGAAATCGTTACTGTCGTACTTTGGACCGTTTCGAGGGAAGTGGCTCCAGTCCGGTCTCAGGATGGACCAGTGGCTCTCAGAGCTGGACAGCATATGGCCCTGGAGCAGGAGGCCTGACACTGCGCTGTCTCTGTGCCAGTCTTCTCATCGTGGAAAGGAAAAGCTGCAAGATATATTTTAAGAAATCGGGTTTGCGTCATCCTGTCACAGTTGCAGCTTGCTGACAGGAATCCGATAGCTGGTGCTGGCTGTCGGGCCAGTGAGGAAAATAACGCGAGAGGAAAATAATGCGAGAAAGTGTTGAGAAGCCCACGCAACACTGAGAGACCACTGCACGCCTATGAGAGCGCTGGAATCCAGGCTCTGACCCCGCAGGTGCCGGCGGGCGGGCAGCCAGCAGGCTCCACTCCCTGCTGGTGGAGGGCAGGTGTGCACAGCCTTGAGGATCCTTGTAAAGCCAGATGATCCTGCCATCCAGTCCGGCAGCCCTGCTCCTTGCTCTGCCCAGAGGATTTCAAACTCATGTCCACACAAAAGCCTGCGCTTGCATGTTCATAGCACCTTTATTCATCGTGGCCAAAGATTGGTGCCCTTCAGCAGGTGAATGGGTAACGGTCGTTCGTCCAGACGCTGGACTATCACTCAGCACTAAAAAGCCACGACCTGTCGGGTCGCGAGGAGCCTGAGGTGCCCGTGGCTGGGGCGGGCAGGCGGCGTGCGTTAGGGCACACGGCCAGTTCACCGTGGAGCCTGGACTCGTGCCGCACCAACATCCTTGCCGGCAGACCGGACCCGCCTCTGCCGTGCGGGCTGGGCCGTGCGTCAACACGGCGGTGGGTGGTGCCTGTTCTGTCGGGAGAGCCTGCGTCCAGCATCCACTTCTAGCTTTTTAGAGGGTCAAACGTTCCCTCTGGTGATGCTTCCCCGCCCATTTGCCTGGTGGCCCTCCTTTCTGTGTCGCGTCAGGGCAGAGATGGGCACGGTGAGGCCGAGTCCCCGAGCCCGTGTGTCAGTATCAGCCAGCGTCCGTGTGGTTCTAGTTCTAACGTGAAGGGCTGCATGTGGATACACGGCCTAGAACATGTTGTGTCGGCGTAGTTCATTGATTTATTTTTCATATTGAGAACAGAGAATCATGTTAAACATATAAACCACTTACAGTCAGTCACACACAGACCTTAGATACAGATATACCCAGCACACAGATTAAAATTAAATATTCGATTGTAATTTGATAAAAATCACAAGATAGAGGTCTTGCTAAAAAGGAAAGCAGCCTTACGGATTTGTGGTCGGGGAGCTTTCGGCGAGAATTCTGCCCCCGCGCTCTGTCAGTGGTTAACTGGTAAGATACTCCCTTTCGCTCGTCTTGAAGCGCGTCTCCGGCTCGGCACCCGTCCTGCCTAACGCCCGTCCGGCCTTCGCGTCTGAGCGGCCGATCCCTTGGTGACGTGTCCCCGTGTCTTTCAGAGCTGCAAGAACTGGAGGGCAGCCGTGGACCTGTGCGGGCGGCTCCTTACGGCCCACGGCCAAGGCTACGGCAAGAGCGGGCTGCCGACCAGCCACACCGCCGACTCCCTGCAGGTACCTCCCTGAGCCTTCTCGGCTTCAGCAGCGTCTGGGGGCTGGAAGGGCCTTCAATTCTAAGGAGGGAGGAGCGCGGAAAGGAGAGTTCTGAACGACGCGAAGCTCCTCCGACGGGAAGGAGCAGCTGCAGAAGTCCTTAAATTCCCGCCTCTCCACGGGGCGTTTGCTTTTATTCGAAATTCTATGAGAACCCCCACCCCCACCCCGCCACAAATCGAATCAGCCTCCAGATTCTCCAAGTCCGCGAAGAGCTGGTGAGAGGAGGGACCCTGGAGGCCTCCGGGCACAGCGGTCTGGGGTGTGCTCCTGTGTCTCCGCCTGCCCGCCGGGAGCTGGCGGGGCGCGGTCAGGAGCACACGGCTACGTGCCCAAGGCCTCTGGCCCAAGCGGAGGAGGTTTGCCTTCCTCATCTCCGAAGCCCGTCCGCACGGCCAGGGTGGCCCTCCCCGGACACAGCTCCGCTTCCCGCGTGAGCCGACCCCCGCTCCCTCTTCACCGTTGTCCCCAAGACTGCCGCCACCTTCGTGCTCTGCAGCTGCGAGCCCCACCCGCCGCCCCCAGGTTACAGGCGGCCGTGCACGGCGGGCGGGAGCGGGGCGGCGCGGCCTTCGCTCGCTCGGAGCGGTGCCCGGCTTTTCAGTCCGGCCCTTGCCACGTGGTCGCTGCTTTTACACCTCGTTTCTCTCCGTGGTGGACCGAGGTTGACTTGCGTCACTTCCGAGGCCCCAACCCTGCCCTCTCACGTGGCCTCCACTGCTTTCCTGAAGGTGCCGTGGGTTTTGGCCACCGGAACCGGCAGCGCCCCCCATGCCCCGCCCCCCGGGATGCCACGCCCTTCGCCGCTCCCCCGACCCAGCTCCGCCCGCTCCCCCTGCCCTCGCCCCAGGCCCTGGATTCTGCTCTCCTTCCGGGAGGGGGTGTGTCTTTTCAAATCCGTTTTTATAAACCTGTAATTATGCAAACGTGCTAAGAAAGAAAGTTAGTTTAGCTCTTGTTTTAGTGTATTTGAAATCGAGCTCTAATACCAAATTAAAAGGGAATAGGAAACTCTGAACCTGCGACCCACAGATAACCTATTTCAATTGTGTTTTGTGTTTTTAGCTTTGGTTTGTGAGGCTGGCACTGCTGGTGAAGCTGGGCCTTTTCCAGAACGCCGAGATGGAGTTCGAGCCCTTCGGAAACCTGGATCAGCCAGACCTCTATTACGAGTACTACCCTCACGTGTACCCTGGGCGTAGGGGTAAGGCTGGGGGTTAACGTCAGTGCTTCTGCATGTGCTTTGCTTTGCCTGCACTTACGTATCCAGTCCTGGTCATCAGATGAGCGGCCCGCAGTGGGCCTTGACCTACAGGGTGACCTCACTCTGGCTCCTGAACACACTGAGCTGGACAGACCCACTGACGCATCCGTCTGCCCATTCTCGGGCACCTGCTGTGCCATGGCACTAAGATCTGGTATGAAGATTAGGTGGTGACATTCAGACTGTGCTCCGGAGTAAAAAATAATCTTGTATCGTGACCTAGTGCAAACGTACACGACAGAAATGAAACAGAGACAGACAGTCATGCAGCAGTACTTACTCTGTGCCATTTTCTCCTAGTCTCCATTCTGATTAATCTATTGAAAAGTCTGGTTGCAGCCCACCAATGGGTCAGGACCATCCTTTGGAGACACTGGGCTGCAGCATGGGGTAGTTGTCGCAAGGTGGCCAGAAATAAGACTCGGGGCAGGGAGAGGGCCGGTTACAAAGAGCCTTCTGGAGCAGCCTTGAGGTAGAATGAACACCTCTTGGTGGAGAACCTTGTCAATATGTTTGAAACCCATCAAATGTTTGTATTAGATGTAAAACAGTTGGGAAGGACCTCTGAGAGGCGGCATAAGCATGGGCACTGAAAGCCCGGGCTGTGGACCCAGACTCCCTGTTAAGTCCTGGCCCCTCCTCTTACTCGCGTGTGACCTTGGGCCAGTGATCCGGCATCTCTGCCCCGGTGTCCTTATCGGTACCACAGGGGTGGTAACCGTGCTTCTTCCTGGAGAGTCACAAAGAGTAAATGAGGTCGTATGTGTACATTGCTTAGAAGTGGCCGCACGCAGTGATCACTGCACTGGCTATTTGTCTTATCTGTTCTTGATTCACGAGTGACACACCGTAGATCGCTGCCGTCTTTTGTAAGATTGGCTGGTCATCGTCTGTTGGATGCAGCAGTGGAGCGACAGAGAAAGGTCCTGGTTGCCAGGAAATGCAGAGCCTAATTGGGGAAGAAAATATAAAAACAGGACAAGAGACTACAAAGGCCCAATTAATAATAAACGTGGTAATTTTTGTAGAAGTTCCAAAAAATCAAATCAACATCTTCCTTAACTTGGTAGGTAAACGATGAACTAAGAGGACTAGAAGTGAAAACACGTTTCTCAACTTCTTTTGGGGTTGTTTTTCCTTAAATCTCAGATCCTTTGTCTTTGGGGGACACAGGGAAGGTTGGGGATTAGGCTCTCTTAGTCCTCGGTGCTTTATCCTTCATCATCTTCACTTTTCTCGTGATGGGAGGTGGTCTGTATTGCCCTGAGTTTTCCCAGGCTCGAAGGAGGATTTTCAGCGTGAGGTACTGTTAGACTTTTAGCCTCACTAGTGTAAAAATTCTTTTTCTTCTTTTTGACTAAAGGAACTCACCCCTTGTAGAAAAGGGGGGGAAAAAAAGGGCAGAAATCAGACCTGTTGTCTCGATGAGGTTGGCTCGACTGAGTGGAAGTGAACCGGCCGTGCTATACTGCTCGGAATCAGGAAGGGGGCGGCAGGGTTCCCGCCCCAAATTTGTGAAACTTCTTACCAGCCAGTGGCCTGTCGGGTCCAGCTAGTCTCCGGAGGACCAGGTGAGAAGGGCCCAAAGCCAGGAGCCCTGGTGAGCAAGCATTCAGGGTGTGGCCCCAGCCGTAGTGGTGGCTCCACAGGTTTAGAAGTGGGTGGGAGGCCCCCCTGGCCTTGCTCACCCGCCCACGCTTCCTGCTCTGGGACCCCGTGGTGTCTGCACAGGGCAGACAGACACGTCCTCCTCCTCTCTCGGAAGGTCACCCTCGCACACTTGTGCCAGGAAGCCCCCAGCACTGGGGAGCAGGGCTGTATCTGTCCTCTCGCTCCATAAGGCTCATCCATGCACCCGGCGTTGTAGGGGAGTCCACGTCCTCCCGTGCTCATGTGGAGAGGCCCAGCATCCCCTGGTTGTCCGGGGGCTACTCCCCCAGCGTGGGAGGTCCTGCGTTCCTTTCTCGCCTACACTTCCTAGCCATTTGTGGTCCATCCCTTCCGCAGGAGGCAGTGAGCAGGCTTCTACCCCAAATGAGGATGTGTCTCTGTTGCCACTTCTTAATAGTGGAAAGGTGTTCGATGGAAAGGTTAAAGGCATGCTACATGGTGAAGTGCGGGGATATTTCTGTTCAGTAAATTCTACCTGGCAGCCTTGATAATCAAGAGACGGCTGTTCCCGTGCTTCTGGTTAGGAGCAGCTATGTTTCCCTTCAGCCTAGGAAAAAAGTGTTTCTTCCCACCGTGCCTGACTGTGGCCTGACGGCTCCTGCGCCGGCCTGCCCACGGCCTCCCCCTCACCCCCGGGCCTGGTCACGCTCGCGGCAGAGCGCGGGACCCTCTGCTGGGTCCGGGCGTGGGCAGCTGATGCCCATAGGTGTTTTGTCTGCTGCTGACAAAAACTCAGAACTCTTTGAGCGCGCAGGCCATCGCCCAGTGGCTCTAAACTACAGGTACTCTGTCCTGTGGCCACTGCGGCCCTGCTCGCTCTCCTCATGGACAGAGGTCCGTGGAGGCGACGCCGAGCTTCCTGCGAAGTGAGGAATCGGGTCCTCAGGTCCAGGCGTAGAACTCTGCCGTCCTTCCCCTCAACTCTTAGAACTTCTCGTCCTGAGGACGTGCGCACTGAACGCAGGCTTCTGATTCTGCCTGGAATTACATTGCACTGGGACGGGGATAAAGGGGAGCTGGTGGCCCTGCGTCATTAAGCAGCTCAGTTAGATTATGGAATAGACAGAAATCCTGTATATAGTTGAGCTGAAGCGTGTGAGCGTTCATCCATAATGACACGCTGAATGTTTACACATTTTTCTTCTCATTTTGTGGTGTAACAAGCCTAAGTGTGAGATTTTGATTCATTCATTTCATTTTAGCTTCCAGTATATAAGCAAAGCAGGTCATTAAAATGTGCTTTTAAAAGGGAGCTATAATGATATAAACAAATAACATTTATGAATGAGCTTTAATATATTTTATTTAAATATTGGACATATTTTTACCCATTCAGAATATTCATAACAAGTCGTAATGAATCATAAGTAAAAATCATGAAATTTTCTTTTTTAATTTTCATCTAAGAAAGGAAGAGTATTGTGGTCTTATGTATCCTCTGACATTTCTAGCAGGGTTTTTTTGTTTGTTTGTTTGTTTGTTTGTTTTTTGCAGTACGTGGGCCTCTCACTGTTGTGGCCCCTCCCATTGCGGAGCACAGGCTCCGGACGCGCAGGCTCAGCGGCCATGGCTCACGGGCCCAGCCGCTCCGCGGCATGTGGGATCTTCCCGGACCGGGGCACGAACCCGCGTCCCCTGCATCAGCAGGCGGACTCTCAACCACTGCGCCACCAGGGAAGCCCTCTAGCAGTTTTCATGGAGTTACTTTCCGGGAGAGTGTGTTTTCACACCCTCAGGCCGCCTTTGAATCAGTTGTTTGGAATTCTCACCCTTGTTTGCAAGAATGAATGCGGGCAGTGGTTGCTGAACAGCCCCGGAGGCTGGAGGGGCCCCTTCCGTGAGCTCTGTCCTCGCTCGTCCCTCACCTGTGTCCTCCCTCTTCGCGCTCTCCGTCGGTTGCTGCTCCCCCTCCTTGCTGTATGTGCATCCCTGTAATTCCAGCCCCGAGGGGCTGGGCCAGAAGCTGCTCGCATCAAGCATCTCAGACTGCCCACAGCGTGGTGAGCAGAGCTTATTCTCAGGTGTGGGGTTTAGAAGCCCTGGCGGGAGGCTGTGAATAGACAGCTCGCGTCTCCTCCTTGACGTGTGGTCCCCACACCCCAGCAGGACACACCAGATGTGATACGCTAGGGTGACACCCAGCCACCGAGCTTCTCCACCTGTAACTGTCACACAGCTCGGGAAACCCAGAGCTTCAGCGCCGGTCGTGCCAGTAGAAGATGTCAGAACAGTGGCCTGAGCCCGGAGCCTCAGCGGCACCGTGAGGACCTGTCCCCTCTGCCGGGCAAGGTTGTCTTTCCTGTCGGCGTCCCGCTGCTTGAGGGATGGCAGGCCCCTGTCTAGAACTCTGATTGTGCTTCCAGCAGGGTCCTCACACACAGTTTTGCAGAACCAGATGTCACTGGGCTGCTTGAGTGGTTCCCGCAGGTGGAGACGCTTGATTTTTCTGTCACTCGTGTCCTGTGTACTCTTACCCATCCAGTTCTGTCCTTTTTGAGAGGTTCTATGTTGGGATGCCTCCCGGTTGAATCCACTCTTTACTCAACAAAAATTAAATTTTTTTAAATGTCAAAAAAGAGTTTTATTAAGCACTCAGATAGTTAACAAATATTAACATTTTTTTCATATTTACTTCAGACTTTTTTTGTAATAAACTCAAGTATTATTGATTCAGCCTTTAAAGCTCCCCATTTCCATCCCCTCCCAAAGCAGCTTAACGTGAATTTGTGTTTCCATATCATGTTTTGACATTTCCACTGCATACACACACATACCCACATACACAATGCAGAGAGAACCGCAGGCTTTTGAAATGTACATGAGGAGCGTGTCTTCATTTTGCCTCTTTTTCCCACGTAACATTATTTGTATCCATACATATCCATGAGGTGAGCGAGTAGGATCTTTCCAATTCCAGGCCCTAATGAACGATGCACTGTGGTGCGTGTTTCTCTTTGGCCACATGTTCCTGCATTTCTCTAAGGTATAAATTAAAAGTCTCAGCGCCAGGCTGTGTGGTGGTTGTGTTTCCAGTCTTACAAGAAATGGTCAAATTACTTTCCAAAGTAGTTATACTAATTTAGATTCCCAAAACCAGTGTATCCAAGTTTGTGTTTCCCCACCTGTGAATAAGTCTTATCAATAAGACTTCTGTCTGGTGGGTCTGAAATTCTACCTCTTATTACATCTTCTAGGGTTAAATGGCTTTTGTGTGTTACTGGCTGTTGCAGTTTCCTCTGAGGGGACCCACTCCTTCATAATCTTTGCCCACGTTTCCATTGGGTTATTTTTTGTTACTGATTTGTTGTAGTTCTTTACATATTTTAGGTATTTAATCCTTTATTTGTTATGAATCTTGCAAATATCTTTTCCCATTCTGGGAAATATTGTTTCTAACCCTAAAAAATACAAACATAACCTTTTTGTCAGCTTAGCAAGGGTCCCCCATGCTCCCTGCCCACACCATCTTTGGCCCTGAAGACAGACACCCCTGTACCACCCTACACAGCCCACAGAGCATTTACCCCTCCCTGGAAACCTGCTCCCACCTTAGCTCCTGGGGAGAAAACAAGAGGGTCACGGATGCCAGCCTTTTCCCAAATAAGTGTTTTGGGTTTTGTTTGTCTTTAATGTTGACAAGTTCAGAATTACTGTTCCTGTTAAGGCTTTAAAGTACTTTTTCAAAACCCTTTACGTTGTTTCCTCTTTTGAGAGCCATTCTTCATATGTTTATAATAGCCTTCTCCCTTTAATTTGCTTTTAATCAAATTATTTTTGATATTGTAATTGTTACACTAAAACAGATTGCTTGTCCTCCTATTGGGTTTGTATTCTTGAGAACTGTTGAGAGGGATTATATCCATGGATAATATTACGAGGTCATTTACTGTGTTTTTTTATGAACGTCTTGCTTTGGTCTGGTGCCTTTGTTACCATTGATAACCAGTGTTGATACATTATTATTAACATTACATTTGGGTTCACTCTTTAAGGTATGCATATTCATTGAAATTTTATCTTCAAATCAGATGAAATGTCCATTCCTGATGTCGTTAACATACCCATTCCTGATGGAGTTCTTTTCAGCCTCTTGTAGGACACTAAGGTTTCCCATCCCAGCACCATCTTTTCTGTCTGTTGTTGGAATTCTATCTCCTGTTCGAAAGAAAGCATAATGTTGGAAGTGAGCTTCGGGCTGTCAAAGTGCACCTCTGCATAGGACAGTTCACTCCAGCTTTCCGTGCACCTGGAGGAAAACTGTGAAGCCACAGATCTCTCTGTTAGAAATGAAAAACATTTTGATGGTTATTTAAGAAACACACAGATAGCAGTGCCTCTTCTGATACTAAATTCAACTCTGTGTGTTTAAGTTATTAGAGCTATAATGATTTCATATGAAGTCTTATTTCAGAACTTAATCCTTATGAATTACCGAATCAGACTAAAGCCGATGAGACAGACACTCTGATTGACCCTCTGGCTCCCATCAGCTCCCTCCCCGCCTGGGTCAGCAAAGGTGAACTGTCGCTGGGTCTTCAGTCCTTTTCTGCCCTCCCTCCAGAATCATGCACCTCACATTTCTAGGTCTCAGACTAAATTCGGAAAATTTTAATCAACACATAACCGTACATGGTGGTTCAGAATTGTCCAGCACATATCACATGTCTTACTTTGTTTTCCATGAGAAAATTCGCTCATGTCTCAGAGTTAACACCTGCTGCTTAGGTTCGATTTCCCGTTTACTTTCCTCTGTGCCAGAACTCTTCCAAGTCTATCACTTCAGCACATTTTCCTCGGTCTGAGAAGGCTGGTTAGTAAATCCTACAGCTCTTCACGTTGCTCGCTCTCCTAGTGAACTCTGGCATGTCCAGTCTTTCCCGGAACAGATGGTTAAGAGAGACTAAAATGTGCAGTTCGGGGCGCCACCTCTATCGTCAGGACACCCGAGTGAAGCCTCCTGTAACCCGTCTTACGTGAGAAATGTGGGAGACACGTGCGTTCCCAGCGCCACCTGCATCAGACTCAGCGTTGCAGGCTCACGCAGAGGCAGTATGGACCACCCTGAATTCCGCTTCCTGCCTCAGGGCTCTGGGGTGGCACCGAATTACCCCTTTACTAGTAAGTCGTCTAGGACTCGCTCAGGCTGGTTTTTTGTTTTCAGATGCAGCCTTGAAGTTGGAAGTGTCTCGTTGAGGGTTGTTTCGTGGCGGGTGAGGGACTCTGTGTTCTCCGCCAGGCACAGGCGTCCCCCGACCTGTGTCCTCAAGGCAGAGCAGAGGAAGCGGGGGCTCCACTCCTCGCGTGCCGCCGGGTCGCAGGGGTCGGGGAAGGACGGGGGTGGGTGCTGGGTCCAGGGAAGCAAGTGCAGAGCAGCAGTCAGGCACCGGGTCCTGCTTGCCTTGACAGCAAGAGGAACTGCCAGGCCCCAAGGGGGACAACTGAGCCTGCCGACCGTGGACAGAGGGTCCACGGAGTCTGCGCTCTGCTGGGCGTCCACCAGGCGCCATGCGCCATCGCATCAGCACGCTCGGGCCTGCCAGCAGCCTGGCCATGTCCCAGTCCCCTGTCCTGCTGGGTGGGTGGCCAGAAAAGTTGAGAGAGGACGCCACCCGCCCAGCACACAGGCGAGTGGGTGGCGGGAGGTCCAGACCGTCTCCACGCCAGGGAAGTCCTGTGCCTGTGTGCCCCCCTGGAGTCAAGCTGACATTCCTCCTCTTGCTTTTTCTTTCAAGTTCGCTGCCCAGCACAGGGCCTGCGTGATTTCTAGTGCATCGTGCTCTGACTCTGTGGCTGCCGAGTGGGTCTGCAGTACTGCAGGGGGCTCGATAACATGCATTGTATAGGAGTGTTTTCATTTAATGTTTTCTAAATGATTAATGAGAGCACTTCTGCCGTATTTATACCGACCTAGATTTTGGCAGGTCATGACTTTATGTGGGAACTTTCCAGAAAAACAGATCCACTGGGAAACACGTTTCCTTCCAGACTCTGACTTGCCCTCTTTTTCAAGGCGTGCCCTCCACGTGGGGGAGACAGGCTTCTGGCTGGTGCGGAGCCATGCGTATCTCATGTTGCTGGATTCTTCTGGCATGAGGGCTTCACTGATCCCCAGTGACTTCACACGGAGCCAGGCTGGGTTTGCTAGACTGAGAGAATCAGTTTAAAGGTACTTGTATTTGCATTTCTTTAAAACAAACAAACAAACAAAAGCAGGAAAGGCCTGAGTTACGTTGAAACCGTTTCTGTTGTGTTTTATTGGCGAGGTCGTGGGGTTTGCTTGGGAACAGTGGTCACATCCCCTTCGTGACCAGCGTACATCCAGCGCCTATGCTTTGCATTGGCACCTAAAACCCACTGAGTAACGGGCTGTTCACCTGTTCAAGCTGGGATTAATAGACAGCGTTTCTCCAGCTGCTTTTCTTGTTTTGGCTGTATGAACAGTATATTTTTCTAGAGAGGGGCATTTCTCTTTTTGATGTGTCCTGAGGCTGTGTGTGTGCTTCCCTCTCGAGTTCTGCTCTGTGAGATTTTTAAGCAGTATGAGACCTTCCCAGTGGTACCAAGAGAGAAGAGGGGGAAACCGCTTCCCACTTTAGCCCTGGCTTTCTCCCGGGCACCCCCAGGAAAGCCACGCGCGGGTGTGCCGTGGTCTAGGAGGACCAGCGCTGGCTCTGCTCTTCCTGCTCCCGGCCGTCTGGATATAGTCCAACTCCAGATGCGAGTCACAGGGAGGCTCGTGGAGTGTCACCTGTTGCCGGCGTCGGCCTGCGTCCACCTCCCAGAGCTGCGGGAGGGAGCCTGGTCCAGCACAGACAGGCTCTGGTGGAAAGCTCGACAGTTTGGGACAGGGATGTCTGTTACTCCATGGAAGACGGTGCCTGGAGAGAAGACGGTGTGAGGGCCCAGAGAAGACAGAACTGCAGGCACGTTCTTTGGTCTTCCAGAAGGTCTTTGTTCTGTCTGCGTTAGTTAGGACTTCCAGTACCATGCTCAGTAGGAGTGGTAACAAGGGGAGGGACATTCCGGCACGATTCAGGACCTTAGGGGGAAGCATCTAGCTTCTCACCATTGATTGTGTTGTTAGCTGTAGCTGTTTATAGATGTTCTTTATCAAATTGAAGAAGTTTTCCTCTATTCTTAGTTTGCTGAGGGTTTTAATCATGAATGGGTGGTATATTTTGTCAAATGCTTTTTCTGCTTCTCTTGATTTATTGTGTGATTTTTATTGTTTAGCTTGTTTGATGTGATGGGTTACGCGAATTCATTTTTGAATGTTGAACCAACCTTGCATACCTGGAATAAATCCCAGTTGGTCATGGTGGATAATTTCTTGTATACACTGTTAGTTTTGATTTGCTAATTTTTTGTTAGACTTGATTTAGTTGGATTTGACTTGCTAATTTTGTTGAGGATTTTTGTATCTATGTTCATTAGCTATGTTCATCTATAGTTTTCCTTTCTTATAATACTGATTTTTCTATAAGGGTAATGCTGGCCTCATAGAATAAATTAGGGAGCATCCCCTCCACTTCTGTTTTCTGAAAGAGGTTGTAGAGAATTGGTACCACTTCTCCTTAAATGTTGTGTAGAATTCACCAGTGAAACCATCTGGGCCTGGGCCTGGTGCCTTCTATTTTTGGAAGGTTATTATTTATCAGTTTCATTTCTTAAGTAGATATTGGCCTATTTAGATTATCTATTTCTCCTTGTATGAGTTTTAGTAAGTAGGGTGTGTCTTTCAAGGAATCGGTTCATTTCATCTAGGTTATAAAATTTGTTGACGTAGATCTGTTCATAATATTCCTTTATTTTCCTTTTAATGCCCATGTGATCAGTAGTGATGACCCCTTTTTCATTTCTGATATTAGTAATTCATGTCTTCTCTCTTTTTTCTTGGTTAGCCTGGCTAGAGTTCTATAAATTTTATTGATTTTTGTCAAAGAACTAGGTTTGTATATTGATGATTTTCTCTCTTGATTTCCTGTTTTCAATGTCATTGCTTTCTGCTCTAACTTTTCTTTCTTTTCTTCTGCTTTTATATTGCTTGTTTTTCTCTCGTATCCTACAGTAGACGCTTAGATGATTAATTTTAGGTCTTGTAAATATATGCATTTAACACTGTAAAATTCCCTCTTAGCACTGCTTTTGCTGCATCCCACGAATTTTGATAAGTAGTATTTTCATTTTCATTTAGTTTGAAATATTTTCATATGTTCTTTTAAATGCAAAAACTTCCCCAGGTCCGTGGGCAGTTTCCAGGGCAAAGAGCAAGTAACTCCCGGCCACCTTGTCATATATTCAGCTCATTTATAAATTGGGCTTGGGAACTTCACAGACGTTTTGTTTCTGCATTTATCTTATAAAGCTTAAAGTGTTCTAGAGATTCTCTCCCTGCAGGTAAATTCTAAACCATGTGGGAACGGCTATTGCCTGTTCTCTGTTTGACGTATAGGGATGACAGACACAACTTATGTGTGACTTGTCATGTTAGCGCAATCCCACCTTAGTGATGCCGATGGTCAAGAAATGGTTCTAGGAAGCTGAAATGACTGATGCCATGATGTCAACTCAGTCATCCGTGTTCTTCAGACGTGGCAATTCTTTAGTGTCCTCAAAAAAAAAAAATTCAAACATTTAAATTGAATAATTGTCATCTTTCTTTTCTCTAGGCTCACAATCACAATAAAAACTATTTTCCATAGTATTCCTTAGTTTGGTTTGTCCTTTTGACCTTTCTTCTTCCTATCCTCACTGAAGACCATAGAGCATCATACAATTTTTCAAGATAAGAAGCACAAACATGGGCTTCCCTGGTGGCGCAGTGGTTGAGAGTCCACCTGCCGATGCAGGGGACGCAGGTTCGTGCCCCAGTCCGGGAGGATCCCACATGCCGCGGAGCGGCCAGGCCCGTGAGCCATGGCCGCTGAGCCTGTGCTCCACAACGGGAGAGGCCACAACAGTGAGAGGCCCGCGTACCGCCAAAAAAAAAAAAAAAAGAAGCACAAACATGAAGCCACCTCAATGTGGCACATAGTAGACCCTCGCTGATGGTTGCTGGATGGACGATGGACGGACTGAGGCACAGAGAGGCTGAGCAGCTTGCAGCTGTCACACAGCTTGCTTCTAACCATCTTTAAAGTGTAGTCCAGGGACTTCCCTGGTGGCGCAGTGGTTAAGAATCCACCTGACAATGTAGGGGACACGGGTTCGATCCCTGGTCTGGGAAGATCCCACATGCCACGGAGCAGCTAAGCCCCTGCACCACAACTACTGAGCCTGTGCTCTAGAGCCCACGAGCCACAAATACTGAAGCCCGCGTGCCCTAGAGCTCACACGCCGCAACTCCTGAGCCCCGTGTGCTGCAGCTACTGAAGCCTGCATGCCTAGAGCCCGTGCTCCACAACAAGAAGCCACCACGATGAGAAGCCCGTGCACCGCAACGAAGAGTAGCCCCTACTCACCACAACTAGAGACAGCGCATGCGCAGCAACGAAGACCCAACGCAGCCAAAACGTAATAGTAAAGTGTAGTCCAGATCTACGTATTGGGGGGTCCCCTCTGAATCTGGGTGATTGCCCCGTGCTGGCATTATCACATCCTTTAAGTCGTTCATAATCAGCACAGGCTGTTTGATTATTTGATGACATTTATATACTTACAGACTTACTAAATTATATATACTGATACAGGTACGTATCCAGGTCACGTCAGAGGGGAACGTGACACTAACAGAAAGACCCCCTCACCCTGAGGACACGGCCGCGTTCAGCCACGGCGTAAACGCTCGTTTCAACTCCAGTCCTGTTCGGATCACTGCTGTCGTGCCCCAGCGTGCTGACGGAGGTGGCACTGCCCAGAACTCACTCCCTCTGGGGCAGCCCTGGGCAGTGGAATCTCCGAGGCCAGCTGCCGTACCTTCCTTCCGCTGGGACAGCTCTGAGGTAGAACTTTCACTCCAGAGCGCCCCCCCACACACACACACACACACATCCTGGAGTCAGGCGGACGCTCCGTCCTCAGGACCTGGGCCCGAGGCGCACCCTCTCTCATTTCCCTCCCCGGTAACCGGACCTACGCAACCTCCTCCAGGAGCTCGACATCCCAAAGACGTACAGAGAATCCAGGAGTGTTCTGTTTTCTTTTACTGGAGCAGGCGGTGGTCTCTACCATTCTACTCATTTTGTGGTAATTCCTACACGATTGTGGCATAACTCTGGAAAAGCGGTAACAGCCAGCTTTCTCCTTTGGTCATTGTGTAGAACATAACAGCTTTACAGAGAAAACCAGGACACGTTTTATAATTGGCATCATCCCATACTTTACCAAGATATAAGGGATTCCGTCATCCCTTCTGGTAGAATATCTGCAGACTCCCTGCTGCATGGGTGCTCACGCTGAGAGGGTGCTTAGTTGTGCTCAGTTATGGCAAACGGACTCACTCTGCTTTGACTTTGGTTCTAGGCTCCATGGTCCCCTTTTCGATGCGGATCCTACATGCGGAGCTTCAGCAGTACCTGGGGAACCCCCAGGAGTCGCTGGACCGGCTGCACAGGGTGAAGGCCGTCTGCAGCAAGGTAACCATCACTCCACTTCGGGCCACTGACGCCTCCCCTCCTGATGGAGGGCTCACCCAGACTTTCCCGCCCTCACGAGAAACACATCACGCCACCCTGTACCCTTTCCACCACTCTGCTTCCCCCTCCTGAAAGGCAGGCTGACCCGGTTCCTTGTGACCGTGCAATTCACTGTTCTTGCTGAATTTTTCTGGGGGAAGGGGGGTTCGGCAAAGCTTGAAGCCTGAAATCTTTCTTCCCGGTGTTATTAGTAAATGAAAAGCGGGAGCGTTTCCTCTTGTGTAGAAATCACACATGTGAACACGTGCCAGGCTTCCCGACCACTCACGCATCCTGCAAAAGGCTACGTGCACCTGCTTCATATCAAACGGAGGCATCAGAGCAGTATTTAAAGAGAGAATGGTTTAAAATGTTCCAGAATCAAAGCAAATTATAGTGTATCATGACACGTGTCATTTGTAACACTGACTCCGGAGGCAGATGAGGTTCAGAAGTGCTTGCCGAGTTACTCTGGGTTGTAAAGTTAACAGTTACGTGGAAGGCATCAGTTGTATCAACAAAACATGAGATTGCTGCACTGAGTGATGGGAAGGAGAGATGTGGGGCTCAGAGTCTCCCCATCTCCAGGCAGCGGGCAACCACGCCCCCGAGAGCCTCCGTCTTCAGACTGGAAGTGAGCCTGCCTTTCCTACCCGCCTGGCAGCCTTGCTGTGTTAGCTTAGCTGCAGCGTCGTCTGTGGAAGGGCTTCCAAAGCTGTAACAGCAAGCAGTTAGGGGCGGCAGCATGTGACAGATGTTTAAACGAGGTTATTGGTACTTGTCGAGTTCGTGCTTCCGTCCCCAGCTGGTCTTGGTGGACGTGCCTGGAGCTCCCGGGGGGTCCTCTGTGTTCCCGGCAGGGAAGTGGCAGGGCTTCCGCCCTCGCAGAGTGGACGCCGCAGCAGGCCACCTGACGCTCTTAAGCTTTGCATCGGCTTCTGGCTTTTATGGCTTAAAAGATAAAAAGAAGAACTTTGCTCTCTTTTAATTTGATCCGTTGATGGGGGAAATTGTGTCATCACTAGTTTTTAGAGTCTAACACTCCTTTCCTTGACTCTTAAAACATGGTTAAAATACAGTTATTTCCAGAAATAGGAAAACAAAACTTGTAATTGGTACTAAATCAGTGATGTTCTAAATCACACACAGATGATTGTTTTTATTGCTTTTCACTCACCTCCGTGCCACACGGGGAAGTGCACATGAATGCTAAGGCTTTAACCCTAAGGCCGTCTCCCTAGGCCTCCCCGGCGGGCTCCACGCTCTCCATGCGTCTCTGGGCGCCCGCCTGGCGCGCCTGCTGCCACGTGGTGCTGCCCTTGACGCCAAGGGCTCGGAGGTCGGACACGGGGGTGTGCGCAGTGCTCCCTCCCACACGACGGGTGCTGTGCTCCGTGCTTTATGTTAAAGCTCCGTAAATGCTCACAACGGCTGTACAAGGCGGTGTCATGCCTGATGTACAGACAAGGAGACGGAGCCTCCGAGGGTTAAGTACAGCTGAGGTCCGGCCGCGAGGGGCCTGAACGAGAGCAGGTCGCCGGCTGTGAACCAGCCGCCGCCCACGCCTTGCACCCTCTGCGGGTCCAGCCGCAGCCCTTTTTCCCGCACATGCAGCGTGTGCCCGGAAGCCTTGGCACGAGGCTCTGGCCTCGGGCGTCGTCACCCTCCGGTGCCAGAGAGCGCCAGCCGCGCTTCCTCTGCCAAGAGCTGCTCTCGGTCAGGGGGCGCTGGGCTCCTCGCTGGGGGCGGAGGGCGAGTCCAGCAGGGAAGGAGATGAGTCAGCCTGTGAAATAGTCTCTCCTAGGGTGACGGCCGCACCCGGCCCCCCGCCTCGGCTTCCCCTCCCCAGCCTGCTCGCCGGGCCTGGCCTCCTGCCCGCCCCAGACCCAGGGGGCCCAGGCTCAGCCAGCGCCCACCAGGCCTCCCAGACGCAACTGCCTGCTGGGGTGCAGCTGCGGGGTTGAGCAGGGCCCACCCGGGCCGCCCTGGAGTCGTCACGGGGGCTGGGGCGGGCAGAAGGCGCGCCGGGGCTGCCCTCTGGAGCCGCCGACCGGCCAGCGCCCTGACGGCGATCGAGGGCTTCTCTCCGGGCGTCGTTTCCGGAAGGAAAGCAGCGGCGCGGTCCACACCCCCGAAGCGCTCTGTGCCCGTCGGTTTCGTTGCGTGTGTGGCGTCTGTCGTTGCTCTGGAGGTCAGGGGTGGGCGTGGAAGCCGTGCCTGGGAAGGGGGTAAAGAAGAGAGCACGAAGGTTTCCGTCCTTCGTGAGAAAGCCGGCCGAGGCCCCGCTCGGTGCTTGGGAAGCGCACACGCTTGCGGCGGATACAGGTGTGTGTGCAGATGTGCTCGGAGCCCGCTGTTGGTCGCTGCCTCTCTAGCACACGTCAGGTCTTCACAGGTTCAGCCCCAGCGCGGGTTTCCCAAGTGAAAGGGGACGACCCGGGGTGGCAGCTAGAGTGAGATGCGGGCGGGCCCGGGGCAGCCGGGGTGGGTGTGGAGCAGACACCTGCCACCCGGTAGCCCTTAGCCTGGGCAGCCGGCGTCCTCTCTGCAAAGGGACACACTGGGATAGAGGTCTCCCGCTGCTTCAGCAGGGCACAGAGCCAGGGTGTCCCAGGGCGCCGGGTTGGGGTGTGGGGACATGACACGGGCTCCAGATGGATGTCTCGTCTCCACAGCCGTCACGTGGGGAGTGTTTAGGATGTGACATCCTCTGTCCAAGCCAGCCTGCAGAATTACAATTACAGGATAGCCTCTGTGAAGGAAGTAATACGCCCTGAAGGAAGAACACTCCAGTACGTTAGTGGTGTGGGTAATGGGATTAAAGGTCATTTTTATTCTCTGTCCAGGTCTTATACAATGCACGTGTTAGTTTTATAAGTAGAATTTTTTTTCTACTGAAAAGAAACTAAATGAGGACTGCGGGGCAAAGGGAAGATGAAATTCAGACAGCAGTACGGTCGGTAACGTACAAGGTTTATGCCACGCACAGGTTGGTGCTGAGGTCCAGGTAAGCAGAGCAGAGAGGGACATAACACCAGTTATGGAATCCCTGGCATCGTTTGCTCAGCAGAAGCTGAGCTTTTCCTTATACGGAAGATTCACTGGAGAATGGTTAGAGCCTGTGTATTCAGCCTGATGAGAGCACTGTGTCGATGTTTTAGGTGCGGCCCAGTTTTAGCAGAACATCGCTCACGACCTTTACGAAACAGTCCAGGGTTTTCTCTGCTGTCTTTGAGATAGAAGGTGACAAGTAAGAAGCACGTGGTGAAGCAGTAAATGTTTGGTGCAGATGTAGTGGTATCGACGAAGAACAAAATATGCCTCGGTTTAAAATAAGCGTGCCGGGCCTCCCTGGTGGCGCAGTGGTTGAGAGTCCGCCTGCCGATGCAGGGGACACGGGTTCGTGCCCCGATCCCGGAAGATCCCACATGCCGTGGAGCGGCTGGGCCCGCGAGCCATGGCCGCGGAGCCTGTGTGTCCGGAGCCTGTGCTCCGCAACGGGAGAGGCCACAGCAGTGAGAGGCCCGCGTACCGCAAAAAAAAATAAATAAATAAAAAAAAATAATAATAAAATAAAATAAGCGTGCCCCGTGGCTTGGGAGAGCCACCCCTGTCACGCCACAGCAGCGGTACCTCGGCCCTCCGTCCCTGCTCCTCGGCTTCTCTGCGGGCCACTGCACCTCTGGGTCCCGTCGGCAAAGAGCCAGGGAACACGTTTCTAAGCCCGTTTGCATGTCATGATGCCAGATCAGCATGGGGTTCGGGTCGCGCTGATGGGGAGGGGCCGTGTGGGTTTAAGTTCACTGCTGCCCTGCCCTACAGTTGGATTTCTGCAGCCTCCGCCCGCCCCACCTTAGCCGGGCTCGGGGCACCAGGTAAGGAAGTGCCCCTTTACAGACCCTCACTGCCGAAGGAGCCCCTCGGGAAGGGACGTCGGTGTGCTCTGTTCTTGGTTGGACACCCTAATGAGGCAGAGGTGAGACGGGTGTTTCTAGGAAGGGTTCATATCTTTACTAAAAAGGAATTCCAACAGATGGACCTGCTCGGTTATGCTGTTTTACTTGTAAACGAAGTTAAGAACGGAAGAGAACATTGTCTGCCCTCCCCCTGCCAGCCGCTCGGGGAAGCACCCAGCTGGGCGGGCCATCAGGCGTGCTGACCACGCCCTCCGCTGCCCGGCTTCACCTGATGCCCATGGTCCCCATGCCCCCCTGTCCTGCTGCTCCAGCAGAGAACAAATTGATGGTGCCTTCATCAGATAAGATGGGAGTGGCTGGCAAGTGAGGGGAGGTGGAGGAGAGGGGAGGGGGTGGCTCCTAACCCCTGGTCAAGGCCACATCTCTGCCCTTTGCCATCAACACTTACGCTCCTGGGCCCGGGTGTGCTCAGAGGGCCCAGAAGGAGGAGGTGACAGGAGCGTCCCTGTCGTCAGGGTTTGTATGATTTGTATCCTGACTCGGCTCACAGTGGAAATTCGCGCCTTTGGAAACTCCAGGTTGCATCTTGCAGATCCCAGAACAAAGACTTGGGAATGTCGACCATACCCCTCAGCAGCCCCAGCCCCGTGTGAAATCTGCTGTGACAGAGGTGACCCACAGTGTGCCTGTAAGGTCACCCGAGTTGGCAGGCGGTCCCGCCCGACACCTGCATGATAGCCCAGCAACAGGCAGCCCTCGGTGGAACAGAGAGGTCTGGAATCTCCATCCTGGCATTGTTTACCTGGGCATCGAAGGTTCTCACTCTCTGACCTACATGGAAAGAGAGAGCATTGCTTCACGGTGTGATGCCCTGCTGGGGGGATGTCCACAGGCCGTGGTTGGAGGGGCTTTGGAGTCAGGCAGACGGGTGTTTCCAGGTGTGACCCTGACTCTTCCTGGTGGGGTGACCAGCCTGTGGAAGCCCGGGGAGGAGTGGTGTCGCCAGCCAGCGCCAGGCTGCTGTGCGGGTTAGATGACCAGCGACCTGGCATGGTGCGTGGTCCATGGGAGTGTTTAATATTCCTGCAGTGGCTTGGAGCAACTCCGAGAAGCCTCTTTTCACTTTGAAAAGCCTCTTTTCCAGAAGGTCCCCTAGGAGACTGGTAGGGCTGAGAAGGCCCCAGAACTTTCCAGAGAAATCTAAGCCCCTCTAGGGAGACCTGCTCTCACCTCAGTCTGAACACCGCAGGTCACTAGTGAGTCCTTGGGTCCTTGAGTTAGGGCCGGCCCCCAGGGGTCCAAAGACTGGACGCTTTGTCCATAAACCTGGTCCCTAGACCTTGCCCACCCACAGCCCGTGACAGGCCGACAAAGGACAGGACCAGGGCTCCTTCCCCGAGAGCCTTCCCACAAACCAAGGTCCCCAGACCACCCATACTGGTGTTGCCTGGAGCCCATCAGAAGGGCAGGGTTTGGGCTGCACCCCGCATATGGCTCAGAACCTGGAGTTTAAAATACTGGAGTCCAAGGTCCTGCGTATGCACCAGGGCCCACGAACTTCTAGGATTCCTGCAGAGGTGTAAATGGGGTGTTTCTTGTGGGCTGCTCACGTTCGCTGGGAACCCAAAAATGTTTGTAAGTGATCTTCCAAACCCAGGGTAACTGCAGAGAAGTTGGGGCATGGGTTTGGTCCCTTTAAATATGAGTAGGTGACACATTGCCTGTTTGAGATCAAGTGGTCCTTTTTATTTATTTGTTTGTTTATTTATCTATGGCTGCGTTGGGTCTTCGTTGCTGCGCGCGGGCATTCACCAGTTGCGGCAAACAGGGGCTACTCTTCGTCGCGGGCTTCTCATCGCGGTGTGGTGTGCAGGCTTCTCATTGCGGTGGCTTCTCTTGTTGTGGAGCACGGGCTCTAGGTGCATGGGCTTCAGTAGTTGTGGCACTTGGGCTCAGTAGCTGCGGCTCGTGGGCTCTAGAGTGCAGGCTCAGTAGTTGTGGCGCACGGGCTTAGTTGCTCCGCATCATGTGGGATCTTCCCGGACCAGGGCTGGAACCCGTGTCCCCTGCATTGACAGGTGGATTCTTATCCACTGCGCCACCAGGGAAGCCCTGAGATCAGGTGGTCTTGGTTACATGTGGAGTCAGGCAGCTGGGACATTCGTGCGAGGCGTACCGTTTTCTCTGTGGACAAAAAAAACGAGCCCGGGCCTTCTGAGTCCTTTGTCCTCCCTCCGCTGCTGTCCGGAGTGTTGACGGCGTCTGCATTGCTGGAGTGACCCTGCCCGTCCCAGAACCAATCCAGGACGGCCCCGGACCCGCGGGGGGGGCGGGGGGTGTTGATGCAGCCTCTCGGCTCTGGTCACACCCACCTGCTGACAGAATGGCGGGTCCAGAACCGTCTCCCAGGCCCACATTTCCTCCTGGCCGCTCCCTGTTCATGTCCAAGCAGCATCTTCACATGCTCAAAACTACTGTCATTTCAGTACTGTCGTTACTTTCGGAAATACGTGGCTCACCCGGAGCCCGGCTGCTGCCGACCCGCCACCCCACGCTCTTGTTTCCAGAGCATCTTCCAGAATGGGTGCCGTGGGTGCGGCCCGCGGTGGTCATTCTGGGAAGCGGACCCAGAACCACTCACGGGCGTCCGACCTGCACCTGGACAGGAGGGACAGGAGGGGCATGCGGCCACGTTTGCCATCTGAGTAGCTCAGGCTTTGGGTGGGAGCGTTTCTACACTTTCCTCTACAGAAACGACCTTCAGTAGATCCGCGTGCTGTTACCGTGACTGTGTGAAGTCATATGGGCGGGAATTCTCTCCCCCAGACGCTGTTCTCCTGCGATGTAGCTCAGGCTGGAGGTAACTGTGGCCCCCCGAGGTGGGTTGCCCAGGTGCATGGAGATGCCCTGCAGGGGGCCAGGACAGCTCCCCGACCCGGCCCTCCTGGGGTCTTCTGATTCTCTCGTGCTCTTTTGTTGTGCTTGGTTTTGCTATCAGGCCTGCCCCTCCCCCAACGTCCCATCTGTTGACCCATGAGTCGAGGCCAGGCCTCGGGCCCTGTGCACTGTGCGTGGCTGCCGGGGCTGGGGAGCGCCAGGCCTCCCGTTTTCTTCTTCAGAACCTCTTTGTCCTTCTCTTTGTTCCTGTCCCTCCTCAATGGCACCTTCGAGACCTTCTTTCCTGGGCAGTTTCTGTTTTTATGACTATCAGAAGACCGATGAGCTGAAAAATGTCATTTGACCTTGTTTGGACCAACTAGCTCATCTTCGAGGTTACAGTTTTGAAGCCCGGGTGTGTCCTGAGTGGTCACGGTAGGACAGGCCTTCGTGTTCACAGCGAACTGTCGTCCACCTTTTGTGAAGCTCTGACCCTTGGCACCAGAGGAGGCCCAGCTGGCCCGTCTCTGTGTGGATGGGACGAGGCCGGTGCGAGCCCGGAGCAGCTGCTTCGCTGGCCGTGAGCTTCGCCTCCTGAAGGTGGGCCGTTTGGGGCGGTGCTGCCAGCCAGGGTGGCCCACGGCACGAGGCGTGTCTCCCCAGAGCACGTGGCCTGAAGTCGGCCGTCACAGAAGCGTGAGACCCCCGTTTTCAGTTAGCACGTCTTTCTTTTCCTTCCCTGCAAACAGTGTTTATATTAACACGTTTTTTCTCCTCGTCCTGCCCTCTGCCCAGATCACCGTGGTAGCACCTTCTTTCCTTTCAGGGAAACCAAATCACAGAGGAGGCAACTCAAGGTTATTAGCCGAACAGTAAAAACTATGTAAAGTGACAGATGTTCAGAATTTATTTGATACATTTAAAAAGGCTGCACATCTCAGGTGCCCTAGAGGAGCAAGACTGACGTTTTCACAGAAGTTAATAATCATCCTCTTGTGTAACATTCCTGATGCTTTCCTGACAAACAGAGAATATCTGCCCCATGTCTGGGGTCTCTGATGCTTTACGAGTGTCATAAACCCAACCCCCCCCCCAGTCAGAGAGCAGCTACCTGTTTGCCGTCATCTCCGTGCCTTGTGAGCAGCAAAGCTCAAAATGTGTCCCTGCGAAACGCTCCTTGACGAGTGGGCTTCCATACAGAGAAGTCTGCTTCTCCTGGAGTTTATCATGACAACGTCTAGAAGCAAATTCACTTCTGTTGCTCTTCCTTCCATCCCCCACAGATCCTGACAAACTTGGAGCAGGGCCTGGCCGAGGACGGCAGCATAAACAGCATGGCCCAGGAGAACAGACAAGGTCAGTGCGGACTCGCCTTCCTTAGATAATAGCCAGCATCGTCAGAGGACTCGGCCCTGAAGGTTTCTCTGTCTCATTCCTTTCCTTCTCACTCCGTAACGCGCTCATCCTCTCATGCATTCATCTCCTCGGTCCTTTCTTACACCAAGCCAGGCACCGTGGTTGGTGCTGGCATAAGGCATGAACCCCGCTCTCGGGGAGCCCCGTCAGGCCGAGACCCGCCTGCAGCAGATAACCCCAGAAATCGACGTGAGCGTCCACAGCAAGGTGGGTGCCTGGCCCACCCGCCCGTGGGGAGCCAGTGGCCTCAGCCAGTGAGTGGCAGGAGGGAGCCTGAGGCCTGGGCGGAGCTGGAGAGGAAAGGAAGATGGGGCCCTGCGTGTAGAGCCTCGGGGGCCAGGCCGTGGAAGCGGGTCTTCATGTGAGTGCTGGGTGGGCAGGGGCCAAACTGCATTTTGAAAAGATTATCCTGCCTGAGATTTCTTGAGAACATTAGAGAGGAGAACTAATCGTGCTTCAAAACCCAGCTCGGATGGCACCTCCCTGAGAGGCTGGCACCTCCGCACATGAGCCTGTGGGCTTACGTGGTCTCCAGGGGCTCAGTGGTCCCCCGCTCTGCGCCTGACTTGGAGTGGCTGTCGGTGACCGTGGGCGAGCACGGATGATGTGGGCAAGGGGTGGGCTTCCTCTGAAGCCACGCTGTGAGGAGACGGATGTGCCAGAAGCAGGAGAGGTGGCCTGAGAGGAGAACCCCCCAGGCAGAGACCTGTGCCCGTGCCTCGGGCACGGCGGGGCCCTGGGCGCCGTGCACCCCGGACGCGCTCGTGACTGTGGGAAAAGGGGAAGCATCCCAGGCAGGAGATGTCCATCCTCGAGGACCAACAGCTCTGGCTGCGTTTGTGCTTTAAGCACAGATCCCTTTCTTTGAGAAATCCCAGGGGACCAGGTCTGTAGGTGCGACGTTCGTGCATCCTTCTCAGTGATTTAAGTGCAGGTAGGTAACAGGGGTCTGACGTGGGCATCTCCGTGCCCTGGGACATCCCGCCCTCAGCATCTTTCCCACTCTGGCCATGTCATCCCACGGGGGGTCCGTGTTTTGGTGGCAAAGAGCAGGTAGTTGTTGGAGCTCAGGAAGCAGTGCCCGGAAACCTGACAACTCACAGCAGATCAACAGATTTATAAGGCAAAGAGGGGAAGAAAGCACTAGAAAGTCCTCAAAGATAATCAAAATAAAATGCAGTTCACTGAGAATCCACATTTTACATTCGTTAAGGAAAGATATTCAGAATTTTTCTTTTCACAAAAATGATGTCATAAGGGGAATGTAAGCAGCTAATGCATATTTAATTGCTGAAAGGCAAGGTGAGTTACGTTCCTAATTCTGACAATTGAGTTTTTTGTCCTTTTCTCAAGCACTCCAGGAATAAGCGTCATTTCTAGGAGACTGTTATCCCAAAATTGACCCTTGGTCCCGGCAGCGGGAGGAAGGTCAGTTTAAGGCAAGCTCGCCCAGTGGTCACCATTCACATGTGTCTGGGACGTGCTTCTCCCTGGGCCTGAGCTGGATGGCAGATTCAACATCTGACCGAGCACCGGCCTCTCCAGCCTCCCCGCCCTGCGTCCGCTCCGCTCCCCCTGCCCTCAGAGCCTGCTGAGGCAGATGCGCTAGGAATTGTTGCTTCCACTTAAAAGGTCACAACACCTAGGCCTTAGGCAGGCAGGCCGCTGTTACCAGGGCGCAGCTGCTGACACCGGGGTGTGACCGTCCACCAGCCCTGCAGCCGGGAGGCCTCCAGCCCATACAGGTCACATCAGGAGTGGCCCCTCTGCAGGGCGAAGGCTGTCGGCTGGCTTTTCCCATCTTTTGGGCGTGCCAACCTGGGGACGTGGCCCTGGTGGGCTCATGGGATCTGTCCTCCCCGAGGCTGAGCAGGTCGCCAAGAGCACAGCCCAAGGTGTGGGCTGAACAGCACAGGGAGCGGTGGCCGAGGCCGGGTGACGGGGGCGGGGCGTCCATCTGTCTGGGTCGGGCCGGCGGCAGGACCCGCTCCCCATGCACTCACCCTACTCCACTCTTGCAGCCTCTGTGCAGCTGTGGCGGTCCCGCCTGGGCCGGGTGACGTGCTCCATGGCCAACTGTCTGCTGCTCATGAAGGTATGATGTTCTCAGGGCGGGAGGGGTGGGGACCGCTGGGACCTCGGGGTGGTGTGCATGTGGCGGTGGGGGGTTATCGAGCAGAGAGGCCAGTGAGACACTCGGGATAAACGTGCTTTAACTTCTACTGAAAGAAATGTCAATAGAAAGTAGAATTTACACTGCCAAGTTTAATTGTTCAAACAGGGGTCGAGATGATTTAATTGAAATCCTCCTCATGCTCTCAATTCTCTCTCCCTCCTGTTTTTCTCTGGATTCAGTCCCAGAGTTGGCCTCTGTTCCCCCCATTAGAGGAGGTGGTTTCACTCGTCCTGACCTGACTTGGCGCTCAGTGGTCATGGCATCTGGGGACAGGCTTCCCAGGGAGACCTGCTCTTTAGCCCCACCCCACCATGGGCGCCGCGCCCCGCCCCCCGCCCCCCCACTGCCAGCCCCCCGGGAGGCGGCTGGGGGACGAGGAGGCTGAACCAAGGGCATCGCTCCTTTGTTCCTCCATCCGTGCCTCCCTGGCAGGGCCCAGCTGCAGGGGCTGGAGGCTGCTGCCCGAATCAGTGAGCCGCAGACACCTAGAGTAGCTCCGTTAACATCTTCTGAGCCATTAAGAGGCCAGGTCGTGGCCCTCCCACGGGCCAGCCCAGGGTCACTCCTGAGCTCGGTTTTAGCAGAGCAGAGCAGGCAAATGGCCAAAGGGAGAAGCGGGCTCCGGGAGCTGGCGTCTAACCCTGACAGGGCAGCCCCGCGAGGGGACCGCGTCCCGGGCCAGCTGTGGGTCCCGTGCAGAAGGCCACGCTGGGTGTGCACTCGGATCCTGCCCCAGGGCCCTGCCTTCCGTGCGTCGCTGTGACCCTGGGGTGCAGACTGCCTCGCGTGCCCCTCCCACCCCCGAGCCCCGGGGACCTCCCCTGAAACGAAGGCCCGGACGGGATGCACTTGCAGCCCCCCTTGGACAGCGCCTTGGGGTTAAGGCGCTCTGGTTCTCGCAGCTCCTCCCTTCTGCCACCCCGACCCACGACACGGCGCCCCGTCCCTCCCGCGGGTGGAGGGAGCTGCCCAGGGCCACTGCCGCCTTCCGTCCGCGGAGCTCTCCGGCTGACGCGCAGAAACAAAGGACACATCGTAAAGTCACAGGCCGATCGGTGTCTCCTTGGTCATGGGCTGGGACTCCTCAGGAGGGTCTCCTGTTCTACTGGTGGGTTCGTATGTGCATTTTTAAGGCACATTAATAGAAAATTGTGGGATAAGAACACCCTTCTTTGTCTACTGCTGGAGTGATGATACCACCAGGCGCCAGACTAAGTCTTGTACCTACTTTGTCGGGACTCAGTACAGATCACTGTGCTTCAAAAATACTTTTACCACAAGTGCAGTTTAATTTGAGATTTTAGATTATGCTTTCATTTCCACGAGTTAAAAAAAGGAATGAAAAATTTTGCGGCTGAGGCGCCAGCACACGTGCGCATCCTGTCGCCGCCTAGTGAGCGAGCCCGGCATTACAGCAGCGTCGGCTTTACTGGCGCGTGCCGTCCCGTCCCTTCCGTTGGCGTATGGGCGACGCTGGGTTACTTCGGCAGCTGCTGCTTATTCTGAATAACATTTCTGCTACGGCGACGTGAACGCTGATTGACCTTTTTAACGATGAGCAGTCTGTACACACGCTTCAGCCCGAAGGTGTGCCTGAAACACTGTCGCCGCCTGGGCACCCCAGCCCGTCTGGGAGACTCAGGGCGCCGCGCCGCCCGCCTCCGTGCCCCGCTCGCCCGCACTGCCCGTACGCCGCCTTCTTGCTGACCTCGCCCCGCCAGGCGGTGCAGCTGCTGAAAGAAACGGGGGACGGCGGAGCTAGAGCAGTGGGTCCCTGCGAGCGGGCGGCGCCCGCCTGACCGCGGCCTGGACGGCGCTCGCCCTCAAGAGCGCCCTTCAGCCGGGGCCGCATCCCTCTTTTCCTCCGGTAAATAAACGATTTCGTTAAACGGTCGTCCGCTGACAAGCTCTGGGCCGTGCTCCGCTCTGGTTTACTGGAGGCCGGGCTCCTTGGAACCGCCAGGGCCCGGGCCCGAGGCTGCAGCCGCGCGGGGCTCCCGTCCGGGCCCGGCGCCTCGTCTGAAAGCCTCCGCACGGGGTTCCCACGGCCGTGTCCGCCCAGGCGTGCTCTCCTAGGAGCGCCGCTCCGGCGGGACAGCGGCCGGGTCGCCGAGACGTGGAGGTGTCAGGCGGCGACGCCGGCCGCAGAGCCACCCGGAGGCGCACTGCGTCTCGCCGGCCAGAGACGCGGGCCGGGATCTGGGCGTGTGCACTGGCCTGACCCGGTGACACTTGGGCGCCGCCGGACACGAACGGCGAGGTGGCCTTTCGTTCGCCCGAAACCGGAAGTGAGGTGTAGGCGTTCCGCACAGTGGATGATACTCAGATGCTCCGAGGTGCCCCCGTCTCCCCGCAGAAGTCCAGGGCTCAGCGGAGCCGGACCCCAGCCGGGCCTCAGCGTCTCGCGGGCCCCAGGCACCGGGGGCCACTGCCGCCCCGAGAGAGGGCTCTGGGCACGCCCTCACCCGGGCGCTCCCGCTGGGCAGGGCGCGGGCAGCGGTGCCAGGAGCCGAGGGGGACAGGCAGGTGCTGCCGGCTCGCCGCCTGCACCCCCGAGTCCAGTTCGTTGTGAAGAGCTGCTCTTGAAGCTGCCAGACAGGAGAGTCTTCCCATTGTTTTTCCTGCTGAACTGGAATATTCCTTGTCATCTGTCTTCATAACATCCCAGTTAGCGAACTAGTAACGCCTGTCCCAGTTTTCATGAGATTGAAAACGTAGACGATTAAAGAAAGAAAAGTACCTTCTGGGGTTTTACGAAGACGCAGTGAGGAGAACACTGCCGCGCGGGCTGCTGTTTGCTGACCCGGGCGACACGGGGAGCTGTCGCACCAGCCCGGGACAGTGCCCACCAGCAGGCGGGACGGTGACCCTGCCGTCTGAGCTCGGGGCTGTTGGGGATTTGTCCTTGTGACCCTGGCAAGACCGCCAGGTGCCCTGGATGGCCTCCTCACGCCAGAACCAGCGAGCTCTCCCGGCCCACCTGTTTTACGGGGCTTATGTTTGTCTCCATTCAAGAACTTTACCTCGAGTTTTAGTAAAGAAAATGTTTAAGAGACGCTATTAATAAATTCGGTTTCTGTGTCTGGCAGATGGAGGCAAGACAAAATTCACCAATTAAGGATTTTGTCAGAAAAGAAAGAGTGAGTCCAGGTGAAATACTAATTGCTACTCAGGAGCTGGAAGAAGAAAGCCCCTCTGCCCTAAGTGCACAACCAGAGCCCCTCCGGGTGAGGAAGGCTCTCAGGACCGTAGTTACACACACAACTCAGAGCCTGGTTTGCTGGGCCGTCTGCCGCCCTCACAGCGGTGCCACGTCCCACCTGCCCACGCATTCGTGTTCCCGCTTCACGTGCGAGTCTGCAGGTACCTGAGCTCCTGTCGCGTGTAAAACGGAGCGTGATCCTCCTAACTCTAGGATGCTCTCTGGGTCCCCCACAGGATTACGTGCTGGCTGTGGATGCGTACCTCTCGGTCATCCAGTACTACCCAGAGCAGGAGCCCCAGCTGCTGAGCTGCATCGGCCGGATCTTCCTCCAGGTGTGAGCCGCGCGGTTGGCAGGGTGGGCCGGGGGTTGCCTTAGCGTGAATGCTGTAGATTTAAGAAGGAGCACAGGGAATACATCAAGTCAGACTTCTGTGACTGTAGAAGGGGTAGTTTTCTTGGTCCTGGCTTGACTGTGCTCTGGGCTTTGACGTGATTAGGAAGCCAATTGCTAGACGTGCCTTTTCGTAGATTTTCATCTGGGAAGTGCTGAGATGGATTCCTTGAGAAATTGCCCTGTTGCAGGTAGAAGTGTGTTGACAAAACCGTCAGTAATCTTATTTTAATTGGCTGATAACGTAGCCAGTTGCTGATATTTTACTGGAAAGCACGCTTGAATCCACATGCGTGGACGGAGGAGGTCCCGCTCGGAGCCATGGTCCCGACAGTGCGGGACGTACCCGCTTTGCCAGGGATGGCGCTGAAGCCGGGGCGCATTTGGTGCCGGGGTGCCGGGCTCCCGTCCTCGCTCCTGTCCTCCCCAGGATGGCAGGCCCACACTTGCAGGCCAAGCATGGGTGCCTCGTCCCTGCACCCTCAGTCTCAAAGGGTGTCGACCGTAGCACCCGCAGCCTGGGCGGGAGCCTCACGGGGCCGTCCGTGGGGGTCAAAGCAAGGGGGATGGATGTGGGGAGGCGCTGGCCCTGAGCGGGTGCCCTGCTGGGCCATCCTCCTCCGCCGTGTGACAGCCCACTTTACAGAGGAGCAAACAGGCTTCCCGGGGGTCGAGTGACCTGCCCGAGGTCCCAGAGGTCAGGCCCAGAGGAGGAATTTGAACAAGGTCACCCAGAGCCCAGGTTCTCTTCACTGACGTTGGTCCTGTCCTCCTGCACCTCCCGGCCACTGCGCACACGAGTGCGTGCACACACACGCCCCACCTCCACCCCGTCCTCCACGCCACGCACAGACGCAAGCGCACGCACACACACAAGCGCACACACGCCGCTCCCCCAAGGGGGCGTCCAGAGACAACCCAACAGTGAAGGCCGCCTGTGTGTCGTCCAGGTCCCTCCCAGGACACCTGGGGTCCCTGCCCCAGGCTCTGAAGGTTGACCTTCACTGAGTAACTCATGGATGTTGAAGAACGCGTGTTCTAGCATCTGAGAGGCCCGGGTTTCTGTTTGTCCTTGGTGCTTACGTAGCCTCGACCCTGGGCTAGCCACCCTCCTGAGCTGCGTCCTCTCCCCTGTGCACCAGGGACGCTCGTGGCTGCCTCTTGGGGTCCTTGTGCTGATGAAACGAGACACAGCCGTGTAAAGAATGCAGTGCCGTGCCCGGGATCTCGTGGTGCCTGGTTATTATCCTGATTTTCATACTAAAAGAATGTTCTGTATCTGCTCTAATTTCTCACTACTCAGGACAATCTCAGGAACTTCATTTCTGTCTTAACTTGCATAATTTGAGAAATGTATGCTGGAGATCCGTCTAGGAACCCTGAACTATGAAAGCACAGTCTTTCTGTGGCAGTCACAGACCTGACGGCCCTGGGAAGGGACCCTGACGGCCAGACTGGGGCTTGGTCGGTGCTTCCCTGGAGACGTTTCTGGCCACAGAAATATTCACATTTGCACCTCCAATACGTTGGGCTCCCCGGGGAAGTGTCCCCAGATCTTTGCAGTTATCGTTATAAGTGAAATTGGTTTGGGTTTGTCCGTGTGTATGCGTGTGTGTGTGTGTGAGAGCGTGCCCTTCTCAAAAGCATTTCGTATCTGTGTTCTGTCTTCATAAAAATAACTTGCTTACTTGCTTTCTCTGTTCTCTGGGATATTTTGGATACTCTGGAATTACATGTTCCTGGGAGATTTGAATAACTGACCTCAAAGAGGCCTCAGCCATCCTCCTAGGATTTGTTGGATAACTTAATATTGTTACTAATGGCTTTAGTGTTCCACGCGTGAGGTTTTTCCTCTCTGTTTCTGGGATCAATTTTGGCAATTTAGAGTGCCAAGGAAATCACCTGTTTGGTCTGTGTATTCACATATGTTTTTGCTTAGAGTTCTGTAAAATATAGTCTTTCATAATTACTTCAATTTCACTTTAACTCTAGTTATTTCTCCTTTTACATTTATAATTGTTTACTCATGCTTTCTTTTCCTTGATTAGTTCATCCACTTATTATCTGTTGTTTTCTTCAAATAACTAGTTTGGGTTTGTTTATTTGCTTACTAGATACTTTGCAATACTTTTTGTTTGTTTGTTTGTTTTTTGTGGTACGCGGGCCTCTCACTGCTGTGGCCTCTCCCGTCGCGGAGCACAGGCTCCAGATACACAGGCTCAGCGGCCACGGCTCACGGGCCCAGCTGCTCCGCGGCATGTGGGATCTTCCCGGACCGGGGCACGAACCCGTGTCCCCTGCATCGGCAGGCGGACTCTCAACCACTGTGCCACCAGGGAAGCCCTGCAATACTTTTAAGTGCCTTTTTATATTGTTTAATCTTTTACGCTGCCTCTAAGTCTCAGAAAATCAGTAAGATTTTAAATCCTAATTACGTTTTAATAATTATGAAGATGTGGACTTCCCTGGTGGTGCAGTGGTTGAGAATCCGCCCGCCAATGCAGGGGACACGGGTTCGAGCCCTGGTCCGGGAAGATCCCACACACCGCGGAGCAGCTAAGCCCGTGCGCCACAACTACTGAGCCTGCGCTCTAAAGCCTGCCAGCCACAACTACCAGAGCCCGCGTACCTAGAGCCCGTGCTCTACAACGAGAGAAGCCACGGCAATGAGAAGCCCGCGGCCCGCAACGAAGAGTAGCCCCCGCTTGCCTCAACTAGCGAAAGCCCGTGCACAGTAACAAAGACCCAATGCAGCCAAAAATTAATTAATTCTTTAAAAAAAAAAAACAGAAATATCAGGATGTGAACTTACCTTCTAATGACCAGAAAAATCAGTAGGTGGCAAAGAAAATTCTAAGATTCCTTCGTTATCTCCCACTAGAAAATAGTTTCAGCGCAAGTCCTGTCCCAGCTCCTCGAGGCCGTGTGGTGCAGAAGGCCAGCACGTGGTCTGGGAGTTGGACAGTCCCGTTCTGTTATGTTAGCTTTGTGACCTGAGAAAACCGCCCAGCCTTTCTGAGCCTCATCTCTTTAATCCAGAGAGTGAAGAAAGGAGTGGGATCAACAGCACAGCTTGTTAGAAGTTGTGAGCTGTGGGAAGCACTTAGCACAGCACCCAGCAGACATTTAGGGCTTGGTGCACCTTTGTCGTCAGCTGGTGAGCGTCCGTATCTCCATCAGTAGGCACCTGGGCCCTTGGAGGGTGCAGGGTAAGTAAGCGCACTGTGGGGAACGCAGGAGTTCAGGCCTCCGTGGGGGACCCCGGTGCTCCCACCGTGGGCTCAAGGAGGGCGGGGCCGGGAGACACGTGGGTGGCGCCACTTTGTTTCCTCCTCCTGCTGGGGTGTTTTTCGGGGCAGCATTGCCAACAGAGAGGGGCCGGAGACCGTGAGGGTAGCGTGATGGGCGCTGGCGGAGGACCCCGGGCTCTGGATGGGGGTGAGCGTGCGGAAGAGAGGGCGCTGACCACTGCAGCTGCGACGCTGTTCCCTCGGCAGATGCAGAGGCATCGCGTGGTGTGTTGTGACGAGACGCCCTGGAGTCAGCCGCTCCAGAGCTGCTCCTTTAGGCCTGGAACACAGAGGCCTTTGTTCTTCCTTCCCCCTGGCTGTAAGGTTTCTGTTTTCACAGGATTTTCATTTTTCCTGTATTTTGCAGTCTAAGCCTTAGATCATTGATCTCCTTCCTCATGCAGAAGGAGACCTGATTCCCTCTTAACCCCCCGCCCCCCAGGCTGTGGTCCACGGTGATGGCAGGACGGGGGAGGGGGGTTAGCCATCAGGACCCCCGGTGGCTCTGGCTTCATTTTAGAAGGAGCTGAGGAGGTCTCCGTAACCGTTTGATAAGAGCGCGGCCATTTGTTCGTACGATAGAATTCTGTATTATTGGGTCAGAATGTGACTGAAATTTGTTAGTTTGATGATCTCTACCATTTTACTGGTCACAAATAACCCCCCAATAATTGATTGGGAGACTGTAATATTGTACCAAAAGGTAAATGTTGTATTTTTTTAGTCATTCTTTTTTTTTTTTTAACGATAATATCAAGTTTAATTTGCCAAATATACAACTTGGACTTGTGGAGCATGTTTTGCCCGGGTGCTACATAGCAAACAGAGGTTTCTTGAAATGATCCATGGGCAGGTTTAAGAATGGGCCTGGGGCCTGGCCAGAGTCGGGGGTTATTTTTATTTTTCATAATGCTATGCCAGGATTCCTTTTGAAGGGTACAAATTAAAAACTGTAAGACTTGTTAACACTCAGGTGTATTAACCACTCACTTTCTGACATAGAGATAGATGTTGACATCCCGCTATATCCTAAATGGCTCTTCCTTTTTTTTTTTGGTAACAAAAAGTGATAACCAGTAAACGGTTATACCAAAGTTTTACCTTGCCTGATACATAAATGTCTTCAATATCCTAACATAACATTAGGAAACTATGTATGTGGGTGTAGATTTAACATTTGTCAGCTGAACTGACTGCATAATTTTGTCAAAGCAGATTGGAGATATAAAGACAGCTGAAAAGTACTTCCAAGACGTAGAAAAAGTAACACAGAAACTGGATGGACTGCAGGGTAAAATAATGGTTTTAATGAACAGGTATGTATTTTTTCTTTATTTTTCCTTCCAGTTTTACTGAGATATAATTAACGTACAGCACGGTGTAAGTTTAAGGTGTGCAGCATGATGATTTGATTTACATACTGACATCATGAAGTGAGGACCGCAGTAAGTTTAATGAACATCCATCATCTCATATGTAACATACGGCCATGTTAATTATGTTCATCGTGTCGCACACTGCATCCCTAGTACTTACTTATAACTGGAAGTTTGTACCTTTTGACCACCTTCATCTAATCCCCCCTCTCCCTCCCCCGGCAACCACAACTCTGATCTTTTTCTGTTTGTTTGAAGTATCATTGACTTGCAACACTGTGTTAGTTTCTGTTATACAACATAGGGGCTTGATACTTCTGTAGCTTTCAAACTGATCACCACCATTAGTCTAATTATGACCTGTCTCCACACAGTTCTCACATTATCACTGACTGTATTCCTCACACTGTACGTTCGAGACCCGTGACATTTTTATTTTGCACCTGAAGTTTGTCCCTCTCTATCTCCCTCCCTTAATCACCTGTTTCTGTCTTCCCCTCAACCACCCCACTTCTGGCAACCACCTGTTTGTTCTCTGTGTCTGTAACTCTGTTTCTGTTCTGTTTGTTCATTTGTTTTTAGATTCCACATATAAGTGAAATCGTACAGTATTTGTTTTTCTTTGACTTATTTCACTTAGCATAATGCCCTCTAGGTCCAGCCATGTTGTCACAAATGGTAAGATTTCATTCTTTTTTACGGCCAAGTAATATTGTAATATTCTATGCATGCACACACACCCCTTTATCCATTCATCTGTTGATGGACACTTAGGTTGCTTTCTGTATCTTGGCAATTGTAAATAATGCTGCAATGAACGTAGGAGTGCATGTATTTTTTTCTAATTAGTGTTTTTATTTTCTGTGGATAAATACCCAGGAGTGGATTTGCTGGCTTATATGG
This sequence comes from Mesoplodon densirostris, assembly GCF_025265405.1. Classification (NCBI taxonomy): domain Eukaryota; kingdom Metazoa; phylum Chordata; class Mammalia; order Artiodactyla; family Ziphiidae; genus Mesoplodon; species Mesoplodon densirostris. The sequence goes on from NC_082674.1 coordinate 2,612,432, forward strand.
CAGCTCTATTTTTAGTTTTTGAGGAACCTCCATCCTGTTCTCCACAGTGGCTGCACCAGCTTCCATTCCCACCAGCAGGGTACAAGGGTCCCCTTTCTCCACAGCCTCACCACCACTTGTTGTTTGTGGTCTTTGATAACAGCCATGCTGACAGGTGTGAGGTAATATCCTATTGTGGTTTTCATTTGCATTTCCCCGACGATTAGTGATGTTGCGCATCTTTCCATGTGTCTGGCCATCTGTATGTCTTCCTTGGAAAATTGTGTATTCAGGTCCTCTGCCCATTTTTTAATCAGGTTTTTTTGATGTTGAGTCGTTTGAGTTCTTTGGCTATTAACCCCTATTTGATATATCAGTTGCAAATATCTTCTCCCATTCGGTTGGCTGCCTTTTCATTTTGTTGAGTTTCCTTCACTGTGCAAAAGCTTTTGGGTTTGATGTAGTCCTGGCTGTTTATGTTTGCTTTTGTTTCTCTTGCTTGAGGAGACATATCCAAAAAAATATTGCTAAGACTCATGTCAGAGAATACTGCCTCTATTTTCCTCTAGAAGTTGTATGGTTTCAGGTCTTACATTTAAGTTCTAAATTCATTTTGAATTTATTTTTGTGTGTGGTGCGAGTTAGGAGTCTAGTCTGATTCTCTTGCATGTAGCTGTCCTGTTTATCCAACACCATTTATTGAAGAGTCTTTTCCTCATTGTATATTCTTGCCTCCATTGTCACAGATTAATCGACCATGTAAGTAGGGGTTTGTTCAGGTCTTCTGCCCAGTTTTTAATCTTTTTTTTTATGTTGAATTGAATGAGCCATTTATTTTTTTTAGTATTTATTTATTTATTTGGCTGCATTGGGCCTTGGTTGTTGTGGCACGTGGGATCTTCGTTGCGGCGAGTGGGCTCTTCGTTGCAGTGAACGGGCTCTCTGGTTGAGGCATCCCGTGGCATGTGGGACCTTAGTTCCCCAACCAGGGATCGAACCCTCATCCCCTGCATCGGAAGGAGGATTCTTAACCATTGGACCACCAGGGAAATCCCTGAATGAGCTGTTTATATATGTTGGATATTAACCCCTCATGGATCATATCACTTGCAAATATTTTCTCCCACTCAGTAGGCTGCCTTTTCATTTTATCGATGGTTTCCTTTGCTATGCAAAAGCTTTTAAGTTTAATTAGGTCCCATTTGTTTATTTTTGCTTTTATTTCCTTTGCTTTAGGAGACGGATCCAAAAAAATATTGCTACTGTTTATGTCAGAGAGTATACTGCCTACGTTTTCCTCTAGGAGTTTTTTGGTTTCTGGTCTTATATTTAGGTCTTTAATCCATCTTGAGTTTACTTATTTTTGTGTATGGCATGAAGGGATGTTGTAATCGCATTCTTTTGTTGGGGGGCATGCCACGGGGCTTACAAGATCTTAGTTCCCTGATCAGGGGTCGAACCTGGGCCCCAGCAGTGAAAGAGCCGAGTCCTAACCACTGGACTGCCAGGGAATTCCCTCTAATTTCATTTTTTTTTTTTTTTGCGGTATGTGGGCCTCTCACTGTTGTGGCCTCTCCCATTGCGGAGCACAGGCTCCGGACGCGCAGGCTCAGCGGCCATGGCTCACGGGCCCAGCCGCTCCGCGGCATGTGGGATCTTCCCGGACCGGGGCACGAACCCGTGTCCCCTGCATCGACAGGCGGACTCTGAACCACTGCACCACCAGGGAAGCCCTAATTTCATTCTTTTACGTGAGGCTTTCCAGTCTTCCCAACACCACTTGCTGAAGAGACTTTTCTCCACTGTATATTCTTGCCTCCTTTGTCATAGATTAGTCGACCATAGGTGTGTGGGTTTGTCTCTGGGCTCTCTATCCTGCTCCATTGATCTATGTCAGGTTTTGTGCCACTACCATACTGTTTTGATTATTGTAGATTTGTCGTATAGTCGGAAGTCAGAAAGCGTGATTCCTCCAGCTCCAGTTTTCTTTCTCAAGATAGTTTTGGCTATTTGGGGTCTTTTGTGTTTCCCTACAAATTTAAAAATTTTTTGTCCCAGTTCTGTGAAAAATGCCATTCATATTTTGATAGGGATTGAATTAAACTAACAGATGTTAGACCCAGTGCAGTTTGCTCCCCAGAATGCCCTGTCCCCTGCCACGTCCAGAAAGCACTGACACCACCCGGTTCGGGTGATGCCTGAGGGCCCAATGCTGCCTGGTCCTCCCCGTGGGGTTCCAGTTCTGGGAGCTGCCCCGTCGGTGTTGCTGCCACGCACCTGCCCACATCCTGACTTTCCTGGTTAATCCTCTGTGTATCGCTTATTTCCAGAGCTTTCCTTCACCTCGGTCAGAATAACTTTGCAGAAGCCCACCGATGCTTCACAGAGATTCTAAGGATTGACCCAGCAAATGCAGTGGTAAGACACCCAAGCAGAGGTGGCTCCCCCGCCCCGTGCCCCCCGCCCCCCCGACAAGTCTGCCGGCATCGGGCACTCTCATGGGGGCCAGGGAGGTCCTCGGGCCCCATGAGGCCGCATCCAGTCCCACGTGTCCCCCTCCAGGCCAACAACAATGCGGCCGTGTGCCTGCTCTACCTGGGCCGACTGAAGGACTCACTGCGGCAGCTGGAGGCCATGACCCAGCAGGACCCGCGGCACTGCCTGCACGAGAGCGCGCTCTTCAACCTGACCACCATGTACGAGCTGGAGTCGTCCCGGAGTCTGCAGAAGAAGCAGGCTCTGCTCGAGGCCGTGGCCAGCAAGGAGGGGGACTGCTTCAACACGCAGTGCCTCAAGCTGGCCTAGTTCCCGCCTGACGCCCGAGCCGACAAACCCCCCGCCCTGGCGTCCGCGAGCCGGCCTTCTTCATCCAGCCGAGGCCCAGGCCGCTCCGGCCATTTGCACACGCCGGGTGAACGTAACCCGAGGGAGGGGGTCCAGGGCGCCTCGGCCCCTCCTGTGCATTCCTGGAAGCTGACCTGCTTCGTGTGCTGAGCTGAGCCACGTAACACAAACCGTTCTCACTCCGAGCCTGAATGTTCTAGAGGATTCACAGATAGATAGATGAGGGGGAAGAGAGACCGTTCTTCCCCGCCCGCGTCCCAGAGCGAACCGCGTGCACTCTGCTGCTTTCCCAGCCGTGCTGGTCACCTCGGGCGGGCCTGGTGACGGGTGGACGAACCTGTCCTTCCTCCTCCTGCATTTGCACATCAGAGGAAGCGCGGGCGGGGACGCCTGGGGGTGGGTTCGGGAGAACTCGGGGCCCTACTGCACAGAACGAGGGCGGACCTCGCAGCGCGGACACTGTCCTCTCAGGTCTGAGGGTCAGGGCGTCTGCGGGCCTGTTTACACGGTCACTCCTGCTTTTAGTCTCAGAAGTACCTGAGTGCTTCTTCACTAAAGAACTCTGGCCAGGGTCCTTTAAATATCCAGCTATTCTAATACACTTTAAAATGGAACTCACTTTAAAGACTCAGAGATAAACGTCTACTGCATAAAGCAAAGCGAAGCTGTATTTCTGGTCATTTTTGTAATAAAGTAAAAACACAAATGCAGCATCTACTGGGCAGATGGTCCCAATGCAATTGTTGAAGTACAGATTCATTACACATTAAAATAAGAGAAAAAGATGAGACCACCAAGAGGACTGTGGGATACCAAGGAGGTTCTAAAATCGTCTCTTTTCAAGAAGAAAAATCAGAACTCCTTATGTTTCAAAAGCCCCAAAATACGCCATTTTAATTTCTTCACCTTGAGGGTTTTCCTTCAAATCTGGCAGCGGGTGCTGGGGCGGCAGGGGGTGGGAGGTGCTGGTAAACAAGGCTTGGCCTCCACCTTGAACCTGCGCAGGGCGGGGGAGGCGTCCTCTCGGATCCCTCGGATTCCGGAACCGTCCTTCCCGGGTCTGCTGTGCACAGAGCGGGTAACACTGCACAGGCTCCCGGGGGCGGAGGCCAAGCCAGTCAGAAACCAGACTCCAGGTTCCCCAGTAAATCAGTATTTGCATCCTGGACGCACCCTCCCCCGACCCCCATTCCCCCTGGGGGCGTCAAGACAGGCAGGGCGAGTGCTAAACCCCTGCCCTCCGCACGTTTGCAGGTCCTCAGAGGCAGTGAGGGAAGCGCGCCCCGGGTGTCCGTAAGGTCTGGGGTAACAATTGTACCTTATCTAGTTCGCACTCCGTTTTCCTTTTCCTTAATTTCTTGAAAGATTAAATGCATCAGGCGCTGCCGTGTGTGGTCTCCTCCGACCCCCACAAGGTAGTTCTGGCCCAGGGGACGAGGCCGGGTCTGCACCCACGCCCTGAGCCCAGACCCAGGACCCCGCCCATCACACAGACTCCTGGGAAGCGCCCAGAAAGCTCTTCCCGCAGAGGCTCCCCAAAACTCACGGTTTGAAGCCCTCACCCCAGCGTGACCGTCTGTGGAGACGGGCCTTCAAGGAGGTGAACAGGTGAGATGAAGTCACAGGGTGGGGAGGAGAGGCCACATGCAGACTCGGCCACGGAGCGAGGCCTGGGAGCGGCCAGCCCTGTGGCACCTGGAGCTCGGACCTCCAGCCCCCAGAGCCGCTGTTGGTGGCATCTGTCACAGCAGCTGAGCTGGCAAGACACCCACTCCCCTCCCTGCGGTCCCTGCGCCAACGCTGTGGGCAGCCCGCGGGGGAGCAGGGCCCCTGCCACCGCTCGCCTCCGCCCTTCTGTGACCTGTGTCCTGCAGGGCGCGGGGCGGCCTGTCCGCTGTGGCACCCTCGGGCCTGGGACAGCGTCTGCAGCCGGTGAGCCCAGGAGTGACTAAGCCAGCACGAGCCAGTCCGAGACGGGGCCAGTCCCCCCACCCCCAACCAAATGCTCACCAGGCGGGAGACCTGAAAGTCCATGAACTTCGTCGGGACGCACGCCCAGACCTGGCTTGTAGGAGCAGAAAGAGATGAGCTTTTCTGGAAAAGAAGTTTGCAACTGAGTCAGAATTTTACAGTAGGGGAGTGGTTTCACTAATTGCCCCATATTCCTAAGATGCGTTTATGCAAGACCATGTTTAAAAAGTTAATGACATGGAAAAGTAATCAAAACAAATGTATATTTACATAATACGTACATATGTTAACAGAAGGGACTGAAAAGTAACACTAGATGTTAAATCACAGTCACAGCAAGGATGGGCACAAAGGCATTTTTATTTGCCCTTCTATGACTCTGAACCTCACATTTTTCCACATTGTGTGTGTGTGTGTGTTGTTTTTATAACCAGAGGGGGAAAATCATCAAAATTGGTAAATGTTTCGCCTTTAAAAAATAAAAAGTGATTTAAAAATCATAGTGATAGTGTGACATGCTCTATAATTGAACAGTATATACAGCGATTAAAAGGAATGGTCTGGACATGTATTCACATGGACATATCCAAAACCTCCTCAAATAATCAAGATTAGGATTGTATATACAATGAAATGCCATTTATTTTTAAAATACAAACATTGTTTGTAGGTACACGTTTGCAGAACTGGAGAAAAACAGGTGCAGGAACCACGTGGCTCAGTGAGTGTCCCAGGGGAGCGAGGAAGGGGCTGGGGGATGGTCCTGGGAGACTCACCGGTGTCCGCCGAGGGCCCGTCCGTTTTTAGAATGGTTTAATGTCACCCTTTATGTTTTCTCTCGATTTCTGGAAATACAAAGTAATTGACGCCTGGTTGAGGATGGCTCCCACTGCTGCCACGGAAGGCCAGCTGGTCCCTGCGGGTCGGGTGTCACGACACAGGGACACTCAGACAACCTCGTCATCCTGGCGCCTCAGCGGCCCGCGGGGAACAGCGCTAGTTCCCTGGGAGGGGCGAGGCGAGGCCTGGCCTGGCGGTGGGAGCCGCAGCGCAGGGCTTTCCGGGCTCCACAACCCTCAGGGCCCGGGGAGGAGGGGGCACACGGGAGCGAGGGGAGCTGAGTGAGCAGGAGGGTCGCTTCACCAACAGCCTTGGCGGGAGCGCTGATGTTGCTGGACCGCAGGCGCCCAAGATCCACAGCCCACAAGGGTGTGCGGCACCCTTCGCGATCACGGAAAGCAAAGCCAAACCAAAAACCGGGACACAGCGTTGTGTCCCCCTGTCCGGAATCCAGATACTTCAGTCCACACCGTCGACTCCAGAGCCGCTGAGGAAAAGTCAGTCCTTCCTTCCACGTGCTGACGCTAACAAGACGTGCTGTTCAGGAAAGCAGTCTTGCACCCAGCAGTGCTGGGGCCGCACCCAAGGTCTACAGTTTTCCAGGGGCGTGGCTGGGGCCCCTCGGGGAAAGGGGGCGACGACAGCTTCACACGCTGCCTCAGAATTGTTAGGGTTAGCGACGCGTGTATTCATGTACTGTGACGCTCACCTGCATGTGCACATGCATACACGCACACACACACACACAGAGAATGGGCTGTGCAGCACGAGTCCCTCAAATAGACCTGTGGAGCCCGGGACGGTCCCTCCGTCCCCGCGAGGCTCGCCCAGGGCCGGAGCAGCCACTCGCCCTGGACCCCATGCAGCACACGCTGCCAGCTGCACGTGAGGACCAGGCCCGGCCGGCACGGAGCTGGGCTGCAACCCCGAGACCCCGGCCACCACCTGGGGGACAGGGCCGCTCATTCAGCAAGGTCGGCTGGGCCACCAGTTCTGTGATTCGGCGCAGCTTCCACGGCCTTGGGTCCCCTCGCCTGGTCCTCACGGCCAACCCCAGTCACTCCCAACAGCAGGGCGTCTGGTGGGTGCCAGGCAAGGTGGGAGAAGGCGCGGGAGAGACTCACTTCAGCCAGGAAGACGACGGGGCAGCCCACGGAGGACGTCCCCTTGAGACGGCGCCGATGTGGCCGGCAGACAACACGGGTGCCCAGGGTGACTGTGATGCCAGGTGGCCACGTACGGGTGGACAGCAAGGTGGACTCTGGCCACCAGTCAGGAGCCTTCAACTAAGGATCATTCCGGGAGGACGTGACCCGGGTGCACCCGTGCGTGGGGGTCTGGGGACCAGCGGAGCCGGGGGACAGCGACGGGGGCACCGACAGACACGTTCCTGGAGCAGGACCGGCAGGGCCGGCGGTGACAGGGAAAGGGTTCTGGTTTCAGAGACGGGCGCCGTCCACCAGGACGACAACCCGGGACTCCTGGGAGCAGCGGGGACGGTGCCCAGGGCTCCCTCCTGGCCCACGGGTGTGCCGGGTCCTCCCCACACCCAGCACCGGGGAGACGCCGGCCCGGGGCCAGCCTCTTGCTCACCGCCTGCACGACCGTGGGAGGGAAGCTGAACCCTCCCAGCCCCGGGGTCTCATCTGAAAGACTGGGTTAGTTTCCCGAAGCTGCCGCAGCAAATCACCGCGGACGGGGCGGCTGGACACCACCCAAGTCCCCCATCTCACGTGCAGGCCAGCGGTGCGCACCCCAGGCATCCGCGAGCCCGGCTCCTCTGGGGGCTGCAGCGCCCTCCTCGGTCCTCAGGGGTCCTCACACGACGTCTGCCTCCGTGGCTGCTCGTCTTCTAAGGGCCCCAGGCCTCGGTTCAGGGCCCTCCGTCACCCAGGAGGACGGCACCGAGAGCCCCGTCCAATCACGTCTGCAAAGGCCCTATTTCCACATAAAGGCACGCTCTGAGGTCCCAGCTGACGTGAATGTTTGGTGGTTAGTATCCAGCCCACGACCCCTGCTGGTAGCACTCTCAGGGAGGATTAAAGCGGATTTGTTGGACATCCGGGAACAAACCACCTGCCGCGCTTCCGGTCCGCGCGGGCGGCCCCTCCGCCTTACACCCTCCACAGCCCCCAGGGAGCGTGGCTCTGCCAGCGTGTCCTTGCGCGCCCCCTCCGTGCCCCGCAGGGGCCATCGATAACGTCGGGGCACCCCACGTCCTGCCTCACCAGGCAGCCATCAGGGTTAATTAACGATGGAGCGGCCCGAAAACACGGGTGCAAAAGCAAATCGCGTTGATTTCATTGTATCCTTTGTTGGGCTCCTGTATCACTCAGATGAGATCCCCTTTGGGTTTTAGAACTAGGGATTTCTTGGAAGAGTTTGCGCAAAACAAACACAAGCATCTTGAACCTGGAAAATAAAAGGCATTAAAATACAATAACAAAACGAAGACAAAGGAGGGGGTCTGAGCGGAGGGCTTCTTTCCTTGGAAAAGCAGACCTCATTCCACGACAGGTCGCCGTGCACACAGGCCCAGGGTGCTGAGCTGCAGGACGAGCCAGCCCCAGACCCACCGACCTGGGGGCCCTCCTCCCAGCAGGACCCTGGACGCCACCGCATTTCAGAGGATCCTTTGAAAAATAACGACGTCCTAAGGCAGAGACCTGGGAACACCTGGAAACTCAGAGAAGCAGCACCCGCTCCCTGGGAAGCTGCCGAAGGTTCTCCCAACGCAGCAGGGCCCGGCTGCGCCAACAAGGGGCCCCGGGCCCCCCAGTCTCCTCCCCTGACTCCAGAAGGGCCCCTCCCGCCTCAGGGCCCCCAAGCACACCGGGAGGGGGCACGCTGGGAGCCTGCAGCACCCTTGTCCGGAACTGGGGTGTGCGCGCGCGCCACGCTCAAACGTCTTCGGAATCAGATTTCCCATCTTCGTTAGCAGGATTAGGGCTGTTAGATTCAGCACCGGTGCTGAGCTGCCTGTCGGCCTTGGCAGCCAGGGCAGCCCCCTTGGTCAGCGGAGGGCTCTCCACCGCCCCTGGACGTGGGAGGCTGGTGTCCTGCACCAACACAAGGCGCCCGACTTCATTTTCCAAGGGAAAGCTCTTCAGCTCCCGCTGTCAGTGCCACGGACCGAGTGGCCCCAGTGCGGTGGCGTCAGTGCCGCAGACCCCAGGGCTGGCTCTCCCTCTGCGCCAGGAAGGGGCCCCCCAGAACCCGACCTGCCGGCCCCTGCTCCTGGTCTGCGGCCCCAGAGCTGCGGGAACTCGGGGTCTGTGCTGTGTCCCGCGCTGGTGGCGGGAACAGACGGAGACACAGGGCTCGGCCCGCGTCTCGCGGCTCCAGAGCGGCTGTTCCCTGCAGCAAGGCCTGGGGCTGCCCTCACTTCTGAGGAGCTGCAACCCGCAAAGTAAGCGTGAACCCCGCTCTGATCCGCCTCCAAGGGCTGTCTGCCCTCGCCCGCGGGCTGCCGGGGAGTGTGTTAAAGCCCAGGGAGACGGGCTCCCTCGCAAAGCGACAGAGGCCGCGGATTCTCGCCCTGGAGTGGAGCCCGAGCCGCTCCGCCCCACATCCGGGAACCGCGCGGCTCCTTCCGCACGTGGGAGACGCCCGCCGCCCCTCCTCTGAGCTCCCGACTCAGAACGCCAGCCCCGGGAAGCGTGCGGCAGGAGCCGGGCAGAGACTCACCCCTCCCGGGCAGTGGGCTGCGAGCAGCGAGGCCCCAAACCCGTCTGCACCGAGTTCCCCGGCGGGAGGGGTAGAGGATGAAGCCGACCTGCGGGATTGAGGGTCAGGCACCTGCCCGTCGCCCGGATGCACTCCCGCCAGCCCTGCGAGGCCTGAGCTCCTGGGAGCAGCACAGGATCGGCGTCCCCGGTGGGACGAGGCCCATCACCTGGGCTAAGCCTCCTTAGCAGCAGGCGTCGGCCCTCCCCTCAGCGCCTGCCCACCAGCCTCCACGTGCCCCCCCGCCAGCCGCGGGCACCACCTCCTCCTGCCCTGCTCGCGTGTCTGAGCTCTGGCTCTGCCTGCAGGGTCGGGGGGCTCTGCTCCTGACTTCCGGCGAATCAGCCCGAACCACCACCTGGTGCGGCCGGGCACCGCCCTCGCGCGCGTTCCTACAGGTCATCCCATCAGTACCTCCTTAAACAAAGGACTCCACCTCCACTCAGGATAACTCCTCCCAAGGAAACCGAAAAGCCGTCTGGGGCTTACCAACAATTTGGTCCAAATGAATGCTTCCTCCCAGTTCTCTAAGGGCTGCCACCAGCTTCTGGGTGTAAACGTCTGGTTTTCCTGAGCCTGGTGGGAACCGGAGGGTGGGGAGTGGGAGGCGGCCGGTGCGCAGCCCCCGGAAGGGCGTCGGCCGAGTGGCAGGGAAGCCACACTAGGCAGACTGGAGGCTGCACCTGGCCTTCGCCGACTCGTTCTGGCAAGATCGGCATCCGACACTTTCCTATTTGAAAGCACTGCTTTGATGCAAGAATTCAGTCTAGCGGCCATGTTTTCTCAACCAAAACTTAGGACACGGGGCCCGCGGACAAGACACGAGAAACAGGGACCCAGAAAGCAAACCGAGAGAGACGTGGGGTGGCTGCGCCCCAAGCCCCCCCGCAGCCCTTCCTGCTTCACCCCGGTTCCAGTCCTGACGAGACCACCACACTCCCTTCTCTCTGGTAGAGGCCGACTTAGGAGTCCTAACGTTGAGAGCTCAGACGAGTAGCTTACTGTGTTCTTTGTAGACAAATTATCAACTATATATGGACAAAACTAAAAACGTAACCAGTAATCTATAATTTTACTATCCAGAGAAAACTACTGAGAATATTCTTCTTTGTGTGTAATGTATGTAGATATATTGTTACCGAAAGGAGACTGCATTTTTTCTCTCAATAGATTATAAATAGCTTACATTTCAAAACGTATACAGTAATATCATTGGGACGTGAGTGAACACAGATGAAAGTAAATATAGGGAAATCCGCTGTAATATACTTACAGCTTCTCTGTGCGTGTGAACAGAACGAGTAGATGAGAACTCTTATCTGAAAGGCAGAAGCAGCTGAATCCCCGCAAAGCTCTACCTGCTTCTGATTAGCGACAATCAGTGGAGCACCTGGCCGGGAGTATCTGCAACAGGGACGGGGGCTGCCCTGCTCGCCCACCACCCTTCCTTCTGGATAAACGTCAGAGACGACGTGGCCACGCCCACTCAGGAGACACGGACGAAGCACACAGAGCGGGAACACCGTGGGAAGACAGGAGCCTTAAAGGCTGGATTTCAAGCAGGGAAAGTATCGAGCGGCTAAGATGTCAGTTTGCTACATGTGTGATCTGGATCAAGGCAGGACAAGGTTGGCCATTTCCTGGCTTGGCCACGCCTGCCTCTGGACGGAAACCACGGCGGTGGCCCAAACTGGGCTGTCTCCTCGCACGGTCAGAGTGCACGGCAGACACCTTCAGGAGGAACAAGGGGAAAGTGGGCATTTCTTTAAAGTGCCGACACGTAAACCAGTGTGAAGCTACACCCAAGGGCAATAATTCACGTTCTGGCTCATCACCTCCCAGCCGTACGCCGCCCTCCAGTAAGTGCTACATGCCTTCAAGAGAGGACACGTGGGCTTCCCTGGTGGCGCAGTGGTTAAGAGTCCGCCTGCCGATGCAGGGGACACGGGTTCGTGCCCCGGTCCGGGAAGATCCCACATGCCGCGGAATGGCTGGGCCCGTGAGCCATGGCCGCTGGGCCTGCGCGCCCGGAGCCTGTGCTCCGCAACGGGAGAGGCCACAGCAGTGAGAGGCCCGCGTACCGCAAAAAAAAAGAGAGGACGAGTTTGTAAAATAACACACGTGGAGACGTGTCTTACTCAACAAGCGGGTGCACCTGGCTCCAGACGGACAGCTCAGCTCACAGCCGTGTGCTCCTGGGAGACCCCCACGTAGCGTCCTGACGACTGTGCACGCACGAAGGACCGTGCTCTCTAGCGCTGAGCCAGGCCTGCAGGAGGAGCCGCCCTTGCTCCGGGCGTCCCCGGAGCCCCATCAAGGGGACAATGAGGACGTGCAGCACGCGGGGCCCTGGGGGGCTGGTGGTGTTATGGTCGTGCTGCCGGCGCACACGTTAATCCTAAAATTCGGAACTTCCTCTATGCCGTGGACACACGCCCCCAAGAACAATGTGGAAATGATGACAGATCGCTTTTTTTTTTTTTTAATTTAGCCGCGCTGCACAGCATGTGGGATCTTAGTTCCCAGTTCGATCTTAGACCAGACCAGGGATCGAACCACTGTCCCCTGCATTGGGAGTGCAGAGTCTTAACCACTGGACCACCAGGGAAGTCCCAACAGATCACTTTTAACTAAAGATTTTTAATCCAGTTTAAAAAAAATACTTAAAGCAAACTGCCCTTCAAGTATGAGGTTAATTTAGGGTTTTTCTATGATTATAGCGAATTATGTATAATTGTATCTCAGAATTGTTAACTAAAAAAAAAGGTACAAGTTTTTCTGTTAAAATTCAAAGGCTTGATTGTAAAAGAGATTTACTGTAGGGAGTTTAACGTAGAAATCTCACCTGGAACAAGTAATAACCCAGATAAAGTAAAAATTAATTATACACACATACAATCCCACAAAGGATCTCAATGGGATGATTTTAAGGAGCCACATGTACCAGAATATAAGGTAACTCCAAGCCACAAGCATACATGAAGGCAGCTAGTTTATCTTGAACAAGAACGTGGCATAATCCAGCGAGGGTCCCCCTAGCACGCCAGCTCATCCCCCACGGCACCCCCTACCCAGCTTCCCCCGTGTTTTGGGAGAAAAGCGTCTTCTCTCTGCCCACTTCTGTCATCCACTGTCACTCCTCCGCACAGGGTAGGCGTGGCCTCGCCTGGTATCTGCTTAAAGTCCAAGAATCGGGTCCAGATGGGGCAGCTAAGTGGCTGCGTTTGGGGCACTGAAACTCACTGGGTCACAGCTGAAGGCACGAGCTAACACAGGGCCACTGACCACTGATCCTGAATCAGGGAAAATGAGCGGATCTGCCCAGATCTTCACAGGTGCTTCCAGTACAAACCGGTTCTCCAGCTGCTCCCATTAAAACGTATTCTGATCCAACAATCTTGCAGAGAAAAGCTCACCTAGCCTCAAGTCTACAACACAAAAGCAAAGAGAATACGACTGATTTTCTGCTGCCATCAGGTCTGGGACCTTCACAAGGGGGGCCGGGGTGCGCCAGGCCCCAGGGCACCGCTAGGCCGTCTGCGCCAGAAACTCTAGGTACTGCCCGCGGGCCTCGAAGTGGTCAGCCGGCCGGTTGTACGCCGTCCACACTGGGTCTCCCACAAACAGCCGCATGGCCTTCACGTAGTTCTAGAAAACAAGCAAACACAGCAGCAATGGTTAGACCAGCTACGGAGGTTAACGCTCCTTGCCATTTTATCCCTGGGTCTTAGCACTTTCTTCCATCTTCTGAAAGGCAGCGTCGGTGCCACGGGGAGAAGGCCTCGTGCTCGGGTGGCCAAAGCATCTGCAGCTCGAGCTGAGCGCTGACCCCGCCTGGGCGTGTGCCCCTCCTCCGCTCCTGCTTCCTTTGGTTCCGGTTTCCCACGAAATAGAAGGGAGGGCAGCCTGCGTCACGGTAGAAACGTGCACACCTGTCCATCCAGGGTTCACTTTCAGGAATTTATCCCTCAGGTACACTCACGTAAGTACAAAATGACGAATGTGTGAGGTTACTTATGACGGCACCGTTTACAACAGCAAAAAACTGGAAACAGTTGGCGTACCCATCTTTAGGGGTCACCCGTCAGTGGGATAAATCAGGGTACGTCCCACAGTGGACACCAGGCAGCTGTAAACAGGAACGAGGCCTTTTACATCCTGAAACGAAACGACCCCAAAGCACCGCGAGCAGAAAAAAGGAAAATGCAGCCCCACCTACAGAAGTCGGCTACCTCCTGAGGAAAAGGGAAAGAATACTGACTCACGTTAGCCTGATACGGGTGACATCGCTCTAAGGAGATTTTTAAGGACGTAACAGTGGTTACTTGCAGGGAGAGATACTGGGCGCTGGGAACAGGGGTGACAAGGCGACTCTTCTTCACACACCCCTCATAATCCTGAGCTCTAAACCTAGCGTGTTCACTTCCTAGCCAAAAACCGTGCTTAAATCACAGATTCGTCCGAATCACACCCAGAGACCCTCAGAGCTGCCCTGTTCCTGCTTCTGCGGCCGGTCTCGGTGGCTCTAGTGCACGACTGTTAAGGCCCAACTGAAATGCTCTTAAAATGATGAGGGAGCAGTGACCCTGAGACCCGCACAAAGCCACACCCCCGGACGGATGCCTCCCGCCGACCTGCGGGCACGGGCCCGGGCGGGCGGGGGGCCCCGCGGCGCCGGCCACTCGCTCAGAGGTAGCATCCTCGCCTCACGCCGCAGGGCTGAGTGTCCACGTCCATGCACAGACCAGGCCCCAGCAGAGAAGACGGCAGGCCCACCTTCTCATCCAGTGTGAAGCGGTGGTATATCCCGGCGGGGAGAGTGATCATGTCTCCTTTCTCCATGAAGATCCGGATCCACCTGTCCTCTTTATCCCTTACGTCGAAGTACCCACTGCCGTCCAGGATGTAGCGAATCTCATCATCCAGGTGTAAATGCTCCTCATAAAACAACTTAATCTAGAGCAGGAGGGGGTTCTCGTGAGCCGTGAAGACCAGGACTGAGGTGCCAGACATGCGCTCCACAGATAAGAAATATCCTACGTACAAGGGGGCGGGAGCTAGAATGTTCTGTGAAACCGACCGGTGGACTAACGGGAAAAGAAAGAAGGGACACACAGCGCTTACCGCGTGCCGGGTAACGTTCTCAGTGGTTTATATTAATAACTGACTCAGGTGCTCTCTGTCACCCCCGTTGGACAGATGAGGGATGTGGCTCAGAGAGGCTAGGTCGCCAGCCCAACATCACACAGCCTGGGTGTGTAGAGCCTAGACTCCCACGCAGACATCCTGGCTCCTGCAGCACACACGGCAGGCACACTGATCACACACACACACACACACACATCACGTGATCACACGCACACACCATAATGCTGATCACACGCACACACATCACGTGATCACACCCCCATCATGCTGATCACACACATCACGTGATCACACGCACACACCATCACGCTGATCACACGCACACACAGATCGCGTGATCACACACACCCCATCATGCTGATCACACACATCACGTGATCACACACACACACCACCACGAGATCAAATGCACACGGCAGTCGCACTGATCACACGGGCAGATCAGAAGCCACGTGTGCATCTGAGGAAGGCAGTCACTATCTCAACAAACACTTTCCACCTGTCCAAATGTACTTTTGTGTTTTTCAGATCTTTATCCCTCTCATGTTTTATAATAAAAATATTCAGGGCTTCCCTGGTGGCGCAGTGGTTGAGAGTCTGCCTGCCGATGCAGGGGATGCGGGTTCGTGCCCCGGGCCGGGAGGATCCCACATGCCGCAGAGCGGCTGGGCCCGTGAGCCATGGCGGCTGAGCCTGCGCGTCCGGAGCCTGTGCTCCGCAACGGGAGAGACCACAACGGTGAGAGGCCCGCGTACCGCAAAAAAAAAAGAAGGAAGGCTTCATGTCAATGACCTCAGCATCCACTTTAAAAAATTAGAAAAAGAAGAGCAATGAAACCCAAGGTAAGTAGAAGAAGGCAAATAAAGACGAGCAGAATTCAAGAAAATAGAGAACAGAAAAACAATAGAGAAAAATCAATGAAACCAGAAGCTGTTTGATAAGATCAACAAAATTGATAAACTTCTAGCAGGACTTGGGCCAAGGAGAGAAGGGACACAAATTACCGATATCAGGAATGAAGGAGACAGCAGTACAGATTCTACAGATATGTTGAGGATGATCAGGGAAGAGTCTGAATAACTTCACGCCACTAAAGCTGACAACTCAGACGGAATGGACACATGCCTTGAAGGACACACACTACTTGAGATTATTCAAGACACAGATATTCTGGATAGCCCTATATCTGGTAAAGAGATTGAATTCGTAGCTAAAAACCTTCCTACAAAGAAAACTCCAGGCCCATAGGGCTTCACTGGTTAATCTGCCAAACATTTAAGGAAAAATTAAACCCATTCTAAACATACTCTTACAAAAAACTGAAAAGGAGGGAGTATTTCACAGCCTATTCTATGAGGCCAGCATTACTCTGATATAAAACCAAAATGAAGACATTAAAAAGGAAAGAAAGGCTTGTGTTTATTAGTAGCAAATATAATGATTCCCCTTTTCAAATAATTTAGAGCTCCTTCACCTTTTCTTCGTAATTTGGTAGTTTGTCTTTGCATATGGTTATTATGTCCATCCAGGAGTAGTTTCTCTCTTTTCGGATCTTTTCTAATTCTGGATCATTCTCATATTTGTCAGCATCCAGCTAAAAGAGTTTAAAACACAAACAGGAGGTCACATGAATGCATCGAAACATTCTCTTTCTGGATCTCCAATATGATTATACTCCAAATTTATCATCTAGTCCTTTGTCCAGACTAAACCAACCTTTCTCCCCCTCCTTTCCCTATTTCTTTTAATGGTTTTCCCACTCTCCATAACAGCTAAGAACTACGCAGTTGTGTTGAATTCCCACCTCCCTTCTCTGCAAGGCCCCTGCCTGGGGGATTCCAGTCCCACCGCCAGGAGCCCAGGGGAAGCTCTCATCGCCTCAAGCCTGTCCACACTGCCATGTCCTGTTCCTTTGCCACCAATCCACTGTGCAAGTCTAACTGATCTCTCGATGGCATCTCTTTGGTTATTCTGCTTCCCTGGGCCTGAAGCTGTCAGAGCCTACAAATAAAAGGCAAATCCCTTAGACAGAGACAAGAGGCTTTCTACCACCCGGCCCGGACTGCCTTTTCTACTCCGGACTGCCTTTTCTACTCCTCGTTCCCTATTCCCTGTTTTTAAAACACCTACATTCTAAACCAAATGCGATTGTGGGCTGCTCTTCAAAAACACCTGATGCTTCACAGCCCCACACCCCTGCTCCTGACACCTTCCTACGCCTGGAACGGCCTTTCCCTGTTTCCACTTATCACAATCCCATCAACTGTTTAACGTCCAATTTTAAGGTCATCTTTTTTTTTTTTTTTTTTGTGGTACGCGGGCCTCTCACCGTTGCGGCCTCTCCCATTGCGGAGCACAGGCCCCGGACACGCAAGCTCAGCGGCCATGGCTCACGGGCCCAGCCGCTCAGCGGCATGTGGGATCCTCCCGGACCGGGGCACGAACCCGTGTCACCTGCATCGGCAGGCGGACTCCCAACCACTGCACCACCAGGGAAGCCCCCTAAGGTCATCTTCTTCATGAACCACACCCCTTGGGCCCCAGACACCATTACTATGAACTCCTCCTTAAAACCACTGGCAAAGAATTTCACATATTTTGCCTTATGTTGCAATAAAATGCGCATGGTATCCCAACTACTGAAGAGCAAACTCAGAGTACCTCAAAGTACTAGTCAGCGATACGTTAGCTGCTAAAAGGCGACTCTCCGGATGAGCAGATCCACACAGTACGCACCAGTGCTCCATCCACCTTCAAACCCTGAGCGCGTGAGCGCTTCCTACCGCCCTGTGGCGGCACTAACAGAACAGGCAAAAAGGCTCCCCCTGCTGTCGCTGCTCAAGGGCGGTGATTATTAAGAAAGGTACGAAAATACACAGAGTAATCGAAGTTTAATTTCGACAGCCCTTTGCCTCACCATCCAGAGCACAACGAGAAGGCAGGAGAAACTGGGTTTGATCTCCTGGAAAACCGCAAGGGTGACTTTCACAGCGTCTTACTGTGTACTCTGGGTACATTCAGAAGTTGGCCACTGTCTCACACCTGCTCTTAAAATGTCACATGTACCGCGAAACCCGAAGTGCAGGGATTTGCGGTAAAACTAACTTATTTTCTTCTCAGAACAGACGCGATACTGCCCTGAAGACGCCGCCTTCCAGGAGATCGTGGGGGGCGCCCCGGCCCCTCCCCCGGAGACCCGCACTCGCCGCGGGCCCTGCAGGGACCCCAAGCCCTCCCGCCCCGCCCGTCCCGCCTTGAACCCGGGCGGCCGACGACCCCGCCGGCACCGGACCCTCCGCCGCGCTCCGACCGCACACACCCGCCCCCCCGCCTCTCCCTGGGCGCCGACACCCCCAACCCCCGCAACCCCGCTACTGAGCATGCGCAGTGAGCACCACGGCCTGGACGCCGACCCCCGGCCCCGCCGCCAGGCATGCGCACGGCGCACGGGGTCCCATCATGGCGGCGGCCCCTGTTCCCCGGGGCGCGGGGCGCGGGGCGCGCGGGAACTCGGGGATATGAGCGGAGGGCTCTCCCCGCCGCCCGCGACCCCACCCCGGAGCCCCCGCCCCGCGAGACCCCGACCGCGCCCCCGGTCCCGCGTACCTTCCAGTAAAGGACCCCGAGCCCGCGCAGCTGCTCCAGGCCGACCGGGCGCGCGGGCTCCCCGCGGTGGGGCAGCCGCGGGTCGTCGGCCGACTTGTCCATGTACCAGGCCTGCACCATGGCCGGGCCCGGGGGCGGCGTCACCGCCTGACCCTGGACCTGCTCGGGCCGGTCTGAGCCCGGGACCTGCACCCGGACCCGCGCGGGCCGCCCCTCCCCCGACCCCTCCCCCGGGAGCCTCCGGGAGGGAGGGAGGGAGGGCGGCGCGGGAAAGGAAAGCGGGCGGGACGCGCTCCGAAGGCCCCGGGCCGAGGGCTTCCTTCCCGCGGGCCGGCGGATGGGCTCCGAGCGCGGGGCAGGTGTCCCCTGAGGGCTGTCCGCCGGCTCGGCTCAGGCCCGGTGACCACCCGGAGCCGAACCTGAGCGGGGCCAACCGCCCACCCGTGGCTGTCAATCAGCTCCTCGTGCAGGAGGCCGAGTGTGGCCCAGCCCTGCGTGAACTCAGTCGTCCGGGGGAGGGGCTGCTTGGCTGGCACTGTGTTCCCGGTGCGCGGGATCGGGTCAAATTCAGCGCCCTCGAGCACCGAGCACATGCCTCGCGGGATGAGGGCTACAGTCTCCTTGAACATCCAGACGCCATCTTGTGAAGCAATTTATACCGAGATTAAATAGTTTGTATTTTACAGCGAAGAAAGCAAATGCCAAAAAAAAAAGTGATTTTTGTTAAGCCAGTGCCACTGAGATGGTGCACCGCTGTGGCTTGAAGCCAGATCAAATCACCACAGAGGACCCCCGGCATCATTCAGGGTGGGATATTGTACTCTCCATCCCCCCACCCATGTTTACAATATCTAAAGTCTGCAATACCACCCTATAATTTTAAATTGCTTCCCTTTTCCCTTTTTCATCTCATCTCCTTTCCCTATATAATGTCATGTCCTATAATAAATAGAAGCTTCCCAATCCTTGAATTTCTAATCAGTTTAGCTGACAAGGGGGAAAAAAATCCAGCTGCTCAATCAGCCTAGGTTTATCTCTTCAAATCGATCAATCAAAGAGATCAGCTTATCTCAGCCATTCACCCCAGTGTCTTTAACAGGGAATCAAGTAACTAGATCACGTGTGGGACTTAGGCTGGACTGCTCTCAGACAGCACATCCCCAAAGCATACAGCTGACTCTAGAACCTCCAGAATTACTGTGTGAAGAGCACACTTTTATTTCAATTCGGTTCTGTTGCACCCTGACTGCAAACACAGGACGCAACGTGTGGGCACGTGCATGCCCACATCCTTCTTAGAGAGCCTGCCTCTCCAGCGCCTTACTCAACAATCACTGCTCATCCTTCAGGGTTCCACGTAAGACCACTGCCCACGTTGTTTCTGCCCCTCACTGCTCTCTCCTCCCCTCCTCACCCTTGTCACCACTCCCTCAGGTTCCCAGATCCAATCACAGCCTCTGTTCTTATCAGCCAGTTCATCACAGCCGCCACTCCCTGTTCCTTCAGCCCGTTCCTTACTCCCCCCCCGCCCCCCCGCCCCAGTTCTGGCTCCTCTGGGCATGACCACGACATCGTGGAGTGTCCCAGGGCTAATAAGCACCGCAAAACCAACGTGGCCAAACCGACCTCTCGAGTCCCGCACATCCAAACATGTTTCTCTCTATCCTTTGCCAGCTCCGTAAACAGCAGCACCAACTGCCCAGTGCCTTGATCCAAAAGCCTAGGGGTTTTCCTGTTTCCTCTCCCTCACCCTCAACATCCAGTCCTACCTACAGCGAATCCTGTGGACTTGACCTTCCAAACACACCGCAAATCCACTCACATCGCTGCGTCCCCCTCCTCCTGCCTGCCTTCTTGCCTGATGGAGCTGACAACTGAAATTGACCGCCTGCTTCCATCTTTGCCCACTGCAGTCCGTCCTATGCAGAGCGTATATTTAAAAACACAAACCAGATCATGTCACTGCTCGACTTTAACCCTCTTGCTAACTCTGCCCTTGCTCCACGGCCCGTGTGGCTGGCGCCTGACCACCTCTCCCTCTTGTTCTCTGCCCTCCGCATGCCCGGGCCTCCGCCTGCATCTCCCGCTCCTCCTTGCTTCCAGGGCTTTGACATGCAGTTGTCCCACCTTCCTTCCTTGCTCTTCCTTTCTCCAAGCACTTTTCTCCTGCATACTTCCATTTTTCAGTGTAAATATCCTTTTTTAAAAAAAATTTTTTGGCCTCATGGTGCAGCTTGTGGGATTTTACTTCCCCGACCAGGGATCAAACCCTCACGCCCTGCATTGGAAACACACAGTCTTAACCACTGGACCGCCAGGGAAGTCCTGTCAGTTGTTTTCTTAAAAGACAGGTTCAGGACTTCCATGGTGGTGCAGTGGTTAAGAATCTGCCTGCCTATGCAAGGGACATGGGCTTGATCCCTGGTCTGGGAAGATCCCACATGCCGCAGAGCAACTAAGCCCTTGCACTATGAGTACTGAGCCCACACGCCACAACGACTAAAGCCCGTGCACCTAGATCCCATGCTCCGCAACAAGAGAAGCCACCGCAGTGAGAAGCCCGCGCACCGCAACGAAGAGTAGCCCCCGCTCGCCGCAACTAGAGAAAGCCTGCACGCAGCAACGAAGCCAAACACCCTGGTTGGAATAACCATAGTTATTTGGTGGCAAGCTCAGCTTGCAGCTCAATCATACAAGAGCTTTTTCCCTCAGAACAACCAGGGAACTTTGGCGAACAGTAGAGATGCTTTCTGTATGCTTCCTGCTTTGTCCCAGAGGTATTACAAAGATGTCTACTGGCGGTGGGGGGGGGGGGGTCGGTCAAGATTAATAAAATTAACAATTTTTACCACTTCATCAGGACATTCTTAAGAGAAACGGGGCTTTGTTTGCTTTGTCTTGTGAAGGACACGATCACTGCTGGTAGTTTTGTGCTGCGGCCCAAGCCACGCTCAGGCAGCAACAATGTGACCCACCTGGCTTCAGCCCGTTCCTGCAACACGCAGCCCGGGGGGAAGCGGGTACTGTCCTGGCATCCTCACCAAGCTGCTCT
The DNA here is from genome assembly GCF_025265405.1 of Mesoplodon densirostris. Classification (NCBI taxonomy): domain Eukaryota; kingdom Metazoa; phylum Chordata; class Mammalia; order Artiodactyla; family Ziphiidae; genus Mesoplodon; species Mesoplodon densirostris. Next base: position 2,633,598 of record NC_082674.1, read on the forward strand.
CCTCTGCTCACCTGCCCTTTAGAAACGCAGCTCTCTGGAACAGACCCAAACCACTATGGGTAAAATAGAGAAGCAACAAGGAATTACACCCATTGTCTTGTAATAACTTACAATGGAGTATAATCTGCAAAAATGCTGAGTCACTATGTTGTACACCTAAAACTAACACAACACTGTAAATCAACTATATTTCAATAAATAAAAAAAAAATGCAGCCCTCAGCTCTGTTGTTTAGGGTGCAGGTGACAGAAATCCAACAAGCTGCTTAAGCAGACAAAACAAAACAGAGGTCCTGGCTCACAATACTGAGAAACGTTAGAGCATCCCTTGCCTTGAGCGCAACTGGATTTGGGGCTCGGAGGAACTTAACAACTCTGTTTCTGCCTGTGTCTGTCTGTCTCTCTCTCTCTCCACATCCCAACTAGCTTTTCTCTGTGCTTTGGCTTAATTCTCATCCACCGGGATGAGCTTTTTGTACGTGTCAGGAAACAGCCACCAGTAGCTCTGAAACGGTTTGCTTGTAATTCAGGGAGAAGGAGCTCTTGATGTAGTGTCTGGACATCCAGTCTCATGGAAGTTTCCAGGTGGCCCAGCAAGAGCCACGCGTCCACGCCGTGGGTCTCTCTGGGAGCCCGAGGCCCGGTTGTGGCCACGTGGGCAGCCGTCAGGGAAGCCCGGAGCCTGGCAGCCCCATCACAGCCTCAGGATGGGCAGGGAGACAGCGTGGCCCCAGGAAAGAAGGAACAGCTGGGCAGACAGCGCAGCGGATGCTCACGAAAAACACAAACTGCCAAATTCTCCTACTTTTGGAGAGTTTCTACTAAAGAGAGAATGAAAGAGGTGAGCAAAACAGCTCTCGGCTTCTCATCCTTCTGTGTCTTCAGCTCAGCACCCGTCCCTCCCGGGCCCTCAGGCTAACCCCAGTCCAGGCGATGCCACAGCAAACCCAATTCCACAGCAGGAGGCTGTGTCTAAACTCCTCTCCCATTAGGGCCAAACTTGAGTGAATGTCTTTAAATGGAAGAACCTGGAAGGCTTTCCGGAAAATATAAAAAATGTTCAGGGAGATTGGGCGTAATAAATAATGGAGGACATGGCAACAGCTAGAAGCTACAAAAGAGCACCTGGGCGAAAAGCACTGTTTCAGGAGCGTTTTAAAAGAGAGTGCTGGAAATAAAAGTTTTTTGTGAAACACAAGGGTCCGTCCATCAATAAATGTAGAGCTAACAGTAAGACCTACGGAATGAAACCAGTGGGACGGCCCCAGATCCCACAAGTCAAGAAGACCTGGCAAGTTCACTAACTCAGCACATAAAAGGACAAGAACTTTAATAGAATGGAGCTGGGTGACTGAGAATTGGATGCCTATGAAACTGTTCTTTTTTGTGTGTATATTTGAAAAATTCTGATACTAATTTTTACAAAAAGTTCTGGGATTTTGAACTGAGAAACAAGCCATCTGTGCATGTAAATTTTTTCGGCTGAAAAAGGGAGCACGAGTCTGGATTTCTTAACAAAGAAGGAACGTTCAGGACCAGCTGCCTAGAGACCCCAGTCAGCAAAATTTTGTTCAAACTAATTAAAAGGAAAACGTTTCTCTTGATCTTAATACATCTCTGAAATGAGGTCGAAGACATCCACACAACCTTAGCCTCCTTTTCCTGGGAGGGAAATGCAGGCGTATTTACAGCATGTCAGTGAATTATCGCAAACCTTCGTGCCTCCAGGATGAAAATAAAACCGAATGTTTATTCCGGTGTGAGGTCACCTCTCCCATCTTCACTTGTCATCTTTGGGATCCTACTGTCCCCAAAACACTTGTTCCAATAAAGCCTTTCCCCAAATGTGTTCCAAGTCACATATGTTGAGGAAAATGACTCAAAAAAAGGGTTTTGAGGTCAAACACTTTGAGGAAACTCTGCTGATGTTATCTCTCTTCTGAAAACTGGTGATGTTTGTCATGGAGAAATTGTCTAATGGTGACAAAGCTTGTCCCCATTCTAGAGCGGCATCCACTAATTCTAAATATGTTCCACAGAACAGTCTCTGGTAAACACTGTCAAACGTTCAGAAATATCAGAACTAAAACCAGTGCAGCACCAGAGTGGTAATTAGTAACCATTTATTGTGCACACACCAAAAAGAGTCTGAAAACCAGGAGGACTCCAACCAAAACACAAAAGGTGGGGAGGGATAAACTGGGAGACTGGGATTGACATATACACACTACTATATATAAAACAGATGAATAAGACCTACTGTATAGCACAGGGAACTCTACTCAATACTCTGTAATGACACATATGGGAAAAGAACCTAAAAAAGAGTGGATATATGTATATGTATAACTGATTTGCTTTGCTGTACACCTGAAACTAACACATTATAAATCAACTATATGCCAATAAAAATTTAGAAACAAACAAACACAGAAGGAAGCTGGGGTGTATGGTTATAAAGCAGCAGGTGTAGCAAGGAGGCCGTGACTGCTGACTCTTCACAGTGATTGGCTAGAACACTAGAAAGTTTTTAAAAGATAGGGAATTGGTCAGTGGTTACCTCATAACCAATTTGAGGGAAACCATTTGAGTTTTGCCCGTGATTTGCAGAGGCCTAAGCAAGAAATGACCCAGATCAAGGTGGTCTTACAAAATAAGCTAAATTAAGCTTTGTTTGTGTGGCCAAAGTCATTTTGTCTGCTCAGGGCTGGTCTCCGTTTGTTTTTAATTTTAACCCCGCCCATGTTGGGGGCAGGAAGCAGAAACACGAGAAGGCCAACTGAGTAAAGTAAGTATTAGGACTAAATCTTCTTAGTAATAAAAACCACAAGACTGTATAAATAATAGATACTGAAATCTGAACTATAAGGATAATTTTTCAGAAAGCAAATCTCACTCTGATGAAAAGTAAAACTTTTGCCGAAGTGACAGATTCCCACCGGTCAAGTAAGTATGCAGTGACTCAGCACATCTGGGCCCTTAAACAGCTGATCCCCTAAACGCTGGGCTGGGTCCAGCTGTCCCTGAAGGAATCAGCGGGGAGCTGGTGTCCTCTCCGAGACGGCCCCGCCCCGCCCCGCCCCTTCCCCGTCCTCAGTCGGCCTGCTCCATGCTGTTCCGAATCTCCTACTTCCGGCCGAGAGCCTGCCCCTGGTTTCTTTCTTTCTTTCTTATTTATTTATTTATCTATTTATCTATCTATCTATCTATCTATCTATTTATTTATTTATTTATGGCTGCGTTGGGTGTTTGCTGCGGTCATGGGTTTCTCTTGTTGCAGAGCACAGGCTCTAGGCACGTGGGCTTCAGTAGTTGCAGCACTTTGGCTCAGTAGTTGTGGCGCACGGGTTTAGTTGCTCCGCGGCCTGTGGGATCTTCCCGGACCAGGGCTCGAACCCATGTCCCCTGCATCGGCAGGCGGATTCTTAGCCACTGCGCCACCAGGGGAGTCCCTGCCCCTGGTTTTCTGCTCTGCTCAGACCCTTCAGATAAGGCTCTGTTTTGCAACTCATTCAACAAATATTTACCGGGTACCTGCTCTGTGCCAGGCGCTGTCCTAGGCCCTGGGATGCAACAGTAAGCAAACAGGAAAAAAAAAACCTCCCTGGCTTCACAGAGCGTAAGTTCGAATAAGGGGGACAAGCGAAAAGCAACAGGCTGTGGGTCAGATCGTGGCAGGAATATGACACAGGTGAAGAGGAAGAAAAGTGCCAGCGCCGTGCATGTGTGTATGCGCACACGTGTGTGCGAGAGAGAGGGAGACAGGGAGCTGGCACATGGGACGGGGAAGCAGAATTGCACTCGTCTGAGGCGTGGCCAGGAAGGCTCCAGGTTAAATGACCTTTGAGCAGGTGTGGGGAGGAGGCAATGGAGCAGGTCAGAGGGCTGCTGGAGCCGAAGTGCGCCGCTGAGGAACAGCAAGGGCAGGGCCTGAGGGCGGGGTCCCGGCGCCCGGAGGGGCTGCGGTGCGGGAGGGCGGGGAGGAGAGAGTGGAGGGGGCGTGGGAGGAGGAGGGGCGTGGAGGAGGGGAGGGCAGGGCGGAGGTAGGGGAGGGGCGGGGAGGAGGGAGAGGGCGGGGAGGAGGGAGGGGGAGGGCGGCCCCCCCGCGTGCGAGGGGGGCTGAGCATAGTCTGCGGGGAGCCAGGACCCGAGCTGGGTCCCGGGCTGGTGGGCCTGCTGTGGTTGAGGGGCACTGGCCCGACTCTGCATCTGTCTTACATGAAGGCCAACAGGATGCGACGGGGAACGGACCAGGCATGGGGGTCAGGGCAGTTCCCAGGGTTTCGGCCTGAGCGCCCGCCCGCAGAGAGGGGATGCGCCGCGTTGAGATGAGGAAGGCCTGGGCGCGGCGGGCTGGGTGCAGGCAAAGCCGACTGCCTGGCTGTGCGCACGTCTGACAGGTCTGCCAGGGGTCTGAGGGCAGATGCCGAGGAGAGTCGGCCCGGGCTTGGGGAGGGTCCAGGCTGGAAACCCCGTGCCCATCGGGCAGCTGTGTCTCACAGGCGCCGGAGCCAGCAAGGGTGAGCGCAGGCGGGAAGCGGGCCGCGTCCTGAGCCCGGGGCGGCTCCCCGCTGTGGTGGGGGACGGGTGGACACCGCCTTCTGCTGGGGCCCAGCTTCCTCTAGGCTCCGCCCAGGTTTTGTTCACTGCTGTCTCTGGGGTCCCTCCCAGCTCCACCCAAAGCCCCGCCCAGGCCCAGCACAAGTTCCCAAGTGACAGATGGCAAACTAGAGGCCGGGGCACAAAGCCCGAAATTCTAGCTCTACATATGGGAGCTCTGTTTTTAGTTTTTTGAGAAACCTCTATACTGTTCTCCACAGTGGCTGCATCAATTTCCATTCCCACCAGCAGTGCAGGAGGGCTCCCTTTCCTCCACACCCTCGCCAACATTTTTTCAAAATAAATTTATTATTATTTTTTAGTTTTGGTTGCGTTGGGTCTTCGTTGCTGTGTGTGAGCAGCGGGGGCTACTCTTTGTTGCGGTGCGCGGGCTTCTCATTGCGGTGGCTTCTCTTGTTGCGCAGCACGGGCTCTAGGCGCACGGGCTTCAGTAGTTGTGGCTCACGGGCTCAGTAGTTGTGCGGGCTCTAGAGCACAGGCATAGTAGTTGTGGAGCACGGGCTCAGTTGCTCCGCGGCATGTGGGATCTTCCGGGACCAGGGCTCGAACCCATGTCCCCTGCATTGGCAGGCAGATTCTTAACCACTGTGCCACCAGGGAAGCCCTGCGAACATTTTTTATTTGTGGGGTTTTGTTTGTTTTCGGCCTGGGCTGCGGGGCATGCAGGATCTCAGTTCCCCGACCCAGGATCGAACCTGTGTCCCCTGCGGTAGACGCTTGGAGTCCTAACCACTGGGCCGCCAGAGAAGTCCCCATTTGTGTTCTTTTTGATGAGAGCCATTCTGACAGGTTTGAGGTGATCCTTCCTCAGTGTTTATGTCCAATTTGTACGTGTTTGTATTAAACACGTAACACAAGTTAGTTGAGAAACTTAGCAACAATAACTCAGTCAACAATCTGCAGTCATCATGACCCCACCACCTGCGGTCGCCATTTCTATTTTGGAATGGAATCCTCCAAACGTTCATGTGTGTATCTGCACCCGTCTGCTCGGGCTGCCAAAGCAGACCAGCACAGCCCCGGGGCTTAAGCAGAGAGGTTTCCCTGCCCTTAGTCGCGGAGGCTGGGGCTCCAAGATCAGGATGCCGGCAGGGCTGGTTTCTGGGAGGCCTCTTGCCTTGCCCTGCAGACAGCCGCCTGCTGGCTGTGTCCTCACGCAGCCCTCCCGCTGCAAATGCATCTCGGAGCCCTGTGCAACGAGGGCCACCCAAACAGCCTCATTATAATGCAACCACCTCACTGAAGGCTCAGTCTCCAAACGCAGCCACATTCTGTGCTGGAACCAGCGCTCCGACATACAATTTTTGGGGCACAGTTCAGCCCATGGTGGCACCCGTGCACACGTGCAGCTCCACGTCCTCCAGCCGGGCCCTGATTACTTGATGTTTGTCTGAGAAGTGCTGTTTGCCCCTGACCGAGCCGCTGTGGCCCGTCTTGTCTTCTCCCCAGGTGGGGGCGGTTCTTCCCGCGTGTCCTGTCCCCTGGCCCCAGCCCACTTCCCAGACTCAGACCACGTGGCCTCTGCACCCGGGAGCTCTCAGCACCCGGACACCCTCCAGGAGATGCACGGCGGCTGGGTCCGTTTTCTACTTGAAGCTCCTCCACACTCAGGGCAGGGTGGGCTGCAGGAGGACCCTAGCGCCCAAACCCGAGACACTGCGTGTGGATTGAGTCGCCTATTCAAACACATCCAAGACCCCCCAACCATAATAGTGCAGTTATTTCACGGCCCCTAAAGAGTGAAGAGACGGCTAAAGAGAGACACATCCCTGACCATAAGGCACCCCAAATTCAGACATGTTGAAACCTCAAATAACGAGCATCTTCAAGCTGCTGAACTGCGGTGCTGGGATCGCCCTCCCTGGGGGCTCTCAGTCTCAATGACCCTCAACCAGGCGACGCTGGCAGGGCCCACGTGGCACTGGGATGTGACAGGACACGTCTAAACCCCAGAGGGAAATACAGGTGCGACGGAGGCCCTTGTTACAGACGCAAAAATGTAAAATCTCCCCCAAACAGGAAACTCACATTCCAACTGGAAAGACAGACACGCAGGAAATGATTTATATGGAACCGTAAGAAAACTACCAGGAGAGCCCACAGCTTCTGGAACTCTCTCCATTCACTGCATCCTTAATGTCTCAGTAAATGTTTTCATGCCCCCCCAGGCCAAAACAAATACCTGACAGTTCCCGGATGAACAGTTAGGTCTAAACAACTAATATTTATGCCCAGCAATTTAGTCATTAGAAAAGAGAATCCACATGTATCAAAAGAAATTTCTGTTTCACTCCTTAGCAAACACACCTGTGGACGACCGGGACGCGGGCCCGGCGGACCCTTCCCAGGGTGGACACGTGGCTTTCGGTCGGTCCTGGCAAGTACTGGCTTCTTATGCCAGCAGCCGCTCCAACAGCCGCTTCGCCAGGGGGTGAGTCACTGGAAGGCGCGCTCTGACGCCGAACGCGAGCTTCCCCAGGCTGGAGTCTGGCTGTGTTTCCCTCCGAACCTGAAGCTCCCCGGAGAGTTCCTGCGGCCCAGTGGGGTGCCTCAGCACACAGACTGGGAAGCTCAGCCATTCAGCCAGGGCCACCATGGTGCACACCTCCGGGCCGGGTGGCTGAGGTAAAGGAGCCCTCTTGGATGAGCAACAGCGAGAAAGGAGAAAGCAGGAGCCGCCGCAGCACCTGAAAAGGCAGAGAGCAGAGGCGGGGGGCTGGCTGTGCGCAGAATCTGGGCACCAAGGGGGCGTGAAAGGCGGAGGTGGAGGCGGGGCAGGGGACACAGGCTGGGGGCCATGGCGTCCGTGGGACTATCCTTTGTAAAATCGACTACAGGAAAACGCGACAGTGTGCTTTTGGATGGTGGGATACGCCAAAGATAAGCGTGAGACGGCACCACACACTTGACAAGGTTGAAAGCACACGTAACTGAACCCGTTTGCTCTGATGCCCTCCTTCCCCCGCCGCTTCTCACCCGAACGGGTAACAGTCAGGAAGGGCCAGGAGAGGCAATCAGACACGAGACCGTAATAAGCGACATAACGTACAGGAAAGAAACGAGATGATTGTTAGATGACGGGACTGTATACCTGGACAACTCGAGGAAGTTAATGGGAGCAGTTTTAAACACAGTAAGAGCCTAGTAAGCTGGAATTACTAATGTTTCAAAGGACAGTGGCTTTTCTATACATAAATGATAATCAGTCTTAATAACTGCATTGAAAAGATTAACCTGGAATAAACTTACTAGCAATTCTGAAGATGCTGTGGGAATACTCTTTCTTTTCCGTTTTTCTTCATTCATCTAACACATTGTTTACATTTTTTGCAGCTCCCCCTCCACAGGTATAATGGACAAATAAAATTGTATACTTTTAAAGTGTACAAGCCTGCTTTCAGAGCAGCTGTGGGTTGGCAGCAAAGAGGAAGGTACAGAGAATTCTCATGTTCTCCCCCACACACAGACCGGCCCACTATCCATCCCCCCTCCCAGAGCAGGACGTTTGTTACAGTCGATGCACCTGCACTGACCCAGCACCATTGCCCGAAGTCCACAGTTCTCCCTAGGCTACACTTTGGTGGTGTACAGTCTGTGGGTCTGGACACATGGATCATGACATGTATCAATCATCATTATGGTTTCATACAGAGTATTTTCACGACGCTAAAATCCTCTGAGCTCTGCCTATCCCACGATCCCCCAACTCCACCCCCATAACCACTGATCTTTTTACTGTCTCCATAGCTTTGCCTTTTCCAGAATGTCATAGTTGGAATCACAGTCTGTAGCCTTTTCGGACTGGCTTCTTTCACTGAGTCACATGCATTTAAGGCTTGTCCATGGCTTTTCATGGCTCGATTGGTCACTTCTTTTCAGCTCTACATAATATCCCATTGCCTGGATGGACCACAGTTTGTTTATTCATTCACGTACAAAAGGACATCTTAGTTGCTTCCAAGTTTTGGCAACTATGAATAAAACTACTATAAACATCCATGTGCAGGTTTTGTATGGACAGAAGTTTCCAACTCCTTTGGGTAAATACCAAGGAGCACAATTGCTGGATCATATGCTAGGAGTACGTTTAGCTTTCTAAGAGTCTTCCTCCCAAATTGGCTGCACCATTTTGCATCCCCATTGACAAAGAATGAGAGTTCCTGTTGCTCCACAACCTCACCAGCGTCTGGTGCTATCGGTGTCTGGATTCCAGCCACTCTAACAGCTGTGTGGTGGTCTCTCACTGTTGTCTTAATTTCCTTCATGACGTATGATGTGGAGCATCTTTTCATGTCCTCAGTTGCCATCTACATATCTCCTTTAGTGAGGTGTCTGTGAAGTCCTTGGCCCATTTTTCAATTGGGTTGCATGTTTTCTTACTGTGGAATTTTAAGAGTTCTTTCTCTATTTTGGTTAACAGTCCTTTATCAGATGTGCATTTTGCAAATATTTTCTTACAGTCTGTGGCTTATCTTCTCATTCTCTTGACGTTGTCTTCTGCAGAGAACTTTTAAATCTTAGTGAAGCCTGTTTATCAATTATCTCTTTCATGGATCGTGCCTTGATTTTTAAAAAAAATAAATTTACTGATTGATTGATTTTTGGCTGTGTTGGGGCTTCGTCCTGTGTGCGGGCTTTCTCTAGTTGTGGCGAGCAGGGACTACTCTTCGTTGCGGTGCGCCAGCTTCTCATTGCAGTGGCTTCTCTCGTTGCAGAGCACAGGCTCTAGGCACATGGGCTGAAGCTGAAGTAGCTGTGGCATGCAGGGTCAGTAGTTGTGGCTCACGGGTTCTAGAGCGCAGGCTCAGTAGTTGTGGCGCACGGGCTTAGTTGCTCTGCAGCATGTGGGATCTTCCTGGACCAGGGCTTGAACCCATATCCCCTGCATTGGCAGGCAGATTCTTAACCACTGTGCCACCAGGGGAGTCCCATGCCTTGATTTTTTATCTAAAAAGTCATCACCATACCTAAGGTCATCTAGGTTTCCTCCTATGTTATCTTCTAGGAGTTTCATAGTTCTGCATAGTTTACATTTAGGGAGTGTGGAAATTTTTGAGTTAATTTTTGTGAGAAGTGTAGATCCACTTTCTGCGTGTGGACGTCCAATGGTTCCAACACCATTTGTTGAAGAGACTATCTTTGCTCCCATTGTATTTCCCTTGCTCCTTTGTCAAAGCTCACTTGACTATATTTATGGGGTTCTATTTTGGGGCCAATGTGATTTGATATATGTATACACTGTAAAATGATTACCACAATCAAGTTAATCAACACATCCATCACCTCAGTTACCTTTTTAAATGTGTGTGTGTATGAGAGATTTACTGTCTTAGCAAATCCAAGTATACCATACAGTATTGTTAACTAGAGTCACCATGCTATGCATCTGCTTCTTCTGAAGTACCCTGTAGGAGGCCCTGAATAAAGTGTGATATCACCTTCTTTAGATAGGAACTCATATATGCAAACGGCTGATAAATTTATAAAAAGATGTACAGCCTCACCCTGCATCTTGGTCAAACCTTAGGATGGGTTGCATCATAGCTGGCAGTCTCTGTTTTTGTAGAAGAAATGTTCTCTTGCCCTCACCCTTTGTCTTGCATGTGTCTGAGTGGGTTCAGGGGTGAATGCCAAGGGGGGTTAGCAGGAAGAGGAAAAGCATCGTGCTCCCAAATTCAAGCTAATTCGTGACTTTGTTCACAGAGAAGTCCTGGGGGAGGCCCAGCAGATTCACTGCTACTGACAACGAACCCTGAACACAGGCCCTTTGGAGGGCGAAGCTACGTGGCCTTATGAAAAGACCCGTCACATTGTGTCACGATAACGTGGTGGCCAAGGGGCTGTAACTGAATGATCCAAGATTTCCAGAGCCTTTTAAAAAACACCATAAGGGGTGCAGCTTCTCTGGGGTATGATGGGGAGAAGAACCAGACCACCTTTCTCTCCTTTCTTGGTTTGAATCCAACTTCTTTTTACATTTTATCCTCTTGCTACCCAATAATCTCAATACAGGATGTGCCCATCAGACTTTAATAAACACACAAGAACAAAACATAAGACAAGCACTCATAACAGAAAGAGACAAACACCCCCATCTCCAAATAGAGCCATACTGGGGGTCAGGGCTTCAACACAGGAATCTGGGGACACTAACATTCAGTTGGCCACTGGGTTCTAAAGTGTTAGGTTAAAGCATGTCGCATACCTGAATGGGGCACCCTGCTCATCATATAGACCCCCGGTACAGAGAACACCGTGGTGTTGGAGAAGGTCCATGTTTGGCTATAGAGGACGTGGGCTGAGAGGACAGAGGGTGGGATTCAAAAGCCTCAGCTGAGCAAGGACCCTCCTGGACCCAGGGATTCTGCCAGGGGGAATCCGTAGGTCAGCACACCCCTTCCCTTTAACTGCCCTCTTTGAAAACAGACCTCTAAAGATACGTGCACCCCTATGTTCATAGCAGCATTATTTACAGCAGCCAAGACATGGAAGCAATCTAAGACAGATAAAAGATTCAAGATAAAGTGGTAAATGCTGAAGATGGGTAAATCAGATTTCAACATACAGATAACAGGGGTCCCCCCAAAAAGAAAACCAAAGCAAAGAATCAAACAGGGCACTAGGCCACAGTTCAAGGAAACTTTCTTGAAAGAGCAGATTTGAAAATACATACAGAAAAAGCATACCATATACCTGCCAACACTGACCCCGGGCCACCAACACGTGACACATTCTAATAAAACTGCTGACTTGAGAAAGAGGAAAAAACCCTTTGGACATCTAAGCAAAAAGAGTACATGACTTGGAAAGAAAATAAGATTCATCAGGCTCTTCATGCATCACTTTATGCTGGAAGAAAACAGAATATTTAAGACACTCAAGGAAAGAAAACGTAGGCAAGGATTTCATATTCTGCAAAACTTCAAGTATAAAGGACACAAGCTGAATTCAACATACAGAAGCCCAGGGAGTATGGTTCCCAAGCTGACACTGACCTAAACACTGGTTATGAGCATTAAGAACATGGAAATAAGACTAAATGAGGGCAGCAGGGAGAGATTTTACTATGTAACAGTTGACAATGTGGCTCCAGTGCTGTTTTCATTGTAATTAATGGTGTATTAGGGTTAGTATCCACGTAGTACATGTTAAAGTAGAACAAGCAAGCGTGTAATAAAGGAATATTCTGCTCTGTAGTCCCACAGCCTGAGAACCAGGATCTCAGTGTAGGAGACACAGCTGTAACATGGAAGAGGTCGAATGCCCTGGAATCCTGAGTTTGTTTTAGGACTGTCAACATGAGCTCAGAAAACACTTTCTCTTTAAATGTGTGTGCGCACACGTGTGTATTTTTTAGGCCTAGAAACAACAACCAACCCTGTAGCAATGAGCACCAAGGATCTGAAATACCTCTTTTTGCCATTGAAAGAAACTACAGATCCTTAGAGAAAAAGCCAATTCCAGGTCTAGAGCAGGAAAGGTACAAGATGGGTTTAGAACACCCTGACACATCAGACTGCAAGAAAGCTCTCTCTGACCGTGTGCACAGTCTGTGCATGAGTGTGTCTGTGTGTGGTCAGTGTGTGTCTGTGCACGCATGTGTACATATATGAATATCAAAAGAAATCAAGAGCCAACTTGAAGAGGCGCCCTCCTACAGGCCAAAGCCGCTGCAATTTGGGTTCAATAAAGAGGAAAATTGCGATGGACTGAAACCCATAAAACAGGCTTAAGTACATGAGTTCATGACATATACATATGTTTACATGTTATAAAAATATATAAATAAAAACCCCTAATTGGGCTACCTTTTTAGGATGACCGGGAGCCAATCTTAGCATTTATCCCTCCTTTTGTACGTGAATTCTACACTGAGCACCAGCATTAGGTGAGGGGAAGTACCTTCTAAAACTGTTCCAGCCAATAAATGTAAGCAAAATGACAGCATATCAGCATTCTGCAACCTAACTAATGGATTTAGGCCCTGAGCACTGGCAGCCGCCAACAACAAAAGAATGAAAACCACTCTGCCTTCTGATGAAAGCACATAACACACGTGCCCAAGGGGTGGAGCCTGACTGTGATCAAGCCTCTGGACCCAGCCGCCAATTTGCAGGAAATACCGAGGACAGAGTAAAACACTGGACAGCACCTCGAGATCGCGAGCAACAAAACTGACAGTGGGAAACAGTGGGACAAATGGCTCAGGCTCTTCAACAGATAAACTGTAAGAACAGTGATTGAGGGGGAACCTGTAAATTAAAGAGACTTAAGAAATATCAAGTTAAAAAAAAAAAAAGAAATATCAAGTTAAAAAAAGAGTAGACTAGATTAAAAACTGCCACAAAGAAAAGCAAGGAAGTCATTTCTGTAAAAGTCGGGATTAGTTCTGGAGGGAGGGAAGGGCTGTGACTGGAGGAGCACATGAAGAGCCTTCTGGGCATCTGGCAAAGTTCTACTTCTTGGCCTGGGTAGTAGTTACAAGGGTACTCACCTTATAATAACAATAATAATTCAATAAGCTATACATTTGTTTTGTATCGTTTTCTGCATTTTTTTTTTTTTTTTTTTTTTTGCGGTAAGCAGGCCTCTCACTGCTGTGGCCTTTCCCGTTGAGGAGCACAGGCTCCGGACGCACAGGCTCAGCGGCCATGGCTCACGGCCCTAGCCGCTCTGCGGCATGTGGGATCTTCCTGAACCGGGGCACGAACCCGTGTCCCCTGCATCGGCAGGTGGACTCTCAACCACTGTGCCACCAAGGAAGCCCTCTGCATGTTTTTATGACAAAAAGGTAATAAAAGATAAAAATAATCATGTCATTTTTTTTAACTTGCATAGTGCTTTTAACAAAAATAGCCCACCCCTCCAATTTTAAAACATTTATTTACAATCTTGGTCTTTAGAAGTTATGACTGTTGCTATCTACCAGTCGGGCAGCCAGGGCTGCCCGTGTATAGGCGGCCCTATCACAGTGCCCCGCCAGGTAAGACCAGCCCACCTTCCCTCTGCCGAGGCGTGGGCTCTGGCAGGACTGCACCCAGCAAGGGAGCCATGCCCTCCTCCAATCCGCCTATAGGCACAAGCCCACCTAAAAATCATGACTCAGTGTTGCCAACTGTAGGGTAAATGAACTCTTAGAATACTTCTAGGCTTCTTGCCTGCATTTTTAAACCGATGTTTTACTCATCCTTATTAAATCAAAGCCTTAACACTTTTGTCTAGACTGCAATAAAACTAATGAGAACAGTATCAAGTCCAATAAAGCATACTTCTAACAAAACCTCAAATAATGCTCAAATCTCAAAGGATGTTCAGTTTATGACACATCTAACCACCTTTAAGGCACATGCCACGGACCACTACCCTGCTTTTCCGATTTAGTCTGAAAGCTGTGTCTGCCCATCGACTGCAGTGGTCCAGCCTACAGTTTTATTTTTCACACCAGTCAGTAAAGGTGACAAACAGCCACTGACTCAAGTTGTTCCAAGAATTAAAGGACCTGGTCAGTCTTCAGGTTGCTTCGCGCCTTGTCTTGCTAATCTGTCAGCTTCTTCGTTGCCTATAAATCCCGAATGGCCAGGAACATGCATCTGTTAAATAAAACATTTCCTTTTATTTTTACTAATTTTTTACACAAGCAACACACGACTACATCCTCCCTGTAAAGCACATCAACCGTTCAGAGGAGACAAGTGTGAAGGCTCCCTTCACAGCTCCTTCTCACACAATTCTGACAGCACAACGCACTTGTGCGCTGGATACACTGACAGAAATCCCGTTTTGTTTCTCCACAGTTGGATTTTACTGTTGTATTGCCTTTTTCCCACTTAACAGTGGGACCTGGCAAGCTTTCTCGACAGAGCAGATGTGTGGATGGATATGTATACGACATACACACACACCTGATTCTTCCTCAGTGCTGGGGATGCGCTCATGTGATTTAACCACTGTTTGCACTTATGTTGCTGAAAGGCAAGTTTTGGTTTTTTGTTTGCTTGCTTTTTTTTGCTACACAGCATGGCCTGTGGGATATTAGTTCCCAGACCAGGGATCGAACTCATGCCCTTGGCAGTGAAAGGGCAGAGTCCTAACCACTGAACAACCAGGGAGTTCCCTGAAAGGCATGTTTAAATGTCAGGTTGTCAAACGGTCATCAGGGGTCCTGGGCTCGGAGAGCACGGTAGTGTTAAGAAAATGGTTGCCGTTTAACTCGCTCTGTATTGTTCGAAAAGGTAATTTTAATAAAAGTGACCTAGTGTAAGAAAAATACTTCCATTTTGGGGAAAAAAATCATGTTACTAAGGTCTAATCACACAACAATATTTTTAAGAGGATACATCATAAATTAGCCTGAACTGACATTATGGCTGCTTCCAAAGAAACCAGGAGGCTGACGATCACAGGTCACTCTAACAGTGCGAGGTATGGCTGGGTGAGGACTATGTGGAGAGCCCGGAGGCCCTCAGCCTCAGCGCCGGGACCCAGCACTCTGCACGCAGGACCTACCTGTTAGAGCAGCATTACTCAGATGATGGTCAAAAGACTCCACTGTGCTCTAACACACGCTACGACAGCAATTCCATGGACACTGCTATTTTAACTGAAGTCATCAAATTACTCACAGAAACCATTAAACTGTCTAGCTAGTTTATTTCATTTGGTCATAACGGCCACAAGCAGTGACCACCTAAGACAACACTCACCCACTGAATGTCCATACCCTGGACGAGCCTGTCCAGCGCCATGAAGTCCTCTTTGTTGATCACCTCCTTCCCTGTGCTTGTCCTCCATCCACTCTTCTTCCAGCCTTGCACCCAATTCGTGATGCCTAGAAGGAACACTCACAGATCATTATTCTCGAACGTTCTGGTATTTTTTCCTCCCTAGACTCCCCTCTGACCATTGCTCCTTGTGTACCTGAGTGGCTTTCTGGAATTCTCCTTTCCTTACTGGGGCCGTGCTCTGGCTCGCCCCGTCCCTTTACTCTCACCCGTGTCTGCCCTGAGGCCGTCGGGCTGAGGCACCACCCCCTCCAGCCTCATCAGCGCACCCCAGGCCCCCACCCCACGGGCCCTACACACGGTAGCCCCAGAGGGAGCACACATCTACCTCGCGGCCACGCCCTCAGCGCCTGGCAAAGCATGCCTCCGCGGCACATACTGGAGCAGCACGGGCTTCCCTGGCACCAGACACACCCAACGCCAGCCCCTTCACCGTCTGGGTCCTGCCCTGATGCCGCACCTCTTCCAGGGGAAGGAAATAGCTATTTCCCTTCATATGTACTCGAAAAACCCTAGAAGAAGTCAAATGTAAACGCTTACCATTGATAGTAAACATGCTGTCTGTGTAGAGAACCAATTTATTGATGTTCTGAGCCTTCGCCTGTTCGATGGCTTTGCAGGCTGCCTTGAAGATACAAATCAGTTGTCATGCTGCAGAAATTGTTCAACTTTCGACACTGATGTTCAAAATTACCAAAAAATTTAAAATCTAAATTCCTTTTCCTGTGCTAACCGGGATAATACTGTCTATGTGAAATAACGCTACACCTACAATTCTCCTGTTTAGACATCTATTTGAAACAAGTTTTATAATTTTTCTAGAAAACTCCTGTTCTTCAGAACTGTTACTAGCCCCAAACTAAGTTTCTTCTGGACTCTGAGTATCTTATACACACAGACAGTAGAAAGTACATTGATACCGTTCTAGTCAATGGTAAAGAACTGATAAACTTACATTTTTAGTGGAAAAATACCTTTGATAACTTACATGAATCTCTGCTCTTTGGTTTGTTTGTCGCCCAGGAAGTCTAATTCCTACATTTCTGGTTTCAAAACAGTACAAAAGAAAATAAAATTATAAGCTAATTCTGAAGTGATTCCTTAAGTCTCTTTAATTGATAACAGGCTTGTATACTTTTTTATTTGAAATATGAAATCATGGAAAAATCAAACCAACGATACTAACAGTTTATTGAAAAGTGCCATGGTGTCATCTTATAGGAGAACTCTGGACCAGAAGGCAAAAGCCAGGTTTAATTTCTGGACCTGAAATACACTAGCATGTGGTCTTGGGCAGGCACTAAACCCGCGGACACTCATGCCACCCGAGCTTGCCACCCCTTAGAGGGTTCCAGGCTAAGTGAAACATCGAAGTGAAGGCAGAAGGACTTACAGGCCAGGAGGCTTGAGAGCAGCATCACTGGTGCGCAGCTGACCTTGCTCACGCCCAGGGCTGCTCAGGCACCTGGACACTGGTGAGTGGCTACTTCACAGGGGTCCAACCCCTCTTTCACACTGAATTCTGGGGCTGTCAGTTACTACTCAAGTTCTTGCATATTTGGGGGCAGGTGTATTTGAATGATCTCACGTCATATCACCTTGACTTTGTGCCTTTTGAAAAACACGGGTCACCTCTAAGCTCACTCATCTTCAAGACTCGTAGGGGCACGCAGGGCTCCCAGGATGGTGACCTGCCCCGCGTGCAACCTTGCCAGAGCCATCTCCCAGGGACGTGGGACTCTTCCACTACCCCTGCCAATGCTACCAAATAATCAAACAGTAAGCGGATCCTGCCTCAGTCTTTCTCAAGTTTTGGAATATGATTCAGTTAACTGTGAAGCTTAATAAAAGCCAGCTTTTCTGGTTTACTTACAAAGGATGGCCTGGCCCCCAGTAAACACCAATTCCTGCTCGAGCCCTCCTCCGCCCATTACTGGAGCAGCAGCCGTCCGTGTAGACGACGACAGAGTGCCCTGTAAGCGGGAAACTTAGTGAGCGCCACGGATCACCGTCACTAAAAGCTGAAATTCACCTAAAAACTTACTATGGTTGAATTAGCATTTTAAACTGAGAGTATTTATGCTTTGGAAGCTTTCCATGCAGGAAAACATTACCAATGCCTTACATGGGGGCACTTGACGCTTTTTGCTTGAAATCCACTCCTATTTCGGTTCTGCTTGCCGGGGGGAATTAAAGGTGGAGGCAATCGCTCTGTAAACCCAGACCCCGCTGCTGTTTACATTCCCTGTTACAGAGGCCAATGAACAAAGCCACTGCCCCTCTCTTCACGTGTGTGTGGGGGGGCAGTGCGGGGAGGCCACGTTCACCCCCAGGAGCTGCCCTTGCAGACAACAGTGCCTTGATGATGACCTGCCTGCCAGAAGGTCAAGTCCTCCGACAAATGGTGGCCTAATTTTGTTTCTTGGTCCTTTTGCAACTAGTGAACTGTGGTCCCGCCTCTGCTTCTTTCCATCAAGACAGAGTTTGATCAACACACCAACGCGGTAAAGAGCAAGGCAGAGAAGGAGTGACACGAGGCAGAGCGCTCGGCAGGGCGGAGGAGAGCTCGGGTGCCGGGCGTCAGCGAGCTGGGCTGTGGAGCAAATGGAGGCCATGCGCCGTGAAGTACGTGTTAAACGGAGGGCAGACTGAACAGGCAGAGGCAAAGTGGGGAGGAGGTGAGATGTCAGTGGAGCACATTCCCAGCCGGAGTGGGGCTGGGGGTCCGAGAACGCGGGCGCCGGGCAGGGCTCCTCCATGCAACTTAACGTGACGCCCAACACGACCCCTTCCTGGTCCCTGACGCCGTGTGGCTGCCAGTGCCCGTCAGGCACTGTGTCAGGTGCCCCGGTGCTTCAGGCAACTCTTAGTACACTGGAAACGGCTCATCTCCCAGTCGCCCCACCAACATCTGCTTCAATTACTATCAGTAAATAATCAGATCAAGAACGTTTGGTTTTGCTTTTCACATAACTGCAAAAATTGACTTACACAGTTTTCATACAGTTTGACCAAACATTTTCTACTGGTTTCCCTTGAAAAACTTAGAATCTACAAATACACTGACTTATATAAAAAATGCTATTTATTCTTATCTTCTATTCATACATGTAGAAGACAAAAAGGAGACTCACGTACCATTGTTACTTAATATAAACACTGTATTCCTGGAGCTAAAGGCAGAGCAGAAATTCACAACTATCTTGTTTCTCAGGGTAAGGTAGGATCACTTCTGCTTTGCAAAGATTACATGTAAAACGTTAAGATGCTGGTGCCAACCAATTATATAAAGGAGCTCTGTCCAGGGCCTTTCTTATTTGAAGAGCTGAAGTTTTTGCATTTTCTTAGTGACCAGAATTACTGTGTGCACAGGGAACACTGGTGTTTACAAAGATCAAAGAGTTTTTCATGCATAGCCTATATAACGATTTTCCTATGTATGTCCAAAATTCTAATAATTCTACACCATTAGATCAATTATAAAATAGTGACCTCAGGACTCCCTTGGTGGACCAGTGGTAAATAATCCGCCTTCCAATGCAGGGGACGTGGGTTTGATCCCTGGTCGCGGAACTGGGATCCCACATGCCTTGGGGCAACTGAGCCCACGCCACAACTGAGCTCGCGCGCTTCAACTAGAGAGCCCACGCACTCTGGAGCCTGCACACCACAACTAGAGAAGGGAAAACCTGCATGCCACAACTAGAGAGAAGCCCACGTGCCGCAATGAAAGATCCCACATGCCGCAACGAAGAACCGACACAACCAAATAAATAAATATGTAAAAAGAAAGGGGGAAAAAAAAAGAATGTTATACATCAGTTCAAATTTCCCTCATTAAGAAAGTGGGAAAAGTTTTTACACATGAATATATTTATATGATTACTGTATTAAAAATTTTTAAATCCAAGAAAAACATACCCATATAAGAAAACGTGTCTTTGCTCACTGAAGGCAGCGGTTCTGCATTCTGTTTCATGTGCTTTGCACACGGCTCTGTGGTTTCACCTTCATCTTCATCCAAGGGCTCATGAAGTCGCTTGTTTGCCTTCACTTGTGATTCCTGTACATGTTTATTTTTCTGCCCTGAAAGGCAGAGTCTACTCAAAAGCCAGGAACAATGGACACACCATGAAATGACTGAGAATCCAGAACTTCACTAAGCCAGGCTTAAATACCCACCGTATGTGGCTCTAGAAGGAAAGACTTAAGACAGGCCACACCACCTCACACACTGACGTCCTGGGAAATTAAATTTTCCATAATAAGTTCAGGGAGGGCAATACGAAGACTAGAGCAAAGCTGCTGTTAAAAAAGAAATCTGGTTTCGATGGAGACAGAACAGATACCAAGGGTGCTGAACCCTTTAGCGCTCACAGACAGTTTGAAAATCTGAGGGGCTCTTTCCCCAGAGAAAACAAGGGTCCAAATTTCATATCTAAGGTGAGAACAGATAATGGGACATATTAAAAAAGGGATATAGGGGCTTCCCTGGTGGCGCACTGGTTGAGAGCCCGCCTGCTGATGCAGGGAACATGGGTTCGTGCCCCGGTCCGGGAAGATCCCACATGCCGTGGAGCGGCTAGGCCCGTGAGCCATGGCCGCTGAGCCCGCGCGTCCGGAGCCTGTGCTCCGCAGCGGGAGAGGCCACAACAGTGAGAGGCCCGTGTACCGCCAAAAAAAAAAAAGGGATATAGAAACCAAAAGGTAACGGGATTGGGTCCCTGCAGGGACAGCACTGTTGGAGAGCTTCCCTCCAGTGGCCCAGCCGGGGTGGACCTGAGGGTAATCCCCAAGGCATTCTCACACCCACTCAGGTTGTGTCTCACTCACTCTTTCATATAATTATGGCAGCTGACGCAGCAGACGAATTAGACCAGGATTCAAAAAACTAGTTTCAATTTGAGCTTCACCTTTTATCAGTTGTGAACTCAGTCAACGGACTTAACACCCCTCAGCTGCTATAAAATGAGGCCCAGCACTAGGTGATCTGAAACAGCTTTTCCTACACTACCCTTTTATGGAGTGGAACTAGAAACACAGATGGAGCAACTCATTGTATCTCCAAAGTAACAACCTTAACTCAACACTGCAGAGTGCACTTTTTGCTCTAAACCCCTAAACCAGGGGTGGAGAGATGATGCTCCAGCATTTACTGAGCACCGACTAGACAGGAATAAGCTGGAACTTCTCGCCTGGCATAGCTTCTCAGCCCACACCTCTCCGAAGAATGCTAAGGTCAGCCAGGCAGAGCTCGAGGGGAGCGCCACCACGTCCAGAGCAAGAATGACACGTCCGCTCTGCTGTCCTGGTGCTACCTCATACTGACCTTGAAAATACTCCTGCAGACCCCCAGAGGTACAGGCTGAAGTGCAATTTTGCAGAATTTTCATATTGATATAAATAATCGGTTTTACTTACTATAACAGAGAAAGTTAAATTGCAATGAAAGTTGTTGAAGAACAGATATGACTTTGAAGGAAAAGGATACTGTGGTTGTCAGATAATTTTTCCTTTACAAAATTGTGGTTTTTCTTTAACTAAATTAACCTAAAATCAACTTATATAAACCACAATAACTAGCAAATAGCTCAGTAATCCCCAAATAAGGATAAATGTAATATTAAGAGAAAAACTGGGAAAGAGGCTAACAGGTTTGCTCCGGTACGGCTCTCTAACATTCATGATGCTAAATCCCATTTATATACATCATGTAAGTCACTAACTGGAGGTCTCTGTAAAGTTTATTTATTTATTTTTTTTGCGGTACGCGGGCCTCTCACTGTTGTGGCCTCTCCCGTTGCGGAGCACAGGATCTGGACGCGCAGGCTCAGTGGCCACGGCTCACGGGCCCAGCCACTCCGGGGCATGTGGGATCTTCCCGGACCGGGGCACGAACCCGTGTGCCCTGCATCGGCAGGCGGACTCTCAAGCACTGCACCACCAGGGAAGCCCTCTGTAAAGTTTTAACAAAAGCAAATTCACAGATATAAAAAACTACCTTGCCTTAAGACTTGGAGAACTTAATAAACAGAAACATACTGATACTGGAAGAACTGAGATATGAATAAATTACTAATTGGTTAAAACGAAAAACCCGTGAAAAGGAGTATTAAGAACCCAACCAAGACAAGAGTCGTACTTGCACACTAGCTTTCTATCCCAAGCCGATTTCTCGCCTGGGTAGAAAACGGAACTGTCCCATCACAGCCCCTTTAAAAGCTGCTGGGAAACAGAGGGTGAAGCAGCCACGCAAGGAGTGTGTCCTCCGCCTCGGAAACTTGCCTCTCAGGGCAGATTCCTAGCGTGATCTGCCTCTCCCTGAATCCTGCTTTGTCCAGAACTGTCATGACACCACAGAGGAGCACCTGTTCAATGCTTAAGCATCTCAGTGGGCTCGAGAGACTGTTCAAAAGCTTATTTGGGCTTCCCTGGTGGCGCAGTGGTTGAGAGTCCGCCTGCCAATGCAGGGGACACGGGTTCATGCCCCGGTCTGGGAAGATCCCACATGCCGCAGAGCGGCTAGGCCTGTGAGCCATGGCTGCTGAGCCTGCGCGTCCGGAGCCTGTGCTCCGCAATGGGAGAGGCCACAACAGTGAGAGGCCCGCGTACCGCAAAAAAAAAAAAATATATATATGTATATATATATATATATATATATATATATATATCCTCCTCTCAGTCTTCATCCACTGTAGTAAAAAATGTCTGTGAGTAAAGTTAATGAAAAACACTTCTTCAAGGTAGGCTACATTTTAAACCTTTGGGCTCTAAGGCAGCCACCCTTAGTCTTGCCTACCTGATGTCTCTTATATTGGGCCCTAAACTTCAATGAAGTCTACTTCCGGTAACGTGAAACTGGAGGAAATTCCGATTGTGTGACTCTATCCTAGGTAAAAATGAAACACCATACAGGTGCATGCTGTGAAAAGAACTACACTCATCATTTTACAACTAGAGCCCATTCAATCCAATAACAAGAATAAGTATTTTTAAAAGGTGGAATTGAGTATAGTGAGGACACTGAATGGAACAGGAGGTCCGCATCCAGGCTTGTCTCCAATACTGTTACCAACAGGAGTCACTACGCTAAGTTGCTTTCAGCCTATTTCCTAATCTGTAAAATGGAAAAATGGAAACAATCATATTCTTCTCTATCTGCTTAGAGAGTAGCTATATAGATCAAGTGACACTTGGGATATGAAAGGTTTTGAATAGGTTAAAATGTTACAATGATGTGAGTTGTGACTACCTTCTGAACCATCAGAGTTTGCGGAGCTTCTGACAAAGGCCCAGGCTTCCTCTTCTGTGGCAAACTTCTTAAATCTGGCTGCAGGAAACCGGTCCACCTGGGCTCTGCATTCATCCCTGAAACAAAGTGCAGTGTTAAGCTCCTCCCTCCCTCTGTCACCCTATTTTTTCACGGATCCTTGTCTTAGGCTGGGAACAGTGTGACAAGGGCTGGGGCTGTCAGCTCCCTGGGGGCAAAGGGTCACGCCTTACAGTTTGTAGTCTTATCTTGCACGTCCAACCCTTCACCCTGTGTCATGCTAGGTGCCAGCCAGACAATACACCTGCACCATAAGGCTTTCCTCAAAGCATACCAGAATTTGGGGGTCTTCAATCATTTCATTACAACAGAAAGGCCAGCTTCTGAGATGCTTCTTCCTCAGTAGCCTAGCTGCACAGGGAAACACTATGCACTCACGTACACACACAAAGACTGATAATAAACCTTGATATCATACAGTGGGAAGAGTCCTGGTTATGGAGTCATAACACCTGGGTTCAAGTCCTACATCTGTCACTGGCCCCAACAATTTCTTGACCACGGTAACTACACCCCAAAATGAGAATAACCCCACCTACCTCAAAGGACTGTTATAGGGATACAAACATTAGTTTACAAGAATTTCTCTTTTTAGGACTTCCCTAGTGGTGCAATGGTTAAGAATCCGCCTGCCAATGCAGGGGGCACAAGTTCAAGCCCTGGTCCGGGAAGATCCCACATGTCGTGGAGCAACTAAGCATGTGCACCACAACAACTGAGCCCTCGAGCCACAACTACTGAGCCCGTGAGCCACAACTACTGAAGCCCGTGCACCTAGAGCCCGTGCTCCGCAACAAGAGAAGCCACCGCAATGAGAAGCCTGCGTGCAGCAACGAAGCTCCAAAGCAGCCAAAATAAATTAATTTTTAAAAATTTCCCTTTTTAAAAACACCCGTAAGATTAGATTAGGCATTGAGTTCCACCACGTGTAACCCTGTGGAAACTCTTTCATTGTAACAGATGAGAAAAAGGATTAAGTAGAGGCCTCTGGCCAGCCCAGACTGTCAGTGGCGTTTCTGACACTCCCAGCAAAAACGAATTGGAGTCGAGGCCTCCCATGTCGCGGCCCCCGCGCGCCGACTCCAGGCCGAGGGCCGTGAGCTCCGAGGGGGGCAGCCGCCTCCCCGCCGCGGAGCCGCCCACCGCCGCCTTAAACCCGCTCCCGGGAAGGCGCGGCTCCCTCACCAGGTCAGGAAGACCCCGGCCTTGCGGCCCCTCCTCACGGCATAAAACATGGCGAGCCCGCGGCAGCTGCGGCCACAGCAACGCACGGCAGCCAAAGCCACTCTGTGCGCCACACCCAGAAGCCTGGTCATCGCTCACTGCCGGTCACCGGCGAGCAACCATCCTCCAGGCCACAAGCCCTCATCACACATGGCAGACTTCCGGCGGCGGCGCAGAGAGATGACGCAACTAGGGGCGGGACCTGGGGCGGAGCCCAGACTCGCGCTTTTCTGACTCGTCAATTTCCTGGACGTCAGTGAGACTGTGGGGCCTGGGCGGAGGTCCCGGGGGCGGGGCCTAAGGAGGGGCAGAGGCGGGGATATGGGCGCCTGGGCGGGGCCCAGGGTGGGGCGGGGTCTGGGCGGTGGGGGCGGGGTCGGGGCGGGGTCTGGGCGGTGGGGGCGGGACCGGTCGGGCTGAGTGGGAAAGCGGCCCTCGTCTCGCCCAGTCCCCGCCACCTGCAGCAGCTCGGGCGGTTCCCCACGCTTGGTGGGCGCTGCAGGCTTTGCGCGGTGGGCATCGGGCGCCCGGCCACGGGCCCCGACGTCGGCCTCCCGTGGTTCTGGGGCGCTCCCGCGGTGCGGGGTGCACTCAGGACTAGCCAAGCACGTGGATGGGCTGGCTTACTGGCTCACTGTTGTCGTGGCCGGAAAGACATTGGGGTTCACAAAGGGAAAAGAAGGGTGGGTGCCTCTGAGGGAGAGGGGTAAGGGGGTGTGAGCGCTGCATCCAGCCGCCGCCTTGGTGCTCCGCTCAAGGGGGTGGCCCTTTTCCCCACCCCACCCAGGCCGGTGTGTAACCAGTAGGATGTCCAATACTTAACGCACTACGACCCAAGGGGAAAATTTAGTTGGAAAGGCAATCTTAGAATTCTGCCCAGTATTTCCCATTTTGCTCTGTAAGCAAACCGACTTCCAAGTCCTCTCCATTGACAAGTCTTGCTTTTCAAATTAACTTTACTTAATTTTCTTGAAGTCTTCTGTTCAACAAACGTTATCAAACACGCACTGTGTGCTACCCAAGCCCCGGGGGATGCAGAATTGACTAAGGCAGTCTGAGCACCAAGGAATCCCGAGATAGACCCGTGAACAAATAGAGGACGTCAGCAAAGTGTGTGCCAGGCAGGGGAGAGTGAGCACCCTTGCCTGGAGGGCCAGGGAACACAATAGTGCCTGAGTAAGTCTTTGAAGGATAAAAGGAGAGTTCATTCAGGTGAGTTAGGCAGAGAGAAGGAAGTAGGATATTCCAGGAAGAAGGAACAGCAAAGGTGTGGTCAGTGTGTTCTTGCCTGTGAACTCAAGGAACATCCATTTTAAAGATTTCAACTTTCCTAATTTAAATTTAAACTGGCTCTAGTCCATTCCTCATCCCTATCTTTATTGCACTTCAAGGTAGCTTCTTTCAAAAAAGTTGTCCTTAAAAATCAATTAATGATAGATCATCCCATCTCTTCTCCTGTAGATATATGACGAAAGCTAGGGATGCCCCAGTGACTGCTCTCAGGATGACCGCAGCCCCTCTTTTTACAGTCATTCATTCCCCCTCCGCCCAGGGCCTCTGGAGCTCCTGTAGCCCCTGGATGAGCACAGGCCAGGCCTTGGAAATTTTCTTTCTGGACCTACTTTTCTTTAGAAGCATCTCTAGCTCATGTCCTCCTGGTGACACAGCTTAAGTTATGGACACAGATGGCACCTGGAAGCACTGATTTCTGATTAGGAAGGAAGTCAGGGTAGTGGCCAAAAGCAAGCGTCTTCCCTTCAAAGCTCTGAAAGAACCGGGATCCTCAGTCAGATATGAAACAATGACAGTTGTGTAGGGTATAGACACAGCTGTCGACCGCAGTATTCCCTGGGGGAGGTGAGAGGCTGGGCCCATGGAAAAGTGCTGCCTGACCCTATCCCCCTGACCTTGGGGTCAGACCTACTTAGGACTTGCTTTTTCATGTAAATTAGCTGGCTGTGGTCCTTTATTTAATTAATTTTATTTTCTCTTTTGGCCCCACTGCACAGCATGCAGGATCTTAGTTCCCCGACCAGGAATTGAACCCGTGCCCCCTGCAGGGGCAGCACAGAGTGTTAACCACTGGACCGCCAGGGAAGTCCCTGTGGTCCCTTATCACAGAATACTCACGGTCCCTACAAAGATGTAGTTTGGAATTATCTGAGTATGTTCAGACAATCATCCATGCAGCTTTCTACAATTACAAAACTGTTTCTTCTGGCATTTCATTGACTGATTACTCATCTGAAAATGTTTTCTATCTTAATCTCTGGCTCGAAGTGTGTGATTTTACTTATGTTGGGCAAAAACTGGCCCACTCTCAGTAAGGTACTGAGCTCTGGACCAGAGTCAGAAGATACCTACCAGGGGATATGTGCCCTCAGTCAAATCCTTAGCCCTTGGAGACTTTATTCCATCAACTGAAAGATGGGAATGATGGGGATGAAAATTCCCACTGCCAAAGGGTTTTCTTTAAATTGAGATATTAGGTGAAATCATAAATTTTGCAGAGTGGATAGTTTACTGCCTGGCATATAACATACTCATATAGAAAGGGCTATTGTCATTTTCCACTGTAATCTGTACATGAGGGGTAACGGAACCATCTGCTGTTTCTCAGGGTCCACTGAAAAATTCCATAGGCATTTACTGAGTGCCAACAATATACCAGGCACTCTTCTAGACCTGGCCACATGTGGCTACTGAGAATATGAAAGGGGACTAATCCAAATTCCACTGGATTTTGAAGACTGTGAAAAATAAAAAGAAGGTAAAAGTCATTAATTTTTCATATTGATTCATATTGATTGCATGTTGAGCTGATAATATTTTGACTATCTTGGGTTAAACAAACATTTAAAATTATGTTTTGTTTCATTTTACTTTTTATTTATTTTTGTTTTACTTTTTAAATGCGATAGCTAGGAAAGTTTAAATTGCTCTTGTGACTTGAGTTCGTGAAGGGCACTGTTGTAGACACGAGTGAGATGACATGGAGCTTCTGCTCCAGGGAGGGGAATGAATTACTAGACACATGAGACGGGTACTTGACCATTGTTGTAAGGGATAAAAAGAAATAACCTGGGCAACAGGAAAGAGGAGTATGCAGATAAGAGATGTGGAAGAAAGTGCGTTGTAACAGTCATGGGGTTTTGTCTACCAGTCATCACAGGACGTCGTTTTGCTTTGTTGACATCAGTCGTAATGTGGTAGGGAGCCCTCTTCCTCAAGTGGTCAATCAGGAACAAGCTTTTAAAAGGTATCAATTCTCGATGTAATCAGAAGGGACTTAAGAAGTTGTGACACACTTTTGCAAAGTAGTTGCACCAATTTTTACTTTCAGCAGGAAATTCTCAGAGAGCCTGCAGAACCCTCCTCTCCCCAGAACTGAGTTTTTCAGACTTTTAATTTATGAAAGTGCGTGTCAACAGAGTCTCACTGTGGTCTTCATGTACATTTCTCTGATCACCAGTGACAATGGACATTTCATCAAAAGCGTTTCCTCACCTGGGTTCTTTTTGTGACGTGCCTGCTCAATAAATCCCAGCTGCTGCTGCCACTGCTGGCCAGGAACCACACTTTTTTTTTTTTTTTTTTTTTTGGCTGCGTTGGGTCTTCCTTGCTGCGTGTGGCCTTTCTCTGGTTGCGGCAAGTGGGGGCTACTCTGTTGCAGTGCTCGGGCTTCTCACTGCGGTGGCTTCTCTTGTTGCAGAGCACGGGCTCTAGATGTGCGGGCTTCATTAGTTGCGGCACTCCGGCTCAGTAGTTGTGGCTCACAGGCTCTAGAGCACAGGATCAGTAGTTGTGGTGCACAGGGTTAGTTGCTCCGCGGCATGTGGGATCTTCCCAGACCAGGGCTCAAACCCGTGTCCCCTGCATTGGCAGGAAGATTCTCAACCCTGCGCCACCAGGGAAGCCCCAGGGACCATGCTTTGAGAACCACTGCCCATAAAAAAGATTCCCCTGTATGTTTCACTAAAAGTTTTAAAGTGTTGTTTTTGACCTTTATGTCCTTGACATTACCTCTGAAAGTTAAACATTTTTATACCTTGTTATCTCACCACACTTGGAATTTCCTGCGTGATAGGGACGTCTTTTGTTCTAAGCAGACGACTCTTGGTGGGTTCCCTGATGGCTTCAAATCACCAGAAAGACCAAGCCGTGGTCAGAGGGTTGGAACTTTCAACTCCATCCTCTGTCCTCTGGGGAGGGGAGAGGGCTGGAGACTGAGGTAATAATCAATCATGCCCACATGAGGAAGCCTCCGTCAAATACTTGAATGATGGAGTTCAGAGAGCTGTCAGGTTGTTGAACACGTGGAGGTGCTGGGAGGGTGGTGTGCCCAGAGAGGGCATGAAAATTCTGTTTGTTTGTTTATTTATTTACTTACTTATTTATTTTCTGCGGTACGCGGGCCTCTCACTGTTGCGGCCTCTCCCGTTGCAGAGCACAGGCTCCGGACACACAGGCTCAGCGGCCATGGCTCACGGGCCCAGCCGCTCGGCGGCATGTGGGATCTTCCCGGACTGGGGCACGAACCCATGTCCCCTGCATCGGCAGGCGGACTCTCAACCACTGCACCACCAGGGAAGCCCAAGTTCTCTATTTTATACATATTAGTGTATATATGTCAATCCCAATCTCCCAATTCATCACCCCCCCCATGGTTTTCCTCCCTTGGTGTCCATACGTTTGTTCTCTACATCTGTGTCTCTATTTCTGCCTTGCAAACTGACTCATCTGTACCATTTCTCTAGATTCCACATATATGCATTAATATACAATATTTGTTTTCTCTTTCTGACTTACTCCACAATGTATGACAGTCTCTAGGTCCATCCACGTCTCTACAAATGACCCAATTTCGTTCCTTCTTATGGCTGACTAATATTCCATTATAATATGTACCACATCTTCTTTGTTCATTCGTCTGTTGATGGGCACTTATGTTGCTTCCATGACCTGGCTGCAAATAGTGCTGCAATGAACATCAGGGTGCATGCGTCTTTTTGAATTATGGTTTTCTCTGGGTATATGCCCAGTAGTGGGATTGCTGGGTCATATGGTAATTCTTAGTTGTTTTCAAAAAAATTTTTATTTTATTTATTTATTTTTGGCTGCGTTGGGTCTTTTTTGTGGTGTGCGGGCTCCTCATTGTGGTGGCTTCTCTTGTTGTGGAGCACGGGCTCTAGAAGCGCAGGCTTCAGTAGTTGTGGGGCATGGGCTCAGTAGTTGTGGTGCACGGGCTCAGTAGTTGTGGCTCATGGGCTCTAGAGCACAGGCTCAGTAGTTGTGGCGCATGGGCTTAGTTGTTCCGTGGCATGTGGGATCTTCCTAGACCAAGGCTCGAACCTGTGTCCCCTGCATTGGCAGGTGTATTCTCAACGACTGTGCCACCAGGGAAGCCGTATTTTTAGTTTTTTAAGGAACCTCCATACTGTTCTCCATAGTGGCTGTATCAATTTACGTTCCCACTAACAGTACAAGAGGGTTCCCTTTTCTCCACACCCTCTCCAGCATTTGTTGCTTGTAGATTTTCTGATGATGCCCATTCTAACCAGTGTGAGGTGATACCTCATTGTAGTTTTGATTTGCATTTCTCTAATAATTAGTGATGTTGAGCAGCTTTTCATGTGCCTCTTGGCCATCTGTATGTCTTCTTTGGAGAAATGTCTGTTTAGGTCTTCTGTCCATTTCTGGATTTGGTTGTTTGCTTTTTCAATATTGAGCTGAATGAGCTGTTTATATATTTTGGAGATTAATCCTTTGTCCGTTGATTCATTTGCAAATTTTTTTCCCATTCTGAGGGTTGTCTTCATCTTGTTTATAGTTTCCTTTGCTGTGCAAAAGCTTTTAAGTTTCATTAGGTCCCAGTTGTTTATTTTTGTTTTTATTTCCATTACTTTAGGAGGTGGGTCAAAAAAGATCTTGCTGCAGTTTATGTCAAATAATGTTCTTCCTATGTTTTCCTTTAAAAGTTTTATAGTGTCTGGTCTTACATTTAGGTCTTTAATCAATTTGGAGTTTATTTTTGTGTATGGTGTTAGGGAGGGTTCTAATTTCATTCTTTTACATATAGCTCTCCGGTTTTCCCAGAACCACTTATTGCAGAGTCTGTCTTTTCTCCATTGTATATCCTTGCTTCCTTTGTCATAGATTAGTTGACCATAGGTGTGACCATAGGGCTTTCTATCCTGTTCCATTTATCTGTATTTCTGTTTTTGTGCCAGTACCATATTGTCTTGATTACTGTAGTTTTGTAGTATAGTCTGACGTCAGGGAGTCTACTTCCTCCAGCTCTGTTTTTTCCCCTTCAAGATTGCTTTGGCTATTCAGGGTCTTTTGTGTCTCCATACAAATTTTAAGATTTTTTTTGTTCTAGTTCTGTAAAAAATGCCATTGGTAAATTGATAGGGATTACATTGAATTGGTAGATTGCTTTGGGTAGAATAGTCATTTTCACAATATTGATTCTTCCAATCCAAGAACATGGCATATCTCTCCATCTGTTTGTGTCATCTTTGATTTCTTTCATCAGTGTTTTATCGTTTTCTGAGTACAGGTATTTTACATCCTTACCTAGGTTTATTTCTAGGTATTTTATTCTTCTTGTTGCAATGGTGAATGGGATTGTTGCCTTAATTTCTCTTTCTGATTTTTCATCATTAGTGTATAGGAATGCAAGTGATTTCTGTGCATTAATTTTGTATCCTGCAACTTTACCAAATTCATTGATTAGCTCTAGTAGTTTTCTGGTGGCATCTTTAGGATTATCTATGTATAGTATCATGTCATCAGTGAACAGTGACAGTTTTACTTCTTCTTTTCCAATTTGTATTGCTTCTATTTCTTTTTCTTCTGTGATTGCCATGGCTAGGGCTTCCAAAACTATGTTGAATAATAGTGGCGAGAGTGGACATCCTTGTCTTGTTCCTGATCTTAGAGGAAATGCTTTCAGTTTCTCACCATTGAGAATGATGTTTGCTGTGGGTTTGTCATGTATGGCCTTTATTATGTTGAGGTAGGTTCCCTCTATGCCCACTTTCTGGAGAGTTTTTAGCAAAATGGGTGTTGAATTTTGTCTTATTCTTCAAGTTGTTAATATGGTGTATAACATTGACTGACTTGCGTATATTGAAGAATCCTTGCCTCCCTGGGATAAATCCCACTTGATCATGGTGTATGATCCTTTTAATGTGTTGTTGGATTCTGTTTGCTAGTATTTTGCTGAGGATTTTTGCATCTATATTCATGAGTGATATTGGTCTGTAATTTTCTTTTTTTGTAGCATCTTTATCTGGTTTGGGTATCAGGGTGATGGTGGCCTTGTAGAATGAGTCTGGGAGTGTTCCTCCCTCTGCAATTTTTTGGAAGAGTTTGAGAAGGATAGGTGTTAGCTCTTCTCTAAATGTTTGACAGAATTCACCTGTGAAGCCGTCTAGTCCTGGACTTTTGTTTGTTGGAAGATTTTTAATCACAGTTTCAATTTCATTACTTGTGATTGGTCTGTTCATATTTTCTATTTCTTCCTGGTTCAGTTTTGGAAGGTTATACCTTTCTAAGAGTTTTTCCATTTTATTGGCATAGAGTTGCTTGTAGTAGTCTCTTAGGATGCTTTGTATTTCTGTGGTGTCCATTGTAACTTCTCCTTTTTCGTTTCTAATTTTATTGATTTGAGTCCTCTCCCTCTTTTTTTGATGAGTCTGGCTAAAGTTTTATCAATTTTGTTTATGTTCTCAAAGAACAAGCTTTTAGTTTTATTGGTCTTTGCTATTGTTTCCTTTGTTTCTATTTCACTTATTTCTGCTCAGATCTTTATGATTTCTTTCCTTCTACTAACTTTGGGTTTTGTTTGTTTTTCTTTCTCTCGTTCCTTTAGGTGTAAAGTTAGATTGTTTATTTGAGATTTTTCTTGTTTATTGAGGTAGGCTTGTATACCTATAAACTTCCCCCTTAAAACTGTTTTTGCTGCATCCCATAGGTTTTGGATCGTCGTGTTTTCATTGTCATTTGTCTCTAGGTATTTTTTGACTTCTTCAGTGATCTCTTGGTTATTTAGTAACGTATTGTTTAGCCTCCATGTGTTTGTGTTTTTTACATTAAAAACACCTCTTAAATGTACACATGCAACATTCTCTCAGGTTCCAAGTTTTAAAAGTTCAGCACATGCCATGACGGTTATGAATTAGAGTCTAGGCAGCCTCTGACCTAAATCTGTTAGTAGATAAATCAATCAACTGGTCTTCAGGTTGGGAAGTAGTTTTCAGTCCGGGAAGATCTAGAATTTTGTATAGAAATGTCTATGAGAATTAGACCCATTGTACAAATAACTTTCAGTCAAAGGAGAAAGAGTACAAACTTGGTCTATCTCTCATAACCATATGTAAGGGATATTTTCGTCTGTTTAGAGTGACAGCCCAGTGGCAGTTATTTGAAATATATATCTGAGTAATAGGTTTAGACTAATGATTTTTAGGTGAAACCTAGTTTTAGTATTGGTATATCTAAAGAAAGCTTTAGGTTCTTTAATATATGTTAATTGGATTTACAAGAAGTTGTTAGTTTTTAAGAAAGTTTTCTTACACAATTGTTTCTTGAAATACTAAAAGAAATGCTTGAAGTTACGAAGATGCTGCATCTCTTCCCTCGGAAAAAGGAGGAACAACCTGCAATATGGGCACTTGACTCTATTCCTCATCAGCTGTACACAGGTCACTGGACAGAGGCCACCTCGACCTCTGCTCACAGCGTCCAGGTCAGCCTGGGTTGGTGTCCTGGGGCCCCTTAATTCTCCCTCATGCCCTTGTCCAGATGCTCACTCAGTAGCATTCTTGGGGGTAGGGAGAAAGGACAAAATGCCATTTTAACATTTGGGTTTGCAGCTGGATTTCCTAATACAGCCATTTTTCATTGCTTGCTTCACCTACTTGCACCACTTTAAGGCTTTCCTGACCTTCCCGGTCAGCAGGCATGTTTTAGTTGTAATGTGCCTATTCTTCCCACAGCCAAGGCTTTCCCCTGCAGGAAAACTAATGCAGCCTGAGGCTAGGAGGGAAGAAAGGCATCATTATGTTGCACCTGTGACTGATGCCAGCAATTGAGCAGGGCCCTGAGTGTGCAGGAAAATGGCTGTCATTAAGCCTCTGCACATGCTGTGCCTTTCAGAGCGGACATGGAGTTAACTTCATGCCTGGATGAGCAATGCAGTACAATTACATCTAATACTGATGTAGCAAGCGGGGATGACCTCATCTCCCTTGGTCACCCTTTGGTTATTCCCATTTGCAAAGGGCTTACAAGACAATGGATTGATGTACTTGTTAGAAGTTGATATATTGACAGTGATGCCAATTGAATAACCAACTGTAAGGTAGATGTGGGCTATTTATGCTCCATTAGCTAACGAAGGTGTTGCTGTATTCCAGTATGGCAAGGACTCTGTGTTCGTAACGGCACCTCTCCTGAATAAACAACTTAGAACTGTATTTCAGTTAGGCAGAGGCCTAAGTAAAATTTGACTCCAATGCCTCCAATCTATACTTTTTCTATATTTCTTTTCTCCTGTTGTAAAACCTCTCCTTTCTAGGTATGGAGTGACCTTCCTCTGACCTCTGGAAGGTCAAATCTTCCTAAAGAAGGGGTGCTTTGCTGTCCTCCCTAACAGACTCCACTCCCCAATCACTGCCCAAATGTTCTCTTATACCTCTTTTATCATGTCCCTGCTCTTCTGCTAAACTAACCCTGGGGGTATGTGCTATGTTTCCAGGTAGTATTTTCATTCTTACAGGAACTGGAAATAATGTATTGACTTGAAGGTTCCCCATGAAACCTACTTAAAAAGGTATCTTTTACTGTCATGAACATTAAAAGGATAATAAGGGGATATTATGAACAATTCTACTCGCATAAATTCAACAATTTAAATGAAATGAACCAATTCCTCTAAAAGCACAAACTGCCAAATCTCATCCAATATGAAAGAGATAATTTGAATAACCTTGTAACTATTAAGAAAATTGAATTCATAATAGTAAAAAACCCTGGAAAAAGAAATCTCCAGGCCCTCATGATTTCATGGCAGAATTCAACCAAATGCTTGAAGAATTAACACTGATTCTACACAATTTTTTTCTGAAAATAAAAGACGAGGGAGCACTTCCCAACTTATTTTATGATGCTCGTATTAACCTAATACCAAAACCTGACAAAAACAGTACAAAAAAGAAAACTACAGACCAATGTCCCTTGTGAACATAGACATAAAATATCCTCATAGGGCTTCCCTGGTGGCGCAGTGGTTGAGAGTCCGCCTGCCGATGCAGGGGACATGGGTTCGTGCCCCGGTCCGGGAAGATCCCACGTGCCGCGGAGCGGCTGGGCCCATGAGCCATGGCCGCTGAGCCTGCATGTCCAGAGCCTGTGCTCCGCAACGGGAGAGGCCACAACAGTGGGAGGCCCGCGTGCCGCAAAAAAAATAAAAATCCTCATCAAAAATGTTAGTAAATGGAACCCAGTAATATGAAAAAGAATTATATCCTATTTCCAACTGGGGTTTATTCCAGACATTCAAGGTGGGTTCAATATGTGAATAACAATTAATGTAGTCTACAATATTAACTGGCTAAAAAGAGAAACTCACGTGATTAATTGATGCATAAAATGCATAATCCCACTTATGATAAAAACTCTTAGAAAATAGGGATAGGAGGGAAGTTCCTCAATAAATAAAGATAAAGAATATCTATGGAAGCCTAAGGTTAACATCATATACTTACTGATGAAAGACAGAATTCCCCAGGGATTCCCCAGGGATGGGGAACAAGGCAAGGATGTCTTCTCTCACCACTCCTCTCATCAAAGTACTGGAAACCAGAAAGTACTTTACTGAAGGCACTTTTGGAGTGCTGCTTTGGTGGAGTGGCTGACACAGAAGCCAGACTGAAAAGGCATGTAGAGCATTGAGATGGAAATGGTTCATCAAGAGGGTTCAGAATGGCTGCCCAGATAAGACTGCAGATGCAGCTATACTTTCTTGAACAAGTCCCAAGCTGACTCTTAATTTTCCAGTGAGATAGTTGCCCTTTTTTTTGAAACATTATTAGAGAAGCATATATAGCTTTAAAAATCTGAGATGAACACAATCTTAGCTTATTTAAAGTTGTTGGAAATCTTAGAGATCACCTAGTGTATTGTTTTCCACATTTTCCACAGCGCCTGGCCCATGTAGATAATTGCTGTTAAATTTGACAAGTGAGGAAACTGAAGCTCATGTAGACTAAGTTATCTCCCCTTTGCCAGATAAGGTGGCACAAGTAGTTCCCTGCGTCGGAAATGCCCTTCTCCCTGGTGACTACTCTTCCACATTGCAGGTTAATTCCATCTCTTCCAAAGAATTCCCTGACTTCTTAAAGCATGAATCCTCCTGGCCACCTTTACTCATTTTACTGTTATGTGTTATTACAATTCATCATTATATATTTAGCCATACAATTTATGGGATATTATGTTCACTAAACTGCAATCTTGCGAGGGCAAGGATCCAGTGGGTTTCCCTTATAACTAGCACCTAGGGCAGTATTAGCACGGAACATTCACATTAACAATTATTTGTGAATTGTATTTTTGGCTCCTGTCTAGGGCAAGGAGTGCTTTACACATGAGTTTCAAGTGACAGGACGGTAGGCACTTTTCCAACAAAACATTCTTCTGTGTTGACTTCTTGGTACATTCTAAAGCAATTTGCCATGTCTCACCACACCTTGACCACATCCATTTCTCCAGCTCGAGCCCCGAATCTTCCCAATCATCTTTCCCCTGCTCTGGCCCTCCTCCTGGAATCGCGTGTCCTGCATCTGGCCCCCAGGTCTTCTCCCCTTGGCGTGGTTCTCCTCCAGCTTCAGGCCGCCCCACCACCGCCGTTCGCAGATGTCTCAGAATTGTCGGCCGCACCAAGCAGTCAATACGAGAGCCACTTGCGGCCTGAAAATCACATTTATTCGTAAAGCATTTCGTTTCCAAAGAGCTTTCACAAATGTCATCATTTGGGTTCTCTACACACAGAACTGGCATCCAAGTCTGTGACTCCTTCCCATTGCTTCAGCAGGGACTTTAGCTTCCTCGTGTTTTTTGTTTTTTAATTTATTTGTTTTATTTATTTATTTTTGGCTGCATTGGGTCTTCGTTGCTGCGCGTGGGCTTTGTCTAGTTGTGGTGTGCGGGCTTCTCATTGTCGTGGCTTCTCTTGTGTGGCGCACGGGCTCTAGGCACGCGGGCTTCAGTAGTTGTGGCTCGCGGGCTCTAGAGCGCAGGCTCAGTAGTTGTGGCGCACGGGCTTAGCTGCTCCGCGGCGTGTGGGATATTCCCTGATCAGGGCTAGAACCCATGTCCCCTGCATTGGCAGGTGGATTCTTAACCACTGCGCCACCAGGGAAGCCCCTTCCTAGTGTTAAGTTAGCCTTTTTTAAACGTTCTAACCTCAGGGGTAGCCCAGGTTGCTTTTCTCGGGCCCGGGTCTCCCGCCCAGACTCCAGCCCGGCCACCCGGTTACCGCCTCGAACCTCCAGAGAACGCAGAAAAACTCCCGCAAACCGCCCGGAAGAGGAGGCTCTCGCGGGCGAAAAGCGTAGCCAACGCACTGGTCCTCCGGAGCCTCTTCCTGGGACTCTCTAGGCTTCCACCGTTTCTCAGTGGTTCTTCCGGTTTGGAGACTCGCACTATTCCCGCCTCTTCCCCTCTGCCGCCGGGATTTAACGAACTCTCGCGAGATCTAAGCCTCTTCCTAAGCCTCCTGGAGTCGGCGGCGGCAGGGAGCTTCGGCCGCTTGGTCAAGGTATGTTGTCCGCCGCCGCCGTGCTGGTCCCACGGCTTTGAGGGGCACACGTCTGGGGTCCCCGTGTGAGGATGCGGCCGATTACCCGGCCTGCGGGCCCCGATGGCGTGTGCGGGGAGAGCTGGGGCTGGGACCGGGGCCGGGCCGCACGGGCGGGTGGGCGGGCGCGGTCGCGGGCCGCTCGGCTTGAGCGCTCCGTGCTTCCAGGTGCCGGCCATGTTCAGTTCCAGCGCGAAGATCGTGAAGCCCAATGGCGAGAAGCCGGACGAGTTCGAGTCGGGCATCTCCCAGGTGAGGGGGCGGGCGGAGCGCAGAGGCCGCGCCGGGGTCCGGGGTCTGGGGTCCGGGGTCCGGGCGCTGACGGTGCTCTCCTGCCTTCTCTCCCGCAGGCCCTCCTGGAGCTGGAGATGAACTCGGACCTCAAGGCCCAGCTGCGGGAGCTGAACATCACGGCCGCCAAGGTACAGTGGGGTCCCTCCCGGGGGTTGTCGGGGCACGTGCTGTTGGCGGGACATCCCAGCGACTCGGGTGTCGAGGGTTTGACGGTGTCGGCGCGGCGCGTTACCGCTTCAGCTGGGCCAGACCGGGAGGGGCGGCGATGGGGGCCTAAGAGAGCGTGCGTCTCTCTGCTCTCTCTTCCCCAGGAAATTGAAGTTGGTGGCGGTCGGAAAGCTATCATAATCTTCGTTCCCGTTCCTCAACTGAAGTCTTTCCAGAAAATCCAGGTCCGGCTCGTGCGGGAGCTGGAGAAGAAGTTCAGCGGGAAGCACGTTGTCTTTATCGCGCAGGTAGCTGTCCTGCTGCTGAATGCGCCGCCTTGCGAGTCCCGTAAACATCCCTCGCGAGTGTGAAGAAGCTGTTCCCGGAGGTTAGGGTGCTCGCGCTGGGCTAAAGGGAGGCGGCGCACGGCCACTGTTAACGGGAAGGCGGCTCTGTGTGTGCAGCGCCGGGGGTGCACACAGGTGATGGCGGTGAGACGTGCGCTTGCAGTGAGCCTGAGTTTTCAGCCTGATGGAATTGCCTGTCTGAGGCTCAGCGAGATTTTCCTGCCTGGTGCGTCAGACGTAGGTTTGGGGAGGAAAAGAGATGAAAAGAAATGGTATGTAGGGAAAGTGGAGCACGGTCGAGAGGTTTTGTTTTGTTTTTAAAGTTAGATCTGGCCTTCCTGCAAACAGAAATCTATAGAAATTAAGTGCCTGGCTTATGAGGAATTACGGAGTGGTGTCCTGGCTTAGTACCTTAAGTGGGTGGTGGGCCGGATGGGACGTGAAAAGGGGGGTGATCTTTGGGAGAGCAGCCATATCGTGGAGCAACCGACTCTTTCCAGTTGCATTTTAATGTAAGTCATGGGTTCTGAAAGAATGAGAAATCGGGGAGTACTTAAGAGGATTTCTCAGTAACTTGTTGGGTCTAGGTTGTTTGGCTTTCTGGAGCTTTGAATTTATTCAGCCACTGAGTCCTTTGGTTTTTAAAGCAGGTTGACAGTGCTTAGTTTTCTGCCGACTTACTTACGGTCTTTTTTGTTGTTGTTGAGTGATAATTTTTACCTTACAGAGGAGAATTCTGCCTAAGCCAACTCGAAAAAGCCGTACAAAAAATAAGCAAAAACGTCCCAGGAGGTAAGTTTCAGCAGCGTGAAAAACGTACCACTCTTGTCAACAATTCTTGACTGGCGTGTGTTGTTTATCAGAGTTGCAGTAGGCTTCTAAAATTAAATATTGTTAACGTAGAAGTCCATTCACACGGGAATTTTTATCAAGTGACTCAGTTTTTTCTGTAATTATATGCAGAAATGTTTTAAAACTAACTCTGGAGATAAGAATTACGTATATTCACACAGGTGGTATAATAGGTTACTGTTATCACAAAAGATGAGATTGTTTCCTCCAGTTCTTTTTGCAAAGGGTAGGAACAGTGGGGAGCAATCTTGAGTGCCGTGGGGTAAAGCACACCAGATGTGCAGGTGGGCTGCGACCTCTCATCCTCATTTTTTAATTTTGCTGTGGATTATGGCTGAAAGATTAGATTTTTCTGTTGCTCACATCACAGGTTAAAGGTGTCAGTACAGTTGTAGTTGCTGATGGACGATGCTTTGTAAATGTGATTGAACTGCAGGTTATCTGACATAAACTTAGATATTGGAAGTTGGCTCTTTGATCTGGGCCTTCTGGTATTTTGTTGAAGTCTCTGGTTTCATAGACTTGGATTATTGGATCGCTGCAGATCCTGCCCTTGGACCAGTTTGAGAAAAAAATACTCAAGCATCCCTCTAATTGCCCTAGAGGCCAGCCTTGTGAAGCACTCTGTAGCGTTAGCATCGATACTTAAGGGACGAGGAAACTCACCCATCGTGTGCTCATCACAGCTGGTATTAGTGACGCTGGAATTTAAAGTCGGTCTTGTTTCTAAAATTCCTACAGAATAGGAAGTGATGGCTGTCCAGTGTTGTGGGCAGATGTGTTGTACCATGCTGTGGTGGAGGGGGGAGAGGGAGTAGTGGTGACGCTGGAAAGGCCGGTTCCAGGTTTTCTGGAACTCAGAGTGTTGGTCAGTACCTTGAGCTTGTTTTTTGTTTTTTTTTAATATAAATTTATTTATTTTATTTATTTTTGGCTGCGTTGGGTCTTCGTTGCTGCGCATGGGCTTTCTCTAGTTGCGGCGAGCAGGGGCTGCTCTTCGTGTCAGTGCACAGGCTTCTCATTGCGGTGGCTTCTCTTGTTGCAGAGCACGGGCTCAGTAGTTGTGGCTCGCGGGCTCTAGAGCACAGGCTCAGTAGTTGTGCACGGGCTTAGTTGCTCCACAGCATGTGGGATCTTCCCCAGACCCGGGTTCGAACCTGTGTCCCCTGCATTGGCAGGTGGATTCTTAACCACTGCACCACCAGCGAAACCCCTAAGGTTGTTTTAAGGGCAGTTGGAGTAGCTGGAGTACCATAAGAATTTAGCTTTTTTTTTTTTTTTTTTTCTGGATAGTTTGCAAGAGATCAAATACAGGGGATAATCACGAACGTTTAGTTTGTTAATCATGATACTTAAAAAGTGGTTTTATTATCTCAGTTCTGGCAACCCCAGTTAGTACTTGAGTATAAATACAGATCCTTTGCTTTGCACCCAACTAAGGACTGACTCCCAAATCTACAGCCTTAATTATCCCTCATCCCAAACCTGTTTCCACATTTTCTCAGGTAATGACTTCAACCCGTTCCTAGTGACCTGGTCTAGACTTGGAGTCTTTGTTCTCCTACACTGAGGTCTGGTTGGGAGGCCTGAGTGAATCCACCCCTTTCCAATCTGGTTTCTTGCCTTCAGATTCATTTTCCTTCGCAGTCGTTATCTCTCTCCTACAACAGATTAAATGCTGAGATTTATGTTTTCTTTGGCTTCTGATCTATAGCAGGGTTTCAGTTATTTTTCTTCTGAAGCAGATTAGTTCCTATGCTTTGTGATGATTGAAGTTGTGTTGCCACTGCTCCCCCTTAAAAAGTCTTTAGACTGGGTTGGAATTTGAGTCTGAGGCTAGCTTTGATTCTGTCCTAATTTATGTTTTGAAGGAAGTAATTAGCAAGTTTCCATATGTGTGCCTACCTAGTCCTGTAAGAGTAAGAAGTGCTTAGTCGGTGGTTAGCAGCCATTGATCGATTGGGCCATCTGTCTCATTTGCTCTTGGAGAGGTGATAAAGGCTTTGGAAAGTGGGTCCACCATGGGGCAGTGAGGCCTTTGCAGTTATTTAGGAGCCCCTTCTGCGTGCGTGGGAGCTGCCAGACAGGAAATAGAAATGAGTAGAACATAGTGTCTGATCCACTGAGGGGTGAACAAGACCGAGACACATTCCATATTAGAAGGTAGCTGCATAAACATTGAGAACGAGAGCTGTCTTTTCGTTCGCTCATTCCTGATATCCTGTGGTACAAAGCTGATACTTTAAAAGTTTGGAATTAATTTGAACCTTCTCGTCAGGCAGCCAGATGGGTTGTGAACTTGAAATGATACTCAGGAGAGGAGCGAGGTTCCCTTGGCAGTTTGTGTGACGGGAAGGGTTGGAAACTGGGGACCCTCGTAGGAGGGGCCACAGCCTAGAGCTGGTGATAGAGCAGTGTCTTTGGGATGGGATGTCACCTCATTCCATCGCAGGGAACAAGGGGGGGTTGGTGCATTTTGGAGGCCAAGGGTCTTTAGTAGGGGAAGTGTGTAATGACATCAGTAATTATTTTGATAGCAATGGATGGGATAGTTTTGGAGAGAGGAAAGGTTACTGCAGTGATTTAGCCGAGAAATCATACGACTGACAATAAACCTAAAGATAATGTATAAAAATAAAAGTCATCGTTAATCTCCATCCCTTGGAGAAAATCACTCATAATAGCTGGTGTATGTGTAGTTTACAAGATATCACGTTTAAAATACGCTAAGCTTTTGTAATAAAATAATAGGGTGTTGGGAATTCTCTGGCAGCCCAGTGGTTAGGCCTGGCTTCAGTTCCTGGTCAGGGAACTAAAATCCCCCACGTCGTGCCATGTAGCCAAAAAAAAATAGGGTGTTTGTTAACCTATTCTAGTTTGGTAATAGCTCTTGGTGTGATACATTAAATGAAAGTAGATTACTTGAAAGCTAGTGTTAATCTGGTTTCAGGAATCTAGAGTTTGCCATTTATGTTTCTGACTTCAAGGGGTGCCCTTGGGGCTCCCAGGAGGGCAGACCTTGCTAGATTTCTCACTTTTGTCACTGTATTCTATTCTTCAAGCCGCACTCTGACAGCCGTGCACGACGCCATCCTGGAGGACTTGGTTTTCCCAAGTGAGATTGTGGGCAAGAGGATCCGCGTGAAGCTGGATGGCAGCCGACTCATAAAGGTTCATTTGGATAAAGCACAGCAGAACAATGTGGAACACAAGGTAATAGGCCTTGTTTATTATGGAAAGATCCAGAACAGATAAGGGTAGAATGCAGCCTAACCCATCCCCATGTGGCACCAGAACCAGTCTTTGTGAACTGAGGGCCCACTTCCTCTTGGATTATATGTCAGGTTTTAAATTGGGGTGGTTTTTTTTTTGGGGCTGTGTTGTGTCTATGTTGCTGCGTGTGGGATTTCTCTAGTTGTGGAGAGCCGGGGCTCCTCTTTGTTGTGATACACAGGCTTCTCATAGGGGTGGCTTCTCGTTGTGGAGCACGGGCTCTAGGCTCACGGTCTCAGTAGCTGTGGCTCGCGGGCTCTAGAGCGCAGGCTCAGTAGTTGTGGCGCACGGGCTTAGCTGCTCCGCGGCATGTGGGATCTTCCCAGACCAGGGCTCGAACCCGTGTCCCCTGCATTGGCAGGTGGATTCTTAACCACTGTGCCACTAGGGAAGTCCTGGGGGATGTTTTAAAAGATGGAATTCTCTACCTTTTAAGTTATTAGAGAAATTGAAGTAAAGTAATTCCATGGTGTGACTTTTAGTA
Organism: Mesoplodon densirostris; assembly: GCF_025265405.1. NCBI lineage: Eukaryota > Metazoa > Chordata > Mammalia > Artiodactyla > Ziphiidae > Mesoplodon > Mesoplodon densirostris. Next base: position 2,675,817 of record NC_082674.1, read on the forward strand.
AAGCTGTTTTTATGGGCGGGGTGGTGGTTGTGTTAGAATCTGGGGAGAACTGTCACTTTGCTTCATTCCTGGTAGAGCATTAACCTCTGGGGTCCCCCAGGGTCTGCCGAGTGGCCTAGAGGAGCCAGCCTTCGGGTGCAGTGCTGTGGGGGCCTGTGCCACGACACTGGAGAGGAGCTTGGCTCCAGGTTGGGACTGTAGAGGCATGTCCAGTATATTTCTTCTCTGCCTGGTTGCTGAGGAGAAAAACCATACAGGGCACAATTTCACAGTCTTTAGGCTTTAAGACGAATGTGTATTGAAATGTTTTGTGATGAGTTATTTCTTTTCTCTTAGGTTGAAACGTTTTCTGGTGTGTATAAGAAGCTCACGGGCAAAGATGTTAATTTTGAGTTCCCAGAGTTTCAGTTGTAAACAAAAATGACTAAATAAAATATTATTCACAATATTCTGTTTTGGGTATGTTTTTCACAATTAGAGAGCTGTGGGTGCACAGCTGTGTGCATTATCAAGTAGCTTCCTACACAGGCTGGAAGATTTTGAACAGAGAGGGTGGCTGTAGTTTGTGTCCGTGTGTTGGTTTCAGGTGTACAGCAGTGATTCAGTTATACATATATATGTTCTTTTTTCAGATTCTCTTCCCTTAGGTTATTATAAAATACTGAGTACAGTTCCGTGTGCTCTACAGCAGGTCCTTGTCGGTTATGTCTTCTGTATTAGAGCCAGTTTTTAAATTGCACGGCCTGTCTTGGGGGCCGTGAGAGGCCAAGGGCCGCCCCAGCCCCGGTGTCCGCCGCCTTCACACAGCCGTCCTTGCTGCCCCTCCCCATCCTGCCTTCCGCGTCACCTTGCCACACCCTGAAGGCCTGTCCCTTCAGGCGCGGGACAGTTGTTGACCTGGAGTCACAGGATGTGCGGCCTAGTGGGCAGGGGCCGGGCGGGCAGCAAGTGGGGCGGGAGGCAGGTCAGCTCGCCCTCCACGGCTGCGCTCACTGGGCCCTGGGAGCGGGGTCCCTGCACCAGCGGCAGCCAGCAGCTCGGGGCTTGGTGGAATGAAGACACCTGGGCCCGCCCTGCCTCCTGAATCTGAAGCTCCAGGGGCGCCCACCATTGGGGTTTTCAGGGGTCCTCCAGTACTGCGTTCCCTGATGATCTGTGGTGATGTAACGTCATTGGGCGTTGTAATATGTTGTATCTCTGAGGGGTGAAGCCAGAACCTACCTCTTGTCACGACGGGGTGCTGTGCGCTCCAGATTTGGGCCCTTGGCTGTGCTGGCTGGGCTTCTGGGCCACATCCGCTCTGTGTCCACCAGCGAGCAGGCTCAGTGGATGGGTGGGTCCTCACACTTGGGGAGGGGGGCCTGGTGTTTCTCTGGGCTGTTGTGGGCTCTGGAGAAATGAAGGCTTCAGGCGGAAGCAGGCCGCGGTTAACGTCCTCGTGGACAAAGTGTCGAAGAGATAGGGCTGCACGGTGCTGTGACCTCTGGGGAACGTTCCCAGCCAGAGACACATGGGTTTGATCTGGCTCCTGTGTCCAGATTTCTCAGTTATGTCTGAGAAATGTAAATAATAACTGGGACATGAGCCAGATTCTTGTCCCAATCCCCTGGAAGTGGCCCATCTCTTTGGAGGTCAGAGTTCCTGAGGGAAAAGCCTGTTCCTGGTGGCCGTGACTTTAGCGCGTTCCAGAACAAGCCGAGGGGAAGGAGGAAAAAGGGAAGAGGGAGACAGGGAAGGCCCCAGAGGAGAAGCACCTAGTGATTCTGATGGCTTTTTGGTACTTGTTTGCAAAGCAGGTGTAAACATGATTTATGATCTAAAAATGGTTATAATTTGCAATCTACTGGAAATAGGCAAGTTAGTATAAAATTATCACTTATTTTTGTAACTGAGAGTAATTCTCAGGTTGTTGGCGCTTTTTATAAAAAGTGCTCAACATTTCAGGACACAGAAGCAGAAGGTAAGTACCCCCCGTCTGTCAGCTGTGAGACAAGAAAGGGGGCTGGGAGGAGGGAGGGTGGCCTTGGGATGGCTGTGTGCTATCTGCTGTCCTTGAGGTCTGGTCGGCATGTCCCCTGCCTGTGTGATCATGGGCCAGTGCTCTAGTTCTCTGCCCTGTCTCCTGAGCTGTAAAATGGAGTGATGATGCCTTGCTGGGGGGCTGGTTGTGAGGACTAAGTTAGTAATGATGCTGATCCGAGCCAGGCCCCCGGGAGCTGAGCCTTCACCCCATGTGCATCAAACAGCCCAGCGACCGCGGCTCAGTGACATGGGTGTGCAGGCGCAGCCACTATCCCAGTCGTCCTGTCGGGGGTGTCCCAGTGGCCGTGGGCATCTTTGGGATCTGGCCAAGGGGTTCTCACCTCTGCACTCTTGGCATTTGGGGCTTAGTTATTCTTTGTGGTGGAAACTCCTGGGCGTTGTCGGACGTTTAGCAGCGTCCTGGAAGCCAGTGCCCCTCGCCCCCTCCACGGTGTGACCACTAAGAATGTCCTCAGAACATTGCTAGATGTCCCCTGGTGGGGAGTTGGGGCAAGGCTGAAGCTGGGCTAGGGTTGCATTATTTTGGATTTAAGTTGGTTGAGTGGTTCACAGTGATTTCCACGTACAAAGAGCTCATCAGTTACAGCCTGGACAATGGCGTGGTCAGTTCAAAAACAGATTATTCTCTGCACAGAACAAACTCAGCATACCTGAGATCAAACACCTCCCATGAAAGAAATGAGTTTCTTCCAAATTTCACTACCAACCTAAAGAAGTACATGACCTACCAATAATGGCTTAGGAAGTTGAAATAAATGTTTTAAAAGCTACCAATAATAAATTCAGATAACCATGCTCGGGAAAATCCTGAGTTATAAGGTCTATTCTTTCAATAGAAAAGCATTGTCATGGCAGGAGGCAAGGACAGCATATGCAGCCTAATAATATAGAACAAAAGAAAGGGAGTGTCGGGCAGCTTCTTTTAAGAGAACGTTTTCATTTTGAGACAATTGTAGCTTCACATGCAGCTGTAAGACGTAAACCAGAGGACTCCGTGCGCCCTGTCTCCACAGTGGTAACAGGGCCTGCGGGAGCAGGGCCCACAGCACGGGTCACGGACGTCCCTCTGTGCCTCTCTTACACCACGCCCACCTCCGAGGCCCCTAGCCACCACTGGTCTGTTCATTTTGTAGTTTCATCATTTCAACACCGTTCTATAAACGGAAGCAGGCAGTGCAGAACCTTTGTAGGACTGGCTCTTTTCATTCAAAATTCTCTGGAGACCCTCCCAGTTGGTGCTGTGTCTGTAGTTGGTATCTTTACTGCCGAGCCGTGCTCCCTGGTGTTGAGGACCAGAGTTGCTTTAACCAGCCGCCCATTGAAGGACCTCTGAGTTGTTCTTAGTCTGGGGCTGTTAGGGATTCAGCTGCTATAAACCGCTGTGGATGTTCAGGTTTTCATGTGAAGGTAAGTCTTGGCTCCTGGGGTAAACGCCCAGGAGTGCCATCGCCGGGTTGTAGGGTAGTTGCATGTTCAGTGTCTTAAGAAAGTGCCAAACTGTTCCCAGAGCGGCTGCACCATTACATCCCCCCCAGCTTGTCATCCTCAACAGCATTTGGGGTCCTCGCTCCTTTCAGTAGCAGCCATTGTGACAGGTGTGTGATGTACCTCACTGTGGGTGTGAGGGGCGTTTCCCTGGTGGCCAGTGATGTTGGACATCTTTTCATGTGCCTCTTTGCCATCCGCACAGACTCTTGGTTGCAATAGCTTTTCATGTTGTGGCCCATTTTCTAACTGGATTGTTTGTTATTTTCCTGTTGACTTTTGAGAGTACTTTATATATTCTAGATAAAAGACCTTTGGTAGATATATAGTTTGTGAATATTTTTCCCCTCCCGTAGCTTGATTTGCATTTTAATAGGGTTTTCATTTTGATGAAGTACAACTTATCAGTTTTTGCTTCTGGGGATTGTACTTTTGGTGTTTTGTCTAAGAGCTATTTGCCTATCCCTAGATCCTGAAGATTTTTCTCCTATGTTTTTTCTAAAAGTTTTATAATTTTACACTTAAGTTCGTGATCTATTTTGAGTTAATATTTGTATAAGGTTCACCTGTTGCCTCTGGATGTTGAGCTGCTCCAGCACCATTTATTAAAAAGACCATCCTCCTTCCACTGAGTTGCTTTTGCTCCTTTGTCAAAAATCAGTTGGGTCTAGGGAATTCCCTGGTGGACCAGTGGTTAGGACCTGGTGCTTTCACTGTGTGGCCCAGGTTCAATCCTTGGTCGGGGAACTAAGATCCCTCAAGCCACGCTGAGTGCCCCCCCCAACCAAAATAAAAATCAATTGGGATGTAGGCCAGTTAGCACATGAAAAGATGCACTGGTCAGGAGGGAAATGAAAGTCAAAACTACAAAGAGAGCGACCTCACACCTTTTGGGATGGCTGCTATCAAAACAAAACAAAACAAAAAACAGAAAATAGCAAGTGCTGGTGAGGATGTGGAGAAATTGGAACCCTTGTTGGTGGGAATGTAAAATGGTGCAGCCACTTTGGAAAACAGTACGGCAGTTCCTCAAAACAGAAAAAAATAGAACTACCATATGATCCAGCAGCTTCACTTCTGGGTATAACCAAAAGAATTAAAAGCAACGTCTGGAAGAGATATTTGTACACCCATGTTCATAGCATTATTCACAGTAGCTAAAATGTAAAAGCAACCCCAGTGTCCACCAGGGGTTAAAAGGATAAACAAAACGTGGTCTATACATACAGTGGGACATTACTCAGCCTTAAAAAGCAGGGGAGGGACTTCCTTGGTGTCCAGTGGGTAAGAGTCCACGCTCCCAGTGTAGAGGGCCCGGGTGCGATCCCTGGTTGGGGAACTAGATCCTGCATGTGTGCCACAGCTGAAGATCTTGTGTGCTGCAACTAAGACCCAGTGCAGCCAAAGTAAATAAATAAATATTAAAAAAAAAAATGGACTTCCCTGGTGGTGCAGTGGTTAAGAATCCACCTGCCAACGCAGGGGACATGGGTTCGATCCCTGGTCCGGGAAGATCCCACAAGTCGCGGAGCAACTAAGCCCGCAGGCCGCAACTACTGAAGCCCACGCGCCTAGAGCCCGTGCTCCGCAACAGGAGAAGCCACCGTAGTGAGAAGCTTGCGCACTGCAATGAAGAGTAGCCCCCGCTGTCCGCCAACTGGAGAAAGCCCACACACAGCAATGAGGACCCAATGCAGCCAAAATTAAAATTAAAACAAAACAAAACAAATTTAAAAAAAAAAAGGAAGGGGATTCTGACAACTGCTGTCACATGGATGAACCTTGAGGACGTTAGGTTAAGTGAAATAAGCCAGTTACACAAATACTCTGATTCCACTTACATGAGATGCTTAGAATAGTCAGTTCATAGACATGAAAAGTCGAATGGTGGTGGCCAGGGGCTGAGATGGGGGGACAATGGGGAGTTACGCTTCATGGGGACAGAGGTTCAGTTTTACAAGGTGGAAAGAAATACGGAGCTGGATGGTAGTGATGGTTGCATGACGTTATGAATGTATTTAATACCATTGAACTCTACAGTTAAAACGATTAAGAGGGTAAATTTTATGTGATGTGCATTTTATTTTAAAAAACAAAATCAGTTGGGTACATTTGTGTGGGTTCTCTGTTCTGTTCCATTGTATAATAAGTCTTGAAACTAGGTAGACTGATTCCTCTTACTTTATTCTTCTTTTTCAAAATTATTTTAGCTATTCTGGTTCCTTTGTCTTTCATATATATTTTATTTTATTTTATTTTTTTTTCATATATATTTTAGAATAGTATTGTCTGTATCTGTAAAAACTCTTGCTGAGATTTCAGTAAGAATTGTGTTAAGCTTGTAGATCAGTTTTGGGGGAAATGACATCCTTCCTACGCGGAGCCTTCTGGTCATGAACACGACATGTCTCTCCGTTTGTTTAGATCGTCAAGTGATTTTCTCACCAGCATGTTGTGTTTCAGCGTATAGGTCCTGTGCATGTTTTGTTAGATTTATACCTACAGATTTCATTTTAGTGAGCAATTATAAATTATATTGCTTTTAATTTCAGTGTCCATACGTTCACTGCTAGCTTATAGAAATACAACTGATTTTTGTATGTTTATCTTGTATTCTGAGACCTTGCTGAACTCACTTAATAGTTCTAGAAGTTTTTTGTAGACTCCTTGGGGTTTTCTTGGCAGACAGTCATGTCATCTGCAACAAGGGACTGTTTTACTTTTCCCTTTCTGATCCCTGTGGCTTTTGTTTCCTTTCCATGCCTTCTGCATGGGCTGGAACTTCCAGCATGATGCTAAATAAGAAGTAAGATTGCTGTCCTGATTTTCCTGATCTCAGGAGGGGATACTCAGCCTTCACCTGAGGATGATGTTAGTGCTGGTTTTTAAAAATAGATGCTCTTTGACGAAATAGAAAGACGTTTTTCCAAAGGACATCCAAATGGCCGACAGACACATGAAGCGATGTTCGACATCGCTAATCATCAGGGAAATGCACATCAAAACCGCGAGCTATTGCCTCACACCTGCCAGAATGCCGGTCATCAAGAAGATGAAAGGAAATGAGTGTTGCCGAGAGTGTGGAGAAAACACTGTTGGTGGGAATGTGCATTGGTGCAGCCACTATGGAAAACAGCATGGAGGTCCTCAAAAAAGTAAAAATGGAATTACCATATGGTTGTGCAATTCCACTTCTGGGTATTTATGCAAAGGTAATGAAAACATTATCAAAGGACGAAATCAAATGAAAACATTATGAAACCCTCCCACATTTATTGCAGCATTATTCACAATAGCCAAGGTACAGAAACCTAAGTGCCTGTCAAAGGATGAATGATAAATGTGTGAGAGATATATATATATACACACACACACAATCGAATATTATTCAGCCGTGAGAAGGAGGAATGTCTTTCCATTTGTGATGGCGTGGTTGGCCCTTGAGGTCATTATGCTAAGTGAGATAATCCAGACAGAGAAAGACAAATATTGTGTGATATAACTTACATGTGGGTCAGAGGAAGCCAAACTCGTAGAAACAGAGTGCAGTGTTGGTTGCCAGGGTTGGGGTTGGGGGATAGGAGAGATGTTTCAGGGTACAAATGTGCAACTAATAGATAAATACATCCTGGAGATCTGGTGCACAATATAGTGAATATAGACAACAGTATTTTACTTAAATCATCAAAATTCCTGAGAGACTAGATCTTAATTATTCCCACTACAAAAGAAGCAATGACAACTATATGGTGTAATGGAGTGCTAACTACTTTTACAATTGTAGGCAGCCATATTACCAGGTACAGGTGTATCCAATCAACATGTTATATACGTTGGACTTGGACATTGTATGTCAAATATATTTCAGTAAAAAAATATATCTTTTATCCAAAGAAATGGATGCTCTTTGTCAAGGTGAGGAAGCTCCCTGTCTATTCTTATCTTTCTGAGAGATTTGATCCTGAAAGGGTGTTGGATTTTGTCAGATGCTCTTACTGCCTCGACTGATAGGATCATGTGATTTCCCTCTGTTGGCTTGTTAGTATGGTGGATTACTCTGGTTGACTTTTTTTTTTATATCCTCCTCCTTTTGTTTAATTCTTTATCATTCCATTGTGAACATTTCTCCCGGTCATTAAAATTCTTCAAACACTGCATTCTTTTTTTTTTTTTTTTACATCTTTATTGGAGTCTAATTGCTTTACAATGGTGTGTTAGTTTCTGCTTTATAACAAAGTGAATCAGTTATACATATACATATGTCCCATATCTCTTCCCTCTTGGGTCTCCAAACACTGCATTCTTAATGACTGGTTGATTTTTGAATATTGACCCAGCCTTGCATCCCCAGAATACCCCCACTTGTTTATAAATAGTTTGCAAATCTTTTTATATGTTGCTCAATTCTGTTTGCTGATATTTTGTTAAAGATTTTTGCATCGATATCCTGGCGGGTTATTGGTCTGTAGTTTTCTTCTTCGGTACTGTCTTTGTCTGGTTTCGGTATCAGGGTAACACTAACTTCATAAAATGAATTGGTAAGTGTTCCCTCCTCTTCTACTTTCTGGAAGAAGTGTGTAGAATGGGTGTTAATTTTTCTTTAAACATTTGGTAGAATCCTCCTGTGAAACCATCTGGCCTAGAGGTTTCCTTTTAGGGAGTTTTAAAATTGCAAATGCAATCCCCTTAATTGCTATAGGGCTGTTAAATTCTCTGTTTCCTATTGGGTCCACTGTGGTTGTTTGTGTTTTCCAGGAAGTGGTCTGTTTTCATCTAAGTTGTCAAATTTTCTTATGCTATCAGGTGGTTTTAATAAGAATCCATTCTTTTTCATGGATTTCGTGGTGTGTGTGGAATTTGTCAGTTCCGACATTTGTAATTTGCTATGACTTCTCTTGTCAGTCTTAACATTCACTTTTGGACCTCACGTTTTATGATCATAATTTGATCTGTGTCTTTTTCTTAAAGGACCCCCATCTGCCCCTTGTATAAGTCAGGCCACACAGAAGCTGGATCTGCCCAGCCCCCTACAAAGATGTGGATTTGGCATGTGTTTGTTGCCTTAAATGACACTCCAGTGAGCTGAGGGAGTTCGGGGCCTCACCACCGGTTAGGTCTCGACACGCAGCAGACGAGTACTTTATGCTTTTGGAGTGAAACCCGTATGGAAAAACCGCAATATGTCAGCCTGTATTTAGCCCTGTCTGTGTGAAACCAGGTGATAGTTGTTGCTCTTCTTTCTACTTTCCTAAACTTCCACAATACACATGCTTATTTTTTCAAAAAATGAAAGAGAGGAACAGAAAAGGTGGATAAAAAGGGACTGACTGGGGAGTTTGGGGTGCAGAGTTAGGGGGCGTCTCCAGGAGGGGCCCCAAGACCCCGACATCTCACGTGTTTCCGAGTTCCCACACTCCCTTCTCCGCCTGATGCATTTCAAACAGGAAGCTGTTTGCAGATAATACCGCAGCCCCAGCCTGATTTGCCGGGCAGTCTGACAGCCAGGCCGCTTGCCCGACGTGTGGGACCGCGGACCGAAAACAGCAGCCTGGCCTGGCGCACGCCTCAGGTAGGGACGCTCTGCTGGCCACTCTGCAGCCTTGGGAGCGGGACAGGGGTGGGGAACCCGCGGGAGATGCTCAGGCGGGAAGGCGAGGCTCCTGATGGGGCACAGGTAGGAACTGGGTGCAGGGCCGAGGGATTTGCTCTCAGATTGGGTGTGTCGCAGGGATCAGGCCAGAATTCTGAGGCTTGATTGATTTGGTAGCTCACGGTGGAAACTTCCTGGAGCTGAGCGCCGAGCACCAGAGCTACCAGTTACTAGGAGATGATCAGGTTTCCATAGATTGAAAGGGGTGAGGCAGTTTTTCCTGCATCTCAGCCGGGATACAAGCGGCCGCAGAACCCCCATCCCAGCCCCTGGCACACACACCTTCCTGAGCAGCCAGTTCAGGCTCCTGGGGCCTGGTGGACCCTGCAGCGGGGGCGACGGGGCGACCAGCTCCTCTCTGCTCAGTGGCCAGCCTCTCTGTTTCAGGCTCAGTGGTGGGAGTCCCAGATGTGGGGCGAAAGGCAGGGCTGGAGAAGGCAACTTTCAAGGGCATATAGGGTCACCCTGTATGGGGTGGGGTCATCCTGCCTCCAGAATTGGATTCCAGAGCGTCTCAGGGGCCCTCCTGCCTTGACCCTGGCTGTCCGGCCGAAGTTAGGCAGTGCTTCTGAAGCTAAGAGGTAAAGTTTGGAGGCCACTGAGTGTGCATAACTGGATTTTCCGTTTGATGGGAAGCACGTTGCCCGGGTGGCAAGCAGAGCAGCGCCCCAAATGTTCGCAGCTGCTCAGTTCTGTTTACGAATTTGAAAAATCTATATGCCAGATAAAAGAACAGACAGATGATTTGCATAAGGCTAGGGGGAGGTAATAGCGAAAAGGCCTCTGCTTGCTTCACGGTCTTGGTAAAAAGGTAGGAAAAATGTGTGCCCTTGGGGTGAAAGTCTGTCAGGGCCATAGTCGCTGGCACTGTAGGGGTGGGGGTGGGGTGTCTGCCTGCCAGTGAGACCCCCGATGCTTCTAGGGACGTGCTTCTCTGCAGGCATTCACGGTGCCCGTAAGACGGTGGGCCCTGCTGTAGACATTTAATGAAAATGTACAGTTGCACGTTTGGCCCGTTAAGCCTCACTTTTTCCCCTATTTCATTCTTATATCGTGTTTCTACCAAGAATTCCAAACTGAATTTCCTTTCTTCTCGGCCAAGCTGGCCTCCTTCACGGAGGGGCGGCCCCGGCTGGGAGATAAGGATGTTTCTCTTGAAGAGACCCAGGAGGAGCTGCAGCCTCCCCGTTTATAAAACAAAATTCCTCTTCTAAGAGGGCAGGAAGGAGCCCGAAGTCTGGGAAAGAGGCTCCCACCCAGGGCCCGCCCGCACTGATTCCTGCTGGCAGGACCCGTGGTGGGCCCAGAGGGCCAGTGGGAGGGCAGCCCCGGCTTCCCGGCACTCCGGGCTCTCTGCCCCTTGCTCTCCCTTCTTGGGAGGCGGCATCTGATCTCCTCGAAGCCGCTCCTGAGGCTTCTGCAGTGTGAGAGCAGTGAGGCTTGCTGAACAGAGGTGGCTGCCTTCTGACCCAGTGGTCTCTAGCTAGAGAGGAAATTCCCATGTCAGTTTCCGAGACATTTAAAACAATCTAAACACAGCTGGCCTCCCACACATTCCAAGAGGCAAGTATCCATTGGCCTGAGCACAAAAGTCAGGGGAGCAAGTGTTTATCGTGGCTTTGTAAAAATTGCCAGGTAGTTGGCACTTAACATTCTATTATCATCGCCTTCAAGAAGTGCTTCCTTGAAAGAAGCAAACGACTTTGCTGCTAAAGCAGCAGCTACGCTCTTTATGGTTAAGAGCACGATGTGATCATCCGGGCTGGCTGCACACTTGGCGGTGCTGCTTTGTTCAAAAACCATTAGGAATTCCAGGCCACAATCCCATTACGCGGCCCTCTACTTGGGTCCGCACAGGGCGCATGTCCGAGGAGCTGGCCCTGGGAACACCGTGTGGACCTTGGGCGTGATTAACACCATGGGAACATGGAAAACCATCAGCAGGAGGAGAGCATCACCTTCTATGTGCGTTGCAGCTGGGAACCTCTGCGCGTTCATTCATTCATTCGCCCATCCTTCCGTTCACTCACTCAGCTTAGCGCCTGCAAACCCCAGGCCTGAGTGCTCCAGGCTCCTCCAGTTACGGCCCCAGGTGCTCATGGCGGCCGATGTCCAGGACGAGCTGCTCGCTCGGGGGTCAAGGCTCAGCTGACAAAGAAGACGGAGGGAGCCAGCTCACCGGGGCCGGGGCCGTGGGCACCTCCTCGTCACTCTTCCCCATGGTTCCAGCGTCGGTGTGAGCACAGGGAGTGGGCGGGGGTGACAGGCGGCCACGCGTGAAGGGCTCTGCAGCCTCTCACTGCCTCCTGTTCATCGTCTTTAAAACCAGGGACCATCTACGTCACCAGGTGGTCCGGGGACTAAATAAGACGTGTGTGTCCACGTTTGGTGCGCAGTAAACGTTAGCTCCTTTTCTCTCCACCAAACATGAATATTAGAAAATTAAATAAAATAAAAGCCCACTGCTGCTGTGACTGACGGGGGAGGGTGGGCCCTTACTTGGATTCGGGGAAGCTGACAGTTAGGCAGAGTGAGCAGTGGTGCTGACAGGACAGCCTTAGGAAGCCCCAGGTTCCAGCCCATCGTCACCACTTCTTAGTTGTCACTGAGGTCCCTGCCTCTGGCCTCCTGGCCTGTGAGGCTGGAATGACGTGCCCATCCCTATGCAGCGTTACAGGAGCACCATGTTGTCCCCGATCTGGTGAGCAGTCCTCCCCCTGCCTTGTCCCTACAGGATCAGATCTGTGACCACACGTGGGGAGCCGGGGCCTCACTGCAGGACGGCACAGATGACTGTCACCTCTGTCCCCTTCTTGGAAGATCTGGCTAAAGCTCAGGCTCTTCACGGGGGGCACAGAACGCTCTCACTCAGCAGCTCTGCTTCCAGCCCTTCATTTGTCTGGAAGCCAGGGCCGGCTGTGGGACTCCTTCCCAGGGTGTGGTGGCCAGGATGTCAAAAACTGCTGTCCAGTGGGGCCGGCCCGGTGCTGAGCTGCGTGCACCGCTGCCTGTTCTTCCTCAGGGTGACCCCAGGGGGCTTGCCTCGCTGTAAGGTGAGGGAACAAGCTGACAGGAGATGCAGTCTAGCCAGGGCACTGGTCCGGGTGCAGCCAGATGCCCAGCTGTCTCCCAGCACTGCGGCATCCAGACACCAAGGTCCCATGGGGCAGACCTCAGCGTCTGCGTGCTTCCTCACTGGCCCATGGCGGGGGGACCGGCACAGGGACGGGGGCCAGCTGTGTCCTTCCAACCTCTGTCCCTGCCCCACACCCTTTGGTGACGGGGGCTTCCTCATTGACGTAAGGACATAATAAGCTACAGGTGTGTGTGGCAGCATGCCATTGATGAATCCTGGAGTGCGATGTTGAGTAAAGTAGGTAAGACGACACACAGAGTGACCAGTATCTCATAAAACTCAGAACCCGGCACACTAGACACCGCGTTGTCTAAGAACGCATCCACTGCTGTGCACTGAGCCTGTCTTGGAAACAGCAGGAGAAGGTGGGCTCGCGGGTGAGGAGAGCGGCTCCTCCGAGGGGAGGCCGGGGGCGGGATGGGCACCAGGGACTCGGGTCACAGGGGGCCGGATGTGTGAAGCGGATGCTCACCAATGTTTGTTTTATGGCTGAGTGTCCGAGTTTTCCCGTAACGGTAAACACGCCTCTGTGTGTATCAAGTGTCAGTTATGAGGAATCAGAAGAAGCATCCGGAGTGGTGACTGTTGTCACGGCTGGGCGAAGGGGACGTCTCGGTGGAGGTTTAAGTCGGCACCCGAGTGAGAGAGACAGAGCGACAGAGAGGGAGACAGACAGACAGAGCGACAGGGAGAGAAAGGCCCCAGAGCACAGAGAGCCACTCCAGGACAGCTGCCACCGTGGCCCCGAGCGGGCGGGTGTGGTGGCCGGCGCGCCTGCACACTGTCACTCGCTGTCGCGGTTCCCGGAATTCCCGTCACTGTTTACTGCTTCTCCCTCCCTTCAGGAGTCAGCGTGCTGCGAGGCTCATCATGAAGCGGGCCCTGGCTCTGATCTGCCTGGCCTTCCTGTCGGTGCTGCGGGCCGGGGGCGCACAGCAGACGGTGGACGACACCTGCTCCGTGCAGATTCTCGTCCCCGGCCTCAAAGGTAACTTCCGCCGGGCTTCCTGGAGGTCAGGGCCTCCCGGGCAGCAGCGCGAGCGGCGGACGCAGCGCTCATCCCGCATCCCCGGGCCGGCTCGGGGTCCGGCCGCGGGCAAATCTGCCCCGTCGATGGCCCTGATCCCCCCTTCTGTAAAGTCCAGGGTCAGACTTACGTGGCGTCCACACTGTCTTCAGGCGAGGGATTCTGTAATTCTGAAACCAGACGTTCGTGTGCAGCTCGGTCCTCTCCGGAGGGACCCTGTGAGGCGTCCGAGGTGTGTTCCAGGCACTGCACACGTCACCTCCAGCGCCCCTGAGGGTGAGATGCTCTCATTGTGCAGATGAGGCCCGTCCAGGCTCAGGGAAACTTAGCAATTTGTCTAAGTGGGTTGCGTAGCTCTGAAGCCTGGGCTCCTGTTACGGTTACTGAGAGGTCTTTTTTTTTTTTTTTTTTTTTTTGCGGTACGTGGGCCTCTCACTGTTGTGGCCTCTCCCGTTGTGGAGCACAGGCTCCGGACGCGCAGGCTCAGCGGCCATGGCTTATGGGCCCAGCCACTCCGTGGTATGTGGGATCTTCCCGGATTGGGGCATGAACCGGCGTCCCCTGCATCGGCAGGCGGACTCTCAACCACTGTGCCACCAGGGAAGCCCTGGAGCTCTTTATTCCTTCTTCGAAAAATCAAAAAAACCTTCTCCTGAGCTTTTTCTGTAATTCACCTCCAGGGGCAGCTGCCTCTGCAGACCAAGGATGGGTGGGCGCCAGCACAGGGGGAGGACTTTCACTCAAAAAGTCACCGGGTTCTACCACGCACGGGCAGGAGATCCCAAACCTTGTGGCTCCCAAGCAGGACCAGCTCCGTAATTCGAGGGGCCCAATGCAGATGAAAATGTGGGATCTCTTGTTCAAAAGTTAGAAAGAATTTCAAGACGGGGACAGGGCGCCTCCACCACGTGGGGCGAGCTGCCCCTTGGGCCTTGTGCGCCTAGGAGCAGCGGGCAGGGTCCCGCAGCCCCAGATTCCAGTCTGCCCCTCCTGGCCCTCTAGGGCTGCGTGTGCTCTTAGTAATGAAGTGACACGGCCATTTGTTTTCTGCTCTAAAATTACTCAGGGCCTCTGAAGCACACAGCTCCTGACTCTGGAGCGAATCTCAGATAACCTGGGAAACACACACCAAGAGGAGGCCCTAAAGAATGGTTTAAGCGTATATTTATTGTTATAGAAAGAGTCAGTCGTTTTTATTTATTTATTTATTTATTTATTATTATTGTTACTTTTTTGGCTGCACCGCAGCTTGTGGGATCTTAGTTCCCTGACCAGGGATTGAACCCGGGCCCCCTGCATTGGGAGTGTGGAGTCTTAACCACTGGACCGCCAGGGAAGTCCCAGAGTCAGGAACTTTAAACAGTCTCTTCCTAACCCCATTAAAAATATACAAATACACAGAAATAGGAAAAAATCTAGACGGAGATCCACTGGCATGCTAGCAGCAGTGCTGCTCTCTGAGCACGGAGTTGTGGGTGTCTGGGAAAGCTCGGTCCAGATATTCTACTGTTTAGCCACATTCACAATTTAAATATTAAACTGGGACACTATCAAGATTCAGATGTCTCTGGGTTTTCAAGCACATCTTGAGGGTCCTCTGAGACAGATGCTTTTTGACATCTGCATTGGTGACTATTTCTGCTGCATCCATATTAAGGGCGTTCCAACCTGCATGCTCGGTGGGTCCCCTGCAGCGCTTCCTTCTCCGAGGGTGGCCCGCTCCAGGGACACCTCACCTCCTCTAAGCAATGATTTCTCACCACCCAATACTGTGCTGTGGTCGGTGATGAGCCACTGTATTGCCAGGTGGAGGCATATGGTCCACAGAGAGCCGACCTGCTGTCACTGTCCTGCTCCTCCCCCGCTCGCAGACTGAGTGTCTGCGGTGGGCCCTCCAGCCGAGGGTTCTGCCAGAGAATCCGCGGGGCCCCTGCTCTCCAAGGCTCACCTTCTGGCAGGTGGTCAGACAGGCTCCCAAGTGGTGCTGAAGCTGTGTGGGATGTTTGGGGCCGTGGGCAACACGCAGGCCACGTGCTACCCACAGTGTGTGTTCTGGATCCAGCATTTCAGGGGCAGCATTGTTTCACACGTCCGGTTTCACGCTAGTCTGTCAGCACCAAAGCAGCGATTTTAGTGGAGAAACTTAGTATATTCAGGAAAGCCCCTAGAAACTGGATATCTTGTTCTTTTTTAAATTTCCAGCTTTGTTGGGGACGTAACTGACCAATAGAAGCTCTGTCTATTCAAGGTGTACATCGTGATGCTCGAATAGGCAGGTACCTTGTGGACGTATGGCAGTCACGTTGATGACCACACCCACCTCACCTCGTTACCCTCTGTGCGTGTCTTGTTCTGACGCAGAAGCGTGGGTCAGCCAGAGTTCCTTCTTTGTGATGAGAGGGTGCTGACCCGAAACAGATGAGGGGTTTCACTGCTCTGATTTTTACGCTGGGCAGCAGGGGAAAGTGGAGGAGAGAAATCTACAGCAGCAAAGCAAGTTTGGGGCTTCTGAGCAGTGAACGTTCAGGCCCGTGTAGATGTGTGTCCCCTGCAGAGTGAAGATTGGCATCATGGCAGATCTCCTTCCCTGGATCTGCGTCTCGTGCAGCGTGGGGCAGCGGCGGGCCGGCCGCCCTCCGCCCGGCGCCTGGTCCCGCCCAGCTCTTCCTCAGACCAAGCTCCGACCTCGAGGACATTCTGTGCTGCTCTCAGGGCACAGAGAGCAGGATGCGCACGGGGGCAGAGGGGGACGGGCACAGTGCAGACACAGAGGGGCTGCTCCATCCCAGGCTCTTTCGTGTCCACTCAGTCAGGGTCTCGGGGGACTTAGGACTTTCCATCGCTCGATGGGTGGAGCTTCAGCATCACACCCAGCCTCAGGGCACAGGGGAGGGCGTGCTGCCTCCTGCCTTCTCCGAGTGGCTTGCCAACCACTAAGCGCGCTGGCCACACAGGGAGCCAGGCAGGGGATGTGGGCTTCGCCGGCCACACTCGCCCGGATGCGCCTGAGAGCCGGGGCAGTCTGTGAAAGGTCTGATTACAGCACACGTGCCAGGGCCTGCCTTGGTCAGTGGAGATAAACACAATACAGGCCCCGCCCTTAAGATGAAAGAGGCGGGTGAGTGGTCTCCATTTGTTCATCAGACGCGTCTGTGTTACAGGCCCCACCAGGCCAGGCTCAGCCTGCGAGGGTGGAGCCAGTGTCCGTTTCCTTGGAGACGGAGCCTGGAGGTGGCAGGTGGTCTGTGGGACTTGGCGCCTGGCTGCTTCCAGCCCGTCCTGGTGCTTCTTCCTGCAAATCCACACTGGGCTTCAGAATCCTTCTCAACATGACTCCAGGAAGCCTTCTCCTCGAGAAGAAAGTCATCTGCTATTACAGACCTAAATGTAACACATTATCTTTGTATCTGGAGAGATTAACAACTGATTCTGATGGAAGAGCGGTCTTTCTTTTATGGCTGGAAAAATGGGTTGTGGGTAGGAAAACGTTGGTGTGTATTAGCAAGCCTGCTGCTCAGAGATTTTAAAAGGGCATCGCTATTCTTATAGGTTTTATCAAATTAATTGAAAGAAGGTCGATAAAGCCAATAATGTGACTAACACACGCATGTGGGGATTTCACGCTTCTGGAATGCTGCTCTGGGCCCGTTCCCTCCTCAGCTCTGGTCTCCCTGCCTCTTTCCTGTCCTGACTGCTTTCTCTCCCAGAGGACGGTCCAGTAGGGGACGTGGCCTGCTTGTTCTCTGATTAGGGTTTTGCTGCCCAGAGCTGGGGAGCTGGCTTGTCGCCTGTCTCTGGCCTGGCTCTTCATCGTAAAGTGGACGTGACGCCTGCCTCATGGGGCGGGTGGCGGGGGGGCCAGGTTAAATTATGTAACTAAGTGAATGACCGTGTGTGACCCCTAGGAGTTCATCTTTTTTTTTTTTTTTTTTTTTTTTTCTTTTTGCGGTATGCGGGCCTCTCACTGTTGTGGCCTCTCCCGTTGCGGAGCACAGGCTCCGGATGCGCAGGCCCAGCGGCCATGGCTCACGGGCCCAGCCGCTCCGCGGCATATGGGATCCTCCCAGACCGGGGCACGAACCCGTATCCCCTGCATCGGCAGGCGGACTCTTAACCACTGCGCCACCAGGGAGGCCCAGGAGTTCATCTTAATCTATAGAAGAAGCTGGTGGGTTTGCTTGGTGTTAATTTTCCACGATTATTGACAGAGCTGCTGTGCGGTCCAGGGCTCTCCCGGCTGCTCCAGGAGACGTGGGCGGGCACGATGTGGACCCGGCGGGCACGATGTGGACCCTCCGTCCACGGCGGGCAGTGGGCACTGATGATGCCCGCCTCTGGCCTGGACCCTGGAAACATTATTCTTACTGTCCTCCCCTGATGCAGGCATGGGACCACGGTATTTTCCTCCTTAAAGCCTGGCGGGGGCGTCCGGTGGGCCGTACGTGTGAGGTCTGAGCACTGTCTGTGCCCGGCCCTCCCGGCTCGTCCCACCTCACCTGTGCAGGTGTCCCTTTCTCTCCCCAATCTCTGCCTGGCTTCATCTTCCTGGTTCAGCAGGTCTCTGTTAAAAGCCACTTCATCAGAGAGGCCTCTTCTGATCTCAGTCTAAATCACAGCCCTTTTGTTGAAGTTACTGCTTCGTTTTATTCTCGTACCCTGTGTTGCTAATGACAATTCTATGTCAATCTAATTCTCATTCACATGCGTGCAGTCTTTAAAAATTCCTTTTCCTCGTGGCGCTTATAGAATTTTCTCTTTATTCTTGATGTTCTGCGTGTCACTCTGACACATCTGAGTTATTTTCCCTCGTTTTTTTCCCGCCGGCACGTGCATTGTGCTCTTTGGTGAATTTCCTTCGTGCCGGGAGATCGTAGCTATTAAATCTTCACAGCTATTAAGGCTTCAAACGTCTCTTCTCCTTTTCTGGAATTCCTGTATGATGGATGTTGGGATTTGTGGGTTTTTTCTTCAACGCTCAACCTGATAACTTCAAAACCGAAACAAAACTCTCCATCTCCTTCTCTCTCAGTGTTGCCGTGTAGACAAGTTCTCCATCCTCCTTATTTGGCTCATGAATTAGCTTTTATCCTTGGCCATTCCGTTACTCAGCCTGCCTATAGGGTAACTTGTTTCAGAAACGTATTTCACGCACGAGATTCCCTAGTCGGTCCCCTTTCATTGCCGCTTGCTCTTGATCATAGGTGCCTCTTCTCTCTCGTCTTTGTGAGGATATTCAGTGTCTTTCACAGTCAGATTCTGGCTGCCCCATTGAGTCCTGTTTCCTGGGTTGTTATTTCTTTTTTCACGATGTTGGTGCGCCTCCAATGTCTGCTGATTCTTGATGGTGAGATCAGTCTGTTAGTCGGTATTTCTTGGTAGACTATCAGTTCTTCTCCAAATATTACTACTGTAATGATTTCCTTTCTTTTTAAAAGATAAGAAAAAACCCCGAGAACTACCCAGAGATTCAGGGGCCCGTGTGTGCGAAGTGTGTCCATCGCCCTTCAGCAGTGGTTCATGGAGCTGTCACAGCTGTGACAGGGGGTGGCAGTAACATGCCAGCCCTGCATTCCACGTTCTAATGGCACTTGCTTTGCTTGTCTCTTTGTTTCCTTACGTTTAAATGGAATGCCCCCTCCCCTTAAGGCCAGATTATCAGTTTGGGGGATCTCACTGGGGAATCTGTTGTCTCAGGGAAGCCTCTTTACCAAATGAAGGCGCGTGTAGAGAATTTACGGAGAATGAAAGTTCACTTGAATGTTGGGCTGCTTTGTGCACAGCTAGGCAGGTGCACGTCAGCACCCACCCCCGCTCGTTGGAGGCAGATACATCAGGGAAGTAGGTGAGGCCACGAGACAGTGACTGTGGTACAGAGCAGGGGCCTCATCACGGGAGAAAAGAGATCCAGTGAGGGGATGAGGAGCAGCTTCCTGGACAGTCAGGTGAGCAGGTGAAACCCGCACAGGTGGGTTGATGGTCACGGCCGACTAGGCAGAGGCAGCAGTGTAACCGGACCCCGGGCTCCCGGTGCAGGCCTGTGGGCAGGAGCTGAAAAACGGGACATTATTTATAACTACATTTGGCTCTTGGTGGTTTTGAATCTCCTTTGAGAAGGGAAGTATCATAACGGACTCTGTGATTTAGGAAGATGGTTCTGGGGTGGATTGGAGTGGGGGGCGGCGGGGGGGGGGACCGGGAGGGGCCTTGATGTCCCGTCCGCACTCCATCCTCTGCTTCCACCATGCCCTGTCCTGCTCGGACAGGGTGCCTCCACGGTTGTTTACGACCCGTCTCCTGCCCTGAGCCGCGTGAGGGCGGGCTGGTGGTCCACTCACCTCCAGAACTGCAGAGACGTGGCTGAGCGTGGAGCCCCCGTGGGGATCGGGAGGGAGTGGCCGGTTGGACTTGGCAGAGCTGGGCGGATGCTTGCACTTATCCAATGAGGGAGACGCAAAAGCAGAGATGACCGTGGGGCTTGGAGCTTGGAGTCTGGGAGACTCGGTGTCTCAACAGCAGAAGCAGGAAAGTCCACAGAAGAGACTCATTTCTGGGGAAAACCATCAGGTCGACTTGGGACGTGCTAAGTGCAGGGTACCGGGGAGACTCCACAAACAGCCCGTTTCCCTGTTTCGGTTCTGAACAAAACCGGAAATAAAGCAAAATGTGCCAAAACATGGTCAGGATCTATGGGGAAGGCTGGGGGAGTGTGTAGCTTAGGCTGAGAGCAGGACGCACCTGGCCAACGAGCCTGAACCGGGTGATGTGCTCACCTGGTCACAGGTGTCCCCGTGTGGGAGGACCCTGCCCCTGAGCAGCAGTGTACCCTCTGGGGGTGCTCACACTGTAGGGACAAGGGGACGCCGACTCGTGTGCCCAAGTTTATTCTTCCCGAGGGTACCGGCCAGACGAGGGAAGAGAGAGCCCAGCGCGGGTGGCAAAGGGGCAGCAGAGCAGCCATGGTGGGTGCTGGGGAGCCCTGCGCACCAGAGGGCAGGCTGTGGCCAGCCCAGGGGGTGGATGGAGAGAGGGACAGATGCATTCCCAGAGGGCGCGGGGAGGCAAGGCAGCAGAATCCTGAGAAGAGACTTGGGGAGGGAGACCTAGAGCCAAGGCTGGGAGCAGGTTGGGAGGAAGGGGTGAAACCCCCCGGGGGTGGGGTGTGAAGAGGGAGGCCAAGGGGCCTGGCAGGCGGCAGAGACACCGGAGCCCGGCGCACAGGGCAAGGTCCTAAAGGCATGTGACTTCTTCCACAGGGGACGCTGGAGAGAAGGGAGACAAAGGCGCACCAGGACGGCCTGGAAGAGTCGGCCCCGCGGGAGAGAAAGGTACCTGCTGCCCCTGGGCCCCGAGGGCACAGCTGGGGCGCCGGCTCCTGAGAGAGCTGTTGGTGGGGAGACGTGGGGGGCGTCCGAGAGGAGCCCGACAGCTGTGTAGGTCTCAGGACTGAAGCAGGGCACAGAGAGGGCTCTTTAGACGGTGCTCCCTGGCTCTGACCTGCCCGGCACCGAGAAACAAAGTGCCTCCTGGGAGGTGTGCCTCATCGGGTGGTTACGTGTATGGAAACTCAGCGCTCGCTTGGCCTCACGTGCAAAATGGGGATCCTTTGTGATCGTTACACGTATAAGTGCAATTATGAGGTGTGCAAACAGTGATGGAGGCGTGTGAACAGTGATGGAAACAGCCATGTAGGTGTGCAAAGGAGAGAGAGCAGAGATTCGGGTGGGGCATGGGGGGTTACACCGTGGCCTCCCGTTTTTGGCTAATGGACCCTAGTCACCTTGAATCTGTTTCCTCATCAGGAAAAAAAATAGTGTCGTTCAGCCTGCCTGCTGGGGTTGTGCTGAGGCTTACAGAAATTAGATCCTACCTAAAAAAGTAGCTACGTGGTACATGGTGATGTCAATAAATGTCATCATTAGGATATACTTACTTTTGCTGCTTTAAAGTTTGTGAAATCCTTAAAAGCTGTGTTTGGAAGTGCTTTGTCAACGCCTGCACACTATTCTATGAGAACACGTGCTGAGATGATCCAGCCGGTCCCCACCCAGCCGCATAGCATCGGAGTTAGGTGGTTCTTGTAACAGCACAGATAAAAGTTGTAATGTTTTTAAGTCCATGCACTGTTTTTTCATTTTTAAATTTTTTAATTTTTTTTGAATTAATTAATTTATTTATTTTGGCCACGCTGTGAGGCATATGAGATCTTAGTTCCCAGACCAGGGGTCGAACCCGTGCCCCCTGCGTTGGGAGCACTGAGTCTTAACCACTGGACCAGCAGGGAAGTCCCAGTTTTTTCATCTTTTGAGGTGTGATTTACATACCATCAGTGAGTTTGGCAGCTGCAAATGCCTGTGAGACCCTGGTCCCAGTCAAGACCCAGAGCACTTCTGGCACCACCATCCCTCCATCAAGCCCAGGTGCTGATTTTTATTTCTTACTTTCCCTTGACTCATAACAAATTAATTAAAAAATAAAAGAGCTGTGCTCCTGGTTCAAAGTTCAAAACATACAGAAATTATTCACAGCGACTAGTCTCCTTCCCATCCCCCCCAGCAGCCCGACCCACTGGCAACCACTGTTAGGTTTCTTTATCTTCGCAGAGATATTTTGTAATGGCCGAGTGAACTCTATTCTTTCCTGCTTCTGTACAAACAACTGCAAAATGTATGTAATGTTCTGCATTTTGTTCTTTTCACTTATCCGTGTACTTGGAGATATTCATTCTACAAGAGGACATGCAGGTTTTGCTTGCTCTCGTCTGGAGACATTGTGTCCGTTCTTTAACTGGTCTCCTGTTACTGTAGACTTACAGTTCCCTAGGGCCTTGCTGCAGTGAGTGAGTAATCTTGTAAACGTCATTTTTAATGTGCACAAGTACAGCCTGAAGATAAATTCCTGACAGAGTAATTGTTGATCAAAATGCACGTGCATCTGAAATGTTGGTGGATATGGCCTTCCAAAAGGATCGAATCCATTTACCCTCTGTTTATTGAAGCACAAGACAGCCGACCCCTTCACCCTCCCTGCCTCAGAAAGCTGCCAGTCTGGTAGCCGTGGAAGGCCACATCAGTGTGGCTTTAACTTAGCCTCTCTTATCATAAATGAAGTCAGCTTATTTTTCAGGTGTTTAAAAGTCATTTGTATTTCTTTTCTTTTTTTTCCTTTTTGAGGATTGTCTTTTCCTGTCTTTTTAAAAACCCTTCTTGGGTTCTTCCTTTTTAAAAAATTTTTATTTATTTTTCGGCTGCGTTGGGTCTTCGTTGCAGTGCGCGGGCTTCTCATTGCGGTGGCTTCTCTTGTAACGGAGCATGGGCTCTAGGCGCGCAGGCTTCAGTCGTTGTGGCGTGTGGGCTCAGCAGTTGTGGTGCACGGGCTTAGTTGCTCCACGGCATATGGGATCTTCCCAGACCAGGGATCGAACCCGTGTTCCCTGTATAGGCAGGTGGATTCTTAACCACGGTGCCACCAGGGAAGTCCCCCTCTATTGTCTTGTGAGGAAAATGTCACATTTCACAGTTAGGAAGTGAATATCCCCCTATTCTGGATGGTCCCAAATTCATTTTCATGATGCCATTTCATTGATTTTTTGTTTTTTTTCCCTTTGGCCGAGCTGTGCAGCATGTGGAATCTTAGTTCCCTGACCAGGGACTGAACCCACGCCCCCTGCAGTGGAAGCACAGGGTTTTTGCATTGATGTTTTTTCAAAGTAAGGATGTTTGAGCTCAACACACATGCAGCAGGAAACGCCGCATTTCATGCCAACGTGGACCCTTGGCTGCTCTCTCATCTCTGTCACTAGTATCACCAACATGTAGCTCTGTCATCGCTCTGTCATCCTCCTCATTCTCTCTTTTTTTTTTTTTTTTTTTTTTTTTTTTCTTTTTGCGGTACGCGGGCCTCTCACTGTTGGGGCCTCTCCCGCTGCGGAGCACAGGCTCCGGACGCGCAGGCCCAGCGGCCATGGCTCACGGGCCCAGCCGCTCCGCGGCATGTGGGATCCTCCCAGACCGGGGCACGAACCCGTATCCCCTGCATCGGCAGGCGGACTCTGAACCACTGCGCCACCAGGGAGGCCCCATCATTCTCTCTTATTCTCACTCTTGAACAGGCAGGACAAGCACGCAGAGACTGTAAATGCTGTTATCATAGCGTCTGAATCTCCTGATGAGGATGAACGTTGCTGGGAAGGCAACAGCCTAATTCATTGTGTTTTCCTGTCATTAACCACTAAGTTGAGTGCGGTTACGTGCTGAGATCTCGGGGAGGCCACCTGAGCCCCAGAGTCAGAGGGGGAGAACAGATAGGTGGACCCTGGAGAGTAAATTGAGGCAGAAAGCTGCGGGGCAGTGTGGAGGGGAATTTGGGCTGGATCGAGAATCTGTCTTGTTTCAAGTTTTTCTAACATGTAACAGTAAGGTATGCTCATGATAGAAAATTTATATATATATACAAAAGTGGTGAGGAAAATCGGGCATAATAAAATCATCCAGAGATAACCATTTATTTTGGTATATTTCCTTTTTTGGGGTGACTGTTCTTGCTTTGTTGCAATTATGTTGTGTATATAAGTTTGAACCTATTTCTTAAATTTAATGCCAAATTTTAGTGTAAGTATTTCTCATGCTATGAAATCATTTTGATGAATGTCTCCTATCCTTGGGTAACTTAGAACTCCACCGGGGGAGGTATGTTCCAGAGCAGAGTCCTGTGTATGATTAGGGCAGGAGAGGGGAGCCTGGACCTGCCCTTTCCAGGCCCACTGACCTGCCTGACAAGGAACCTGCCAGGCTAGGAGGCGATGGGGCAGTGATCACCGGGCTTGCCAGGGGTCTGGCTTCGCCACTGACAAAATGAGCAGGTTTGGTCTGGGGTCTTTGCTACTTTGTAGAGTACAGAGAACAAGTCAACCCAAGTGGGATATATTTGGATTATTGAATAGTGGGATAGTTACGTAGAAATCTAGGAAACATCCGTTTTTGGATGACCTTTAAAAAGAGGACTGGCCGCGGCATGTTAGAATATAAGAGAATAAAATAGGATACAAGAACAGACATGTGATCGACTAAGATATTTACAAAAAGATGAAGAAAAAGGATGGAAAAGAAATTAATGAAAATATTAGTAGTAGACATTTCTGGGTTATAGGATTATAGACCTTTAAATTTTCTTCTTTAAATTCTTCTTTACATTTTCTCCTGTCTCTGTCTTTGGTGTTCCCAACAATGTGCATGAACTATACTTTTGATGTTAACAGGTATTTTGAAAGGTTGCAGTGGCCGTGGCCCTGGCCTGTTGGCGATGTAGGCTCACCTGGAGGCCCAGGTGAGGGTTCGTGAGCTCTGGCGGTCTCCCACACACTGACGGCCATGCTCACGGGGTCAGCATGGCTGCGCCTGGGCTCGTCGGAGCCTGGAAACTGAGAGCTGCGGCCAACCTCAGAAGCGCTAGCACAGGTTCAGTGTGGCGAAGCTCGAGGCGGCCGGTGCCCGGGGACTCAGGTGTGCTGGGAGGCGACCTCAGCTCCAGGACGCCCCAAGGCTCCTCACAGGAACCGCTCTCCCGCCGGGATGCGGGATCCTCCCGGCCACCTTCCCATCCTCCTGCTTTCGTGAAGGCGTTCCCACCAGTACCCTGCTCTCAGCGGACTGCAGCTACTGCCCGGGGGGCCCTGTCCCCTACGGAGAGCAGTGACCGCTGCAGGGCGGGGGGCTGGGGAGACTTGCCTGGTTTCTGCATCAGCTTGGTTTCTATGAAGAATGGCAGTGGGCTGGATCTGGGTACCTGTCCAGAGGCTTCTGAAAGGGGTTCCTGGGATGAGGGCTCCGGGGCAGGACGGGCAGGGTGTGGGCGGGGCAGACCCGCTCAACGCCAGCCGGGCTGCTTACCAGCTGTGCCGGCTTCACACCCTCGCTTCCAACCCGTGAAGGCAAAATAATGACGTAGTCGCTATCAGTCCCTATTGTTTATTAAAGGATGAAAGCTGGGAACTTGGGAGCAGCAAGCCTGGTGCACGGTGGGCCCTCGGGCAGCTGCCTTGCTCCCACTTCCGAGCTGTTCCAGCCCCACGCCCACCGGCACTGAACCCGAGGGGGGCCTTGCTCATCCCAGACAGCGGCCCTTTCACGAGGGCCCCTTCAGAGTCAGCTGGGACCTTTCACAGACGGTTATTTCCACTTGAGGCTGTGTTGATATTTCCCCAGGCACCACATTAAGCCAACTTAATTCCTCAGTTGTGTTTATGCAGTGCACTTACATCATTCACACTTGATTTTCATTGTTTAGAAATTATTTTCACCGGAATTATTTTTCCCCTGTGACTTTTCACGGACTCCTTGAACAGTTTTTTTTTTTTTTTTTTTTAAGAATCAATTTTATTTATTTATTTATTTATTGGCTGCGTTGGGTCTTTGCTGCTGCGCGTGGACTTTTCTCTAGTTGCGACGAGCAGGGGCTACTCTTCGTTGTGGTGTGCGGGCTTCTCATTGTGGTGGCTTCTCCTGTTGTGGACCATGGGCTCTAGGCACGCGGGCTTCCATAGTTGCAGCACTCGGGCTCAGTTGTTGTGGCTCGCGGGCTCTAGAGCACAGGCTCAGTAGTTGGGGCGCACGGGCTTAGTTGCTCTGCGGCACGTGGGATCTTCCCGGACCAGGGCTCGAACCCGTGTCCCCTGCATTGGCAGGCGGGTTCTTAACCACTGTGCCACCAGGGAAGTCCTTCTTGAACAGTTTTAATGTTTTATTTTTTACCTACCTCACATCTTCCCAACTCTCGCCTCTGCCATCCTGAGCTCTTCTGAGAGTGTTATTTGCACCTGGTTGAAAATTTCAGCTCTAAATTGTATAGAGAGGACTCTCCCATCAATTTTTAGTTAATGACCATTTTTCCCTGTGTAGTTTTAGCCAGCGTCAGTTTTATTTGGTGATGGTTATTTCTATCAGTAACATTCCCTATGAAATTGTCAGAAGACTAAAAGCTCTTATTTACTTTCTTGCTAGTTTATGAAAAAGCGTGAGTAATTCCCTGTGGATAGTCCAGAATTCCTCACTGGTGTCCCATCTCCCTGGGTTTTTGCACATTTCCATTCCCCCCGCGGGACCCTTTCCTTCACTTACCACCTCATTCCTGACTGGAGTGTTCTCATCCCATCAAGGACCTGGCCCTTGGAAGGCTCTCAATCAATTGTTTGTAAACTATCTTGACATTCAATGTCTTGGAATATCTTTGAAATCTGCGGGTGACCTGTCTGTGGCTGAGGGGCCTCAGGTGTGCGTGCACCTGCTCGTCCCCAGGTGCTAGAGAAGTCTGCGGGCCGAGACTTCTGAACATGCCGAGCTGGGTTCATTCCCTGCTGCCTACTGAGCAGACAACTCTGCTCTGAGGATGCTTCCCAAACCATGGGGACCAGCTGGGCCTGGAGTTAAAATGCAGCTTCAGCTTTGGTTTGGGGGTGCGGCCTGAGATGGGGCAGGTCCGTTGGCCAGCGCCGGGGCTGCCGATCACCCGGTGCTGCGTGGGGTGGGATTGCAGGTTGATCACGAGGATCTGGACACCCTCCACCTGGCGCCCTTCTCACGTCAGCTTCCACGAAATGCAAGCTGCGTCACATGGGGCTGCTGCAGGGGGGCTTCCTCTTCTGCTGATTTGCCTTGTGTTGGGGGGTGGCCTCTGGTCACACACTGAGCAGCCCCCCTGTTGAGAACTCAAAACAGCTGTAGGAGAAAGCGCCAGAAAGCTGACGGTTGCCTTTTCTGGAATGACAAAGACAAGCCCAAGGGCCGGCAGAGCCCCCCCCACCCCCACCCCCGCTGTTGCTGTCCACTGTCCTTTATTGAAATGAGAGCTGTCCCCACACTGCCAGAGTGCACGCTGTGTGCACACAGCACGGAGCTGGCTTTGCCACACGACCTGCTAAAAACGTGTCGTCCCAGCTGTCAAAGTTCCTACCCCCAGACACGCAGCTAAGAGGCTGCCGGGCCCCTGGGCGCAGAAGCTGGAGACCCACCTGGCCCGCGATGGGGGAGGGCGACCCTACGTCAGCGACGGGCTTTCTGGGTTCTGTAACGTGCACCTTATCTCCGCTGAAAATCGCAGAGGAAGCTGGATGCCAAGTGCTCTTTCCGCCCTGTCTCCTCTTCAGAGGACGGTGTGAGATCTTCGTTAAAATTAATACGAATTAGCAGCCCGCTGCGAGCTGCCCCCCGTTCCTCATGCATGTCCAGAGGACAGATGCGCGCTAGCACACTTCTCACAAGCGGGATGGGATGGGAAGGGCTGGGAAGGGCTGGCACCGCAGTCACAGCTCCCTGGGGAGCCGCCACCGCCAGCTCTGGAGACTTAAAGGGACCGGATCTGAGCGTGTCTGGTGCGTTTCCAATCATCCCACACCACCCGGGTAGGGGGATTTGTTTGGTTTTTGCAAAAAGCTTCTTGTCATTCGGAGAAGCAAGAGGAGGCGGGATGCAGCCAGCAGGCCTCCTGTTCAGATCCAGTCTCCTCTAGGCTGGCAACCACGCTGCTTTTCTGCTGCTTTCCAAGGAGTGTCGGCGAGTTAAAGCAAGTCAGCATCGCAGACGACCTTGGGTTGCCCTCAAGCAGAGAGTGTGTGGACATCTCAGGGAACTCAGTGGTTCTTGCTTTTTCCTCTCCAACACACCCCAAAGAGAGAATATTCCTAATAGGAACGGCAGCCCACACCCTTGACCTTGTGTGCAGGTGACCTTGGTGCAGGGGCCTGCTGTAGACTCCTGCTTCCAGCTTTCAGCCCGAGTGCTGTGAGGAGGAAAGGTTTGCTTGGTGTGTGTTTGTATGTTTGAACATGCGGTTTATGTGTATGTGTGCATGTATGTGTGAATGTAGATATGTGTGCATGTGTATATGTATGTATACACACATGCATGTGTATGTATATATGTATATGTATGTGAATATTTGGAATGCATGTGTGCATATGTATGGGCGTTCATATGTATGGGTGCACATGTGTATATGTGTGCATATGCGTATGTATGTGTATACGAATGTGTGTATATGTGTGTATGTGTGTATGTGTGTATATGTATGTGAATGAATGCATGTGTGCATGTATGTATGTCTGTATATGTATGTGAATGCGTTATATGTATGTGAATGTGTGTATATGTGCACGTGTATATGTATGAATGTGTGAATGCATTGTGTATATATGTATGTGTATATGTGCGTATATGTATGTGAATGCATGTGCACGTGCATATGTGTATATATGCATGTGTGTATATGTATGCGCATGGGTGTACATGTATGCGAACACGTGTGCATGCACACGTGTATATGCATGTGAATGCGCATATACGTTCATGTATGTATATGTGTGTATATATGTATGTGTGTATATATGTATGCATGTGTATGTGCATGTGTGTATACATTTGCGTATATATGTGAATCTGTGTATGTGTGCATGTGTGTGTATGTACATGTGTGTATGCACATGCGTGTATGTATGTGAATGTGCATATACGTACATGCATGTATGTGTGTGTATATATGTATGTGTGTATATATGTGTGTACACGTGTGTGTGTGCATGCGTTGCCCAGCAGGCACCCACAGGTGGTGGCTGTTGTTACTCTGACGCCCCTCTTGGGGCAGCACTGAGGGCTGGGAGCTGTGCACGGCAGGGCGCTGGTCGTGCTGGCTGGGGTGACCGTCGCATCAGGCCCAGCTGCCCCCAGCGCCTAGCCTTCTGCACAGAGGCCCTCTTGTGAGGTCATCGGGGGCGTTGTGAACCAGGCCTCCTCCGGTCCGAGGGCCTGGGCCGTGGGCCCCGAGGATGCAGGGCTGAGCAGGGACGGGGAGGCCTGGCCCCTGAGCGGCTCCTCACAGGTGAACCGGCACCACAGGAGGCTGGGTGTTGGCTCTGCTCTCTCTGGTTTCCTATTTCCCACCTTCTGGGCCCCCGGGGAGGGTCGTTTGTCTCCCACGAGCCTGCAGCATGCCCTCAGGCCCAGTCCCTGGAAGTGCAGCCTTGGCTTGTGGCTGGGTCTGTGGAGACCAGGCCGCTCCCCCACAGCCAAGGTGGGGGCTCGGGGCCCTGGATGTGGCCAGGAGACCTGGGCCGATGTCCTATGCTCAGTGACCTGAAGGGTAATGCCACTTTGCAGGTGAGGAAGCCGGGGCTCCGAGGACTGTGACTCACCCAAGGCTGCGCGGGCGGAGGGCTGGGACCCGGGCCTGGTCTGCCCGATTGCAGGCTGTGCCCTGGATCACTGGACACCAGTTGTACTAGCGGCATGACTGGTGGTGGGTGGCACCACCCCTCTGATTCCAGTTTCTCTTCTGGGGCAGAGGGAAAGTGTACCAGTCAGCTGGGGCTGCCGTAACAAACATGGCAGATGTTTATTCTCTCAGCCCTGGAGGCTGGAACTCAGAGACCATGGTGTCTGCAGGGCTGGTTTCCCTGAGGCCTCTCTCCATGGGGCGCAGATGGCCGCCTTCTCCCTGGGTCCTCACAGGCCTTTCCTCTGTGTGTGGCTCGCTGGGTGTGTCTTCCTCTTCTTACAGGGACACCAGTCCTGTCGGATTAGGCCCTCACCTTTCTGACCCCATTTAACCTTAATTACCTCTTGAAAGGCCATCTCCAAATATGGCCACATTGGGGGTTAGGGCTTCAACATATGAATTTTGGAGGACACACAATTCAGCCCATACCCTGTGGCCATGGCAATAACATTGTGAGGTTGAAATCCATCGGTACATGTGGACACGCTTTCCTGGCACACAGTGTACCTGGAAGTATTCTAATTTATCTCTGAAAGTTGGAAAAACGAGCAGAACTGCCCCAGATTGCAAGCACCTCTATTGCTAGCTCCAGTTTGCTCCTGGCAGCAGCAAGCAGTGGGTTACCATGGAATCTCAACCAACCTCCAAAGAGGGCTGCCCGTGGGGTCTGGTCCAGTTCTGCTCCAGCTTTGGGGCCCCTGGAATCACCCAGGGATGTGTTAAAATGTGGATTTTGGTGCTTGAGCTGGTGGGGCCTGAGGCTCTTCATGCTTGTGAAGATCCAGGGGGTTCATGGGGGACATGGATCGCCCCTGGGGAAGCAGCGTCCCAGCTCGGAGGTTCTGCCTCCAAGTGACAGTTACAGTGGCCAACACTTACGTCCAGCTGCTACGTGCCAGATGCCGTTCCCGACGGTGCTCACGTTTCTCTCAACGCCCAGTGAGATGGCTCTATTATGGCTATTATTAGCCCCATTATGTAGGTCAGAACTGCACAGAGATAGCACAGCCGAATGACAGGGGGAGGATCAACTGGGCCCCAGGGACCGAGCTCTAAGCCTTGTGCACATGGCGCTGTGGGCCTGGAGTCTCAGACACGCGAGAGGAGCTGTTACTACAGGACACCACTTTGCAGAGAGAAAACTGAGGCGCAGAGAGACTCAGCCTCAAAGGTAGAGCTGGGGTGCCTGACCCCTAGCCTTGGCCTGCACGATTGGCCTCCTGCAGCTCCAGCCTTCTCACATCCCAAACCGCAGGGTTCTCCAAGCCCGGTTCTGGAAGCAGCGGCATCCGAAGCGCTTGGGAGCTCGACAGGGATGCCCCCCGCCCGGACCTGTGGAATCCCCCCTGGGGCGGGCCCAGCCGGCCGTGGTGACGAGTCCCCGGGGGACTCCCACCCTGAGGTTTGCAGACCTGCAGCGCCTTCGTTCCCCGCCTCGGGCTTGGGTTCACTGCCTGCCCCCATCCCCCTGCCCCGTGAGCTGCTGGCATCCGATTGATTTTCTATACGTGTGCCTGGTTTCTCAGAGCCCCCTATGGCAGGGGCCGGGTCCCACACCCCTCCAAGGGCAGGAGCTGGGCTCAGTACCTGCTGGGGGCAGGTGCCACGTGTCAGCAGCAACCTTGAATTAGTGGTAAAGTTCGGCTGTGCAATTGAGAGATGGGCTGAAAGCCAAAGGCTCTCCAATCATCCTCAGGTTATGACATTTACCACAGCAGGATGTGTGCTAGACCCTGACTGCATCCTTCAGCAGATGCAGTGAATCATGAATTAATCATCTACTAAGCTGAGAGATTTTATGCGGGGTCGTGGGGTGAGGGGGCAGCCCTTTCCCCATTGTTTTTGATCGCAGGTGTTTCCCCCTCCAGTGTGCTCGTCCAAGCCTCCTTACCCTCCCCCTGTGTGCTTGGGGCAGCAGGAGCCGTCTGGGTGGGAGCAGTGGGGGGCAGGTGTTGTTTGAGTTCCCCTCTGCAGGGAGGTGTCTCGGGGAGAAGTGACCCCAAGGTTGGCAGGAGGCCCACACTCTGTTCTCACATTTTCTAGGTGGAATCTTAGCAAACATCACACTCTTCAGGTGATGGGTTTGCACTCACACCCAGTCTGCCCCAATCTGCCCATTAAAACGTGGACCAGACTCCTCTGCAGTGTTGGGTCTTCTGAACGAGGAGGCGTGTTCCCCGGGCAGGAAGCCACTCTCCAGACTCTGGTGACCCTGCCCCTCTCCAGTGGGAGTTCAGTGGGATCCACATGCTGGGGACCATCCGCCCAACTCATTACTGTAGGTGCAAATCCCTCGGACTCTGTGTCTCTGCCTTCCTGTCTGAAGATATGGTTGGGTTGGGGGTCTCCGAGACCTCCTCCTGCCCTGGGCACTCTTTGTGGGATTGCCCGATGGAGCCTGAGCTTAATCCAGTTTATCAGGCCTGCACGTCCCTGTAAGGACGCCGCAGCAAGTGTCCCAGCAGACCCTGCTGAGACAGCGTGAAAACAAGCCAAACCACCCCGTGATTTGGCGAGATGTGAAAGTGAGAAAAGCATGAGCACGGAGGTCATCTCGACACTTATCCTGCTCAGCCCAGCTTCCCCAGGACTCACGTTGACCCCAGGACCTCAGGAGGGGCACAACTGAGAGTTAGGGAAGAGGGAACGTTGGCCTTTTGAAGAAAAGGTGTCCGGAAGGAGGGTGGCGGTTGAGGCCCTGGAACAACAGCAAGAGCCGAGTGTGCACTCCAGGGACAGGGGCTTTTCTCTGGGACACTTTGCAGGAGGCTGAGCAGAGCATCTGTGGTCATCTTTGAGCTCAGACCACACTAATGGACTGGAGGGTCCAGACAAGGGACCAGGGGGTCCAGACAAGTGGCTCGGGGGCCATAGCCAAACACCACAGACACAGGGGCTTAAACCCCTGACGCTGATCTCTCACGGTTCTGGAGGCAGGGGTCCCAGAGCAGGCTGTCTGCATGGTTGGGGTCTGGGGAGGACCCTCTTCCTGGCCTGCAGAGGGCCGACTTCTGGTCGTGTCCACAGATGGTGGAGAGAGAGGATTCCAGGCTGTTCATCCTCTCATCAGGGGACGCATCCCACCCCCGTGACCTCCTCTAACCCTGACCCCCTCCAGATGCATCACACGGGGGTCAGGGCTTCAGCATATGAATCTGGGGGGCACTTCAGCCCACAGCAGGAGGGGACAGTGGTCAGGCCTGCTTAGGGGCACGATGCTCCTGTATTTATGGGAGCACAGACAGGGTGGGGAAGCTGAGGGGAAGATTGCAGGGCGAAAACAGTTTAGACGTTTGAAGGACTGTCTGTGGACGGTGGGTTAGATTAGCCGTGCATCTCTCTGGCTGCAAAACCAGGACTGCTGGGTGGAAGGAGCAGGTGGCAGCTTTCGAGCTCCTGCAGGTCACGAAGGGACACTTTTCTGTGGCTGGATCTGCCTCAGGACGGCTGCGCTGGGGGGTTCGCTTAGAGCCCCAGGGGCGTGGCTGTCGAGGCCTCTGTGGCCCCGTCTGGCCCAAGAACTGAGTGTCCTGTTCCTCCTCCAGCGATAAAGTAAAGCCCCTCACCATATCCTCAAAGTGGAATATTTACTAAATAAATACTTACTTAGTAAATATTTTGGCACATATCCCTACAAGGCAGTGCTTATCAATGATTTCAGTGCTACTCCTTTTTCTGGGTTACCAGTAGGGTGAGTGCAGTTGATTGACTGGCTGATTGAAAACTTTTTTTCCTGTTATCTTTTCCCTCTCACTGCTCTGCCGTTTTCCTGTTAGAGAATTAATCAGGTCGAAATGCTGTCATAACGCGACACAGAAAGGCTATATATTCCTCGACCCTGGAAGGACCAGTCAGGAGACTGAAGCAGGGCCGGGCCGTCAGCGTGGCTGAGAGGGGAGGGCAGGGCTGGCGCAGCTGACGGAGCCCAGGCGGAGCCGGGTGCCCGACTGCGGCTGCCCCAGTGAGCCCCGTCCCGCCCAGCCCTGCAGGAACTCTCTGCACCCTGGGTCCTGCTTCCTTACCTCCCGCCCCACCCTCTGAGACCCTCCGGTCGGCCCGTCCTCGTCCTACGGCTTCTCTGGGCGGCACCTCCCTCTCTCGTCTCCCCCCTCAGACCAGTGGCGGTGCTCCAGGGTCCCCGGCCTGCTCTTCCCACGGGGGGCCTTCTCGCTGGGCCCCCTGGTGCAGGTCTGTGCATGTGGGGCCCCCGGGCTCCATCCCCATCCCAGACCCAGTCCCCGCAGGCCTGCCGGACACCTCTCCTCGCTCGTCCTGGGCATCGTGACCTCAGGGTGTCGTCTTCTTGCCCCTCCTGCTGTCCAGGGACGGGCACCCCTACGCCCCAACGACCAGGCCAGAGGCTTGGGCACCACCGTCCCCTTCACCCTGACCCTCCCTCATGCTGGTCATTCAGATGTGGTCGTCTCTGCCTCCCAGATGCTTCTCAGTCTGGGAATTTCTCCCTACCCTCCCGACACCACTCCCCTGGGCCGCCTCCTGCGGAGCCTGCCTCGTCCCTGTCCAGGCCTCGTCCACGTGTGACCAGAGGCATGGTGACATGGTCCTGGTTGGTGGCTGTCTTCTCCCCAGCTCCCGGATGCTTCCTCGGAGCCCTGGGCATCTCCTGTTACAATACTAGTTGTGTGAGTTACCACCGGCCGCTTGTCTCCCCAACCCCCCCACAGACCCTGAGCCCCGTCACTCCTGTGTCCCCAGCATCACGCACGGTACACGGTGTCCGGGTCAGGAGTCACCTCGTGGTAGGACCAGGTACTTGACCCGCGCAAGCGCTTAACCCCCGAGAACCCCATCTGGGCGATGAGCCCCTCCTGTAACCAAATAAGAGAAGATGTGTGTGCGTGCTCTGTGCCAGACACTTCGCCCTGTGTGAACGCAAGCCGGCTTTGGGTGGGGCGTCTGCACTTCCGCTGTGGTTCAGCCCTCAGCCTGGGCTCTGCCCTCTGACCTCGGCCTGGCCTGAGTTGTGGGAACATCCCAGAACTAGGACTTGCTTGCTGGCCGGAAGTGCTCAGTCTAAGGCGCTTGGTTGAGTTGAGGTCGTGGGGATGTACAGCGTGGCCTCCTCTGTTCCGTAGTGTGTGTGACTTTCGGGGGTATGTGTCCTCCTTTGGGAAATACATCAGCAGGTGACATGTAGAGCCTTCTGGGGTCAGTCGGATACACGACCTTGGGGAGGTTAAACAAGAGTTGTGCTGTGTTCGGTCTCCTCGTGTGCGTGTGTGCGTGCGTGTTCGCGTGGCTGACACACGTGTTCACGTGGCTGACACACAGGATGTGTACTGCATGACCTGTGCCTCGACCAACTGTGATCTCATTGTTTTCCGCAGGAGACGTGGGTGACAAAGGACAGAAAGGCGGCGTGGGGCGCCATGGAAAAATCGGTCCCATTGGTTCTAAAGGTACTTCGGACACACCTCTGCTCGCTTTCCCTCGCAGGCTTACCGCCCGGGCGCTTAAAGAGTAGCTGGTGGTCGTGTTTATTTTGTGCACTTTATACACGATAAGCTCTGTTCCAGCATTTGCGTTTGGGGATCGATCAGACTTGACTGGGTGCCACGAGGTGGGGAGTGCTCCCTGCCCCTCAGGGTTCACATGCTGCCTGGGGGAGAATCAGGAGCCCCATTTAAGCAGCAGAAGGACTGCGTTCCCGACACACTGTCTGTCCACCTGCAGCTCGGGCGACTCAGACTCTCTGAGACTGGGGGCTGGCTCCCCATGAGCACAGGGGGCAGGAGGGTAACAGCAGCGCGGAAGCAGCGCCAGTGCCCACGCGACCCCGTTTGACCTGCACAACCCTGGAGGGTGGGCAGCTCGGGAGACTGTCCCCAGGGCAGTTAAGGGGTCTCTCAGCATCGCCCGGCTCTTCCGCGCCCCCCGCCCCCCATTCCGCACTCAGTCAGCAAACGCTTTCTGAGCCCCTGGCTTGTCCTGCGCCCGTGCTGGACCCCAGAGGGCTCAGGGTGAAGGAGGCAAGGCCCCCCAGCCCCGTGAAGGGCTCCCCCAGGTCCTGTCATGGGTGCTGGCAGCAGGAGACAGAGGCTGGGGGGCTTGGGGCTGGGAGGGACTTTGGCTGTGGTCTGCTCTGCCCAGCGTGGTGCCCGCAGTCCTGTGCCCCACCACCCTGCCTGGGGCTTTGAGCTGTGAGTGGGTCCAGGTGGTCAGTTCTGATCGATGACACGGACCTCCCCCGGCCCAGCCCGGCCCTGGCGGGAAGGGTCCCTCAGCCAGGACCGAGACGAGGAGTGTGGCCAGCTCGGCGAGCTGCGTCTCTCCTCCCGGCAAATCCGTGGGAAACACCTGCCCCGTGGATTCATTACAGAGCACACAGATCGCTATGCATGATACAGAGAGGGATGCGGATGCTTTGAAAAAGCTTAAAAAAAACTGTGGTAAAATATTTGTAACATCAAATTCGTCACTTTAACTATTTTCAGTGTGCGATTCAGTGACACTAAGCACGACTGCAGTGTTGTAGAACCAGCACCACAATGCTTTCATTCCCCCAGAGAGAGACTGTCCTCAGGAGGTAACAACGCCCCACACCCTGCAGCCCCTAGCAGCCTCTAATCTGCTTTCTGTCTCTATGAACTTGCCTGTTTAGATATTTCATATAAATGGAATCATACAGTATTTGTCCTTTTGTGTCTTATTTCACTTGGTATAATGTTCCCCAGGCTCATCCATGTTGTAGCAGGCGTCAGAATTTCCTTCCTTTATAAGGCTGGATAATATTCTGTTGCATGGATGGACCACATTTTATTTATCCCTTCATCCGCTGATGGCACTGGGGTCGTTTCCACCTTTTAGCTGCTGTGAAGAATGCAGTGGCTACTGGCTACAAGTAGGGATGTGTGTGCTTTTAACATAGAGCATGGGCTCTGGGTAAATGTCAGAGTCTCATCAGGGGACTGCTTGCCAAGAAGGCCCTTACTGGGCTTAGCTTACCTGATCTGCTCCATCTCTGAGACTGCCATCCTGGGTCCTTGTCAAGCTGATCCTTGAGTCATTTTCAAGCTCCTGATGTTGATAAAAGAAAAAAAAAGGGGAATCGCTTGGATGGAGACTGCC
Organism: Mesoplodon densirostris; assembly: GCF_025265405.1. Taxonomy (NCBI): domain Eukaryota; kingdom Metazoa; phylum Chordata; class Mammalia; order Artiodactyla; family Ziphiidae; genus Mesoplodon; species Mesoplodon densirostris. The sequence goes on from NC_082674.1 coordinate 2,712,507, forward strand.
AAGCTCTCTCCACCCCCATCAAATGGAACATGACTCTCCAAGGATGTAGAAGTCGTAGAAGACAGCCCCTTCACTGTCCCAGGTCGGCTGAGAAGCTTAAGTCCTCTCAGGGGGAAGAAAGGTAGTGCTTTAGGAATATTCCTGTGATTTTTTTTTTTTTTTTTTGCTGTACACGGGCCTCTCACTGTTGTGGCCTCTCCCGTTGCGGAGCACAGGCTCCGGACACGCAGGCTCAGCAGCCATGGCTCACGGGCCCAGCCGCTCCGTGGCATGTGGGATCTTCCCGGACGGGGGCACGAACCCGCATCCCCTGCATCGGCAGGCAGACTCTCAACCACGGCGCCACCAGGGAAGCCCTATTCCTGTGATTTTAAAATGACTATCCATTGTCTAATTTTAGAGCAGCTAGGAAGCTTTGTTGCCATGATTTTCTCCTATCCCTTTGTTCATAAGTTGGAAGAAACGGAGGGGCAGAGTGGCTGAGTCGTCTGTCCTGTTCACAGAAGGCTGGTGCCCAGGTGTCCTGGTGGCTGTGCCCCTGGGACATCTTGCTGCCTCTCAGAGAGGGACAGGGAGGACTGATCTCATCTTGACTCTGTTTGGATGAGGTAACCTCTAAGGTCCATCCGTCTCTGACGTTACCTGTTCTACGTGAATTTTCTTGCTGTGATGTGGCACATGGAAAGAACTGGCACCGGGTGTTAAGGATTTCCGAGATGATAGCGTGTTCTAGGAAACGTGCTGGGTTTTCCAGAATTGACTTAAAGAATGCTCATCTTGATAATCTCTGAAGTTCCGTGATATGTGGATGTTCCATGTCACACAAACAGAGCCTGAAGGATCAGTCATCTACAGACGATTCCTCCCTACGGTTCACCTCAGAAGCCGCAGGGCACTGCACATGGAAGAAAGAACATTGTTACCTGGACATTTTGAACTCAGGAGACACGTTCCACCCCTGCTTTGTGACTTTGGTCTTGCTTCTCTTTTCCAGGTGAAAAAGGAGATTCTGGTGACATAGGACCCCCTGGCCCTAATGGAGAACCAGGTATGGCATAAAGGGTCCAAGGATTTTTTAGAAATGTATTAAAATTGCACTTTTAAAAAGTATAAATCATGACATAAAACTTAATAGGCTGGAAAAAGCACGTGTAACTGACACGCCTTCCTCGTGCATCACACCCGCCTGTGGACTATTTCAGTATTTGCTTTCCTGCCACCTGAATGTGTCCATTCCCGCTCAGGGCTGCGGTCCGCACGCCGGCTGTGTGTTATGACACCTCATCACCATCCGGCTTAGACACGCGCGTCCTAAAGCGCCCTTGCCCCCTTTCCTACCGCGTCTCTGGGGGCATCGGGACCCCCTTCTGACCACCAGCTTCCCTGAGAAGCACGCCCGTACTTTCTGGCTCATCTTCCTCATTCTGGGTGTCCTTGCAGCCGACTCCCCACGACCCTCCCGTCACCGTGGACCCCGGCCCTGCTCAGTGGACTTAGCCGACTTCCCTGCCGGCCGTCCCTCCCTGGCTCCAGGAGACCGGGCCGCGGGCAGCCCCTGTCCTTTCTGCCTGCCGCCCTGTTGCCCCTGCTGCTCCCTCTCTTCTCGGAGGAGCTCTGCCCGCTGCCCTTTCTTCTTTCTCCATGTGGCACAGCCTGCTGCCCGCTCCAACCCCACCCCTGTTCCCTGGGCTTCGGCTGCACCCGCCCCCCGCCCCCCTGCCCAGCACGCACCTCCACCCCGATGTCACTCAACCCCTGTCCCCGCCAGGTTCAGGCCGTCTACGCGCAGTGTCCCCCAACCCCTGCCGGACTGCTCCCGCCACCATCACTCAGGCTCTTGTGGCCTCTCAGCCCCGTTACTGAAACGCCATCCTAACAGGTCTGCAGCTCCTGGTCCTCGTCCCCACCGTGTGTGACCACAGGAGACACTTCACAGATACTAGATTGAGGGGGAAGATACAGTGTCCAAGTCCCTTGGGTAGGCCCTTCCTGCGAGCTGAGGGGAACTGTCAGGTTGATACCGGTTCCATCTCTCCGGAAAACATCAGCGCCTCAGACCTCAGCAAACTCAAAGACAACGTGTATCTCAGAAAAAGTTCCATTAAAGAAAAAAAAAAAAAAACCCCAATCACACCAGCATCAGTCCAGGTGCTCATGTGTTGGGGAGTGTTTGGGTTCCAAGTGGTAGAGGGGGTCTGCGAGTCTGGAAGACGGGGCCAAACGCCAAAGAGCGTGTTCAGGCTGGAAAGGCAGGCTGAGAGCTTCGCACGACGGAATTTCTCAGGAAAAGGGGAGAAGTCCTGCCGCTGTGCTCACAGAGTCAGAGCAGCGGGCGGGCAGGAGCCGGCGGCCCCTCCTGGTCTGGTGGAGAAGCCGGAGTCAGCAGTGCTACCATGGGCGACGGGCCCCCCAAGCGCTGTGACAGCCGAGTGACATTCTGAGAAGGTCCCTGACCACGTGCAGCTCTTCACAGCTGGAAGGTTAGGGTCCTCCTGAGCGGGCCAGGAGGAAACGCCTAAGCTGAGGCCAAGGTTGGCCATGCTGGGATGACTGAACATCACCCCACGGTTCCAGCTCCACCACTTTCCTCCAACGTCTTGTCGTCTCTCCTGCCACGCTGTCACTGCCCGCAGTCTTCCCGAGGTGACTGTCCTAACCCCCTGCTCTCGCCCACCTGTCTCGCTGCCATACCTCCACTGATTTCCTTCTAAGCGACCAGAGCGAGATTGTGAAACGTGAATCCGACCTTGGCGCCCCTGTGAAAACTCTTCCACTGCTCCTGGCCTTTAGGATCAAGTGTGAAATCTCCACTGCAGCCTCAAAGGCCTTCGTGTTTGTTGAATCGCCTATCATGCGAGGGAGGGGGTGCCCCCCTCTCTGAGCCCGCCTCTGGGTCAGTCCCATCACACGCCGGCGCCGTCTCCGCAGGCATCCCGTGTGAGTGCGGCCAGCTGAGGAAGGCCGTCGGGGAGACAGACAACCAGGTCGCGCAGATCACAGCGGAGCTGAAGTTCATCAAACACGGTACGTGCTTCTCGGGGCTTCCCTGCTCCCGTGTCCCCCCGACCCCTGCCCGGAGGCAGCGCGGCCCTGGGTCTGCTCCCCGTGCGTGCGTGCTGGGTTGGCGCCCCGGGTTTGCTGGGGACCCGCGAGCGCTCGCCCTCCAGCCCTGTCCCCGCAGCCGTCGCCGGCGTGCGTGAGACGGAGCAGAAGCTCTACCTGCTGGTGAAGGAGGAGAAGCAGTACGTGGACGCTCAGCTGGCCTGCCAGGGCCGGGGCGGCGCGCTGGGCATGCCCAAGGACGCGGCCGCCAACGGGCTGCTGGCCGCCTACATCGCGCAGGCCGGCCTGGCCCGCGTCTTCATCGGCATCAACGACCTGGAGCGGGAGGGCACCTTCGTCTACGCGGACCGCTCGCCCATGCAGACCTTCAGCCAGTGGCGCAGCGGGGAGCCCAACAACGCCTACGACGAGGAGGACTGCGTGGAGCTGGTGGCCTCCGGGGGCTGGAACGACGTGGCCTGCCACCTCACCATGCACTTCCTCTGCGAGTTTGACAAGGAGCACGTGTAGCGGGGGCCCTGCTGCTCCAGCGTCGGCGGCCCCTCCGCCACCGGGTGGCTGCCGGCTGCCGCCGCGGGTGGGAGGCTCTGCCCGCCACGTGGTCCCCAAGCAGGAGTGCGGGGTCCCTGGTAAAGGCTCCTTTTCTGAATCTTAGAGAATGGTGCATGCTTAGGCGAAACAGAAAAAAAAAAAAAAAAAAGTGCTTCTGGGTATTATGTCTGAAGAACTAGAGTTTTATTATTTGTAGTGTAGACAAAATGTCCGTTATGTAATTATTACTCAGAATTGCTCTTGGCTTTGTGCAAAGTATGAAACGAGATCTTTAAATGTTATAACAGTTACGTACAAACACTGGTAGTGAGGCCTTAAATGACTACCTTCCTTTAAATTTCTATATGGAAAGGAATCCTCTTAGCTTAGATCAATGCTTCTGTAAAAGTAGAAACAATTTTGCTTTGCTGCGGATTTCAGGAAAAAGAAAAGTAAATGCTCCGAATTTGACAACTGAATGTGTGGTGTCATCCTGTTCTCTCAATGTCTTCTCTAGCGGTATTCGTTATCTATTCCTGTATCACGGTCACCCCCAAACAGCGACTCACGACAAAGCATCAGTGTCCCCGTAGGTCCTGTGGGGCGGGATTTCACCCAGAGCTCGGGGGGTGGGGGGGCTCTGTCTCACCAGCCACACTTGACCGTGAGGTTGCTGGTGGGATTCAGTGCCACACAGGTGGCTGGATCGAGGCCTGGGTTCCTTGCCGGGCACCTCTGCCCTGGGCACCTCCCCAAGGACCGCTGGCCGCCTCAGAGCAGTGCGAGCGTGTGCCCATCCTGGAAAATGACACCCCCCCCCGTCACTGTCTGCGTTCTGGTCTCAGAAACCTGTCCCCAGGTCCAGCCTGAACTTGGGGAGGGGACTCCTGGAGACGGGACCACTGGAGGCCATCCCAGAAGCTGCCTGCCAGTCACCCATGGTTCTTCCTTTTGTACCTCAGAATCCCCAGTAAAAAATAATAAACATCTTCATTTTTCAAAGAAAACAGGCAGACATGCACACGCAAAAGAAAACAGCTGGGGCTGGGAGCCAGAAGGGGGCTCCGGGGAAACAGCTCTCCAGGGCCTCTTGTGTGTCTGCGTGTCTTGGGAGCGAGGCCCTGGCTGCCCGGTGCTGTGGATGGTGCCTGCAGGATGTTTGTGCAGCGACTGTTTTGGAGGAAGGGGAGCGTCTGCCTAGAGCTGCGGGGGTGACCGACCGGCAGGCGCGGTGAGAGCCCAGCGCAGTAAGGGTGCCGCCTTCCTCCCCAGGGGATGGTCTGCTTTGTGCCCTGCGGGCTGGAGCTCAGGCCCTGGTGCTACTGCTGTAGGTGCCACAGGGGCCAAGGCAGCGGCTTTGCTCCGGGTATCTGCTGGACCCCCGCTGCACCCACGGGCCTGCGGGGCAGCCAGGCACCCCTGCCCACAGCCCAGGGCCCATGACCTTGAGCTGGCCCCGGTGCCTGCCCCTCACAGGACAGGCAGATCCAGTCCCGGGGGCCTGTGCAAGGGAACTGACCAGGTAGTGACTGCGGTTGGGCAGGGCGTCCTGAAGCCGGAGCTTCCCCAGGATCCCCACGACGGCCTCGGCCCATGCGACTGCCCTCGGTCACCCGGACAGAGCTGCCCCGGTTCTAGGGTGGGTCAGGTGCGCCCCACCCCTCCGGGCTCTTCACGGGGGTCAAGCGCAGCCCAGGGCAAGCCGGCGCCTCCCTGGGTCTGGATTCCTCGCTCGTAGGGGAGGGGTTGGGATGGGGCCACTTCTGTGCCTCGGCTCTCAGGTGAAACCAGAGGGAGCCGATCCACGTCCCCTCTTGTCGCCGCCTCCGCTGAGCCCGCCTCCGAGGCTCTGTGCCAGCACGAAGCGCAGGAAAGCACACCGGCCTTTGTCTGTGCCCGGGTCACACACCTCTACGGGGCTGTGACGGTTTCAAAGACAATTTGACAGGACAGGCGCAGCCGGCAGGAAGCCAGAAGCACAGCCGCTAATTGAATCCCCCAGCTCGGCAGAAAGGGCCCGCGGGGTGGGCCGCGCGGCCCCTGATTTGCAGCGCAGGAGGGAGGCGGTCTGGTTGAGGGGAGAACCGGGATTTATTAGGTGCTGCATCGAGGCGTGACCGAAAAGCTGGTGCGCGGGCACCTCTCTGAGCCCCGGGTGCAGCGTGGGCGGATAGGATGGGCGGCGGCGGCGCACCCGCGCGTCCACACTGCCACCCAGCGGCCTCGGGGGGACATGCACCCGCAAGACGATGCTGCAGGGGTCCCGGGCCCCCTAGGCTGCCCGCTGCACTGAGGCTCTGGGGGTTCCTGTGTGTGTGTGTGTGTGCTGTGTGGTATGTGTGTGTGTGTGTGTGTGGTGTGTGTGGTGTGTGTGTGGTGTGTGTGTGTGTGGGGGGGCAGTGGGGTGGTGCTCCCCGCCATGGTCATCTCCAGCTAGTAAACGTCCTGGAGGATGGAAAACTTCTCTGTGCCATCTGACACGGGAGCCACGTGTAGCTCCTGAGCAGCTGAAATGCCTCCAGTACGAGGAACTGGAATCGTGATTTATTTACTTGTAATTAATTTAAAATTTACTAAGTAGCCGCACGTGGCCAGTAGCTTCCAGGTTGGAACTCAAACGTCTGGACCAGTGTCGCCCTCCAGCTCCCGGGGCCCCGGAGCCCACCCGCCCACGTGCAGTCTGTTACTCCTTCTGCTGGCGTCCCAGCTCGGGTGTCCCCTCCTAAAGGGGACTCACGAGGTGTGTGTCCTCTGTGCCCTGGGAGTGCACCTCTGTCCCTGCATCTCCTGCTGTGTCTGTGCCCTGCCCTCTGCTGTGAGCCTCTGGAGAGCAGGTGTGACCCCCGCGCGTGGCCCCGGGCCTGCATGCTGGGGAGCTCCAGCCACGGCTGCTGGATGAACAAGCGCTAACGGAATGAACACCCCTTAGGCTGCACTGACGTGTGCCGGCACTGCGTTGAGAGCTTTCAAATATCAGTCACGTGAGCACATACCTGGATGGAAATAGTGTTCACTTCCCAGCTGTGTGGTTTGGACAGTTTACTTGGCCTCTCAAAGAGGCATTCTCTTCATTTGTAAGATGTGAATAATACCGAACTTGCAGGGTTGTTCTGAGGATTCAAATGAGATAAAATAAATGAACTGTGCATGACAGTATTGTAAACTCAAAGAAATGCTAGTAAATTCCTTCTTCTGTAGTTTTCTTTTCCACCATGAGGACTAGGAAGAAACGGTGGGAAGGAGGGGTCACCCTTGGCTCATGAGTGGGGTGACGTCGGCCGGCCCTCCCTCGAGGCCTTGCTCCATTTCTCTGAATCTGCTATCTCAACTCAGAAATTAGGGTGCTGGGAGTTGCTGATATGATCTCCCGTTGCTGAGTCCTCCCAGGTGGAGGAACCTCTGTGACTCAGTCTCTGCTTGAGAGCCCCAGGCACCTGTGGATGTCTGTTCCCACTGCGGGGGGCTCCCAGGGCAGGCGTGCTCTGTCCTCTGGGCCCACTTCCAGCAAGGACCTGCCACCCAGTGGCTCAATCCATGTTTTCTGAAGGTATCCAAAAACTACGAAAAGCAAATTGTTCTTTTCTAAATTAAAATATTTTTTCCTCTTTGAATAATAAACCTTTGCAATTTGTGGCTATAGAATCTGAATATTTTATTCTTAGCTACTTCAGAGGGAGGCCGTGTGCTAATTCCCTCCCATTTCAGCGTTTGTGCAAAGTCGCCCAGAAGGGACCCTGGAGCTGGCGGGCCTCACCCAGTTGGAGGCACGTGTGTCGTTTCAACGGCTGAAGCCTCGGTTTGGGGGGCCTGATGGGGGCCTTGCTCGCTCCCTAGGACTTTCTCCTTGCAGGAAGCATGGCTGACTCTCCCAGAGAAGGTAAAGTGGCCAGGCCTGCGGAC